>NC_140570.1:1125470-1240470 GCF_057381845.1 Rhamphochromis longiceps | reverse complement strand
TTGCATGTGGTGGGAAAGAGTATGACTGGCACTGAGATCAGCTGACCTGCTGGGATTACAGCAAAGTTTGATTGATAATGATAATGCTTAATTTATTTACTATGAGTAGAAAGTAATGTTTAATGTCCTGAGCAACATATGCTGGAATCAACTGCAATGTATTTTCCCCTTGACTACACAGTGTAAACCACGTGCACGTGCTGCTCATCGTGTATGCGATCACGTTCTTCTTCTCTTATAACAATTTTACAGTTACAGTAATCAGAGTTAGCCCACGCTGCCTTTTTTTATATGGCAGCCTACAGTAGAGGTTTTAGATATGGGCGACACGGGCGGTTGCCCGGGGCGGCATCCTGGTGGGGGGCGGCATCACGGGCATCGGCAAAAAAATAATAATTGCTCGTACTCATGCTGCCCCGACGTCAGCCAGCGCATACTGGGAATGGTACAGGCACCGATCGGTTTCCTATCGCCCATTTGCTGGGAGTAAGGGCGCCCTCCGTTTGCGAGGTGCGCCTGCTGCTTGCGGCGCAGAGAGGAGAGGGCGGGGCGGCGGGGGATTCACTGGCTGGCTGGAGCAGCATCTAATAACCAACTCGCAAAATAAAACAAAATAAAAACAAAACAACAAACAGGAAAACACCAGACATCATGATACAGACTTATAATTTGCACCGATGTTTTTTCGAAATTCTATACGCAAAAAAAAGCGAGAGCCCTCGGTGCGCCTGCTCGCTGCTGAAGTCAAAGTAAACTTTATTGTCATCTCCGCCACAGACAGTCCAGCATATAGAGAGACGCGACGACGAGGCTCCAGCTACAGCAGTGCAAGGAAACAAACAATAAATATAAGAAGAGTAAGAAAATAAATATACACTTTAGGACTCGGGGTAAAGGATCAATAACAATTTAAAATGTATAATTTAGAGTTTGATGATTTAACGTCACACACAACCCGTGGAAAGAGCTTCATAATGATGTAAATCCAAGCCCATTATGTATTCACGGTCTCAATCCTGGGTTGTGTGAAATCCCAGAAGTAAACCTTAGACAAAGTGAATCTGTTGTTACGCCCCAGTCTAGGGGTACAGGAACGCAACATAAGTTTGAAAAGACTGCCCCGCCCTGGTCCCCAAAACCATACACAGAGGGAAACCAATTCCTTAGTGAATTGTGATTTATTCTCTACACTGCAAAAATGAAGTCAGGAGGAGGTGCTATCTAGAACCCTATGTGAAATCAAACATCAAACAAAAGACAAGCGCTACACCTAACTCCCTAACTGAAATAAACAGGAGAAAACAGTGCAAGGAAAAACAATCCGGCAGCTCACCCCTTCTGTTGCAGTGCTATTTACAATGAAAACTAATGTACACACTATATACAAAACTCAGAAAAGCCGCAAAAATCACAGGCACAAAAGTCTCAGGTTTTGGAGGCCAGGGTCAGGTCTGCTGCTGCTGTCAGTGGCTGCCCCGGGACAACTGCTGGTGAGGGATTTGAAGAAGATCACATGGCCAGGGGACCAATCAGCAGCCGTCAGCTCATCCACTCCGGGACCTGCAAAGACTTAAAGGCACAGACAACAACAGCCACCAAAACAGATTATGGACAGGGCCATAACACCCCCCTTCCCAAAACCAAACATCTCCCCTAAAGATGTTTGGCGCTTAGGGGTTCCGAAAACCACGTGACAGCACATCTGCCAGTACATTCTATGTCCCTTTTTTGTGATGGATCTCCAGATTGAAATCCTGTACTAAGAGGGACCATCTCATCAGCCTTTGGTTACCCTGGAGCTTCATTTTTGCAGTGTAGAGAATAAATCACAATTCACTAAGAAATTGGTCTTCCCTCTGTGTATGGTTTTGGGGACCAGGGCGGGGGCAGTCTTTTCAAACTTATGTTGCGTTCCTGTACCCCTAGACTGGGGCGTAACATAAAGTGGGGGCTCGTCCTCTTTTTTCTTTTGCCATTCTTTTTGCTCATTGTGTTTTGTGGATTGTCTGCAGTTTTTGGTTGGCAGTTTTCTTGTAGTGTTGGGGGTGGTCTAGTCACAATGACTTTTGACGTGGATGATTTTGCACTACAACCCACCGTGGATAAGTTGGATCGATGCACAAAGGCGGATTTGTTGTTGGTGGCAGATTTGTTTAATGTTAGTGTGCCTTTACATGCTAAAAAGGCAGAAATTAAGCAGTGCCTGACAGCTCAGCTGGTGGATAAGGGGGTATTTGCGAAGTCGAAACCTCGGCCGGGTGAGGCGACTGGAGGTTTGGTGGTGGATGCGGGAGCAGAAGCTGCTGCAACCATCCCACAAGCTGCCAGTGGACGGGTGTCGCCAGGGGCGGAGGCTCCTGCTGCCATTCAGGTCCCAAACGTTAGCCCAGCCGGACAATCAACAGGATTGGTTACGGAGGATCTTGGGCTCTCCCTTCGCCTGAAAGAGGTGGAGCTTGAGGCTAAAGCCAAAGAAGTTGAGCTTATGCATCTCCGCATAAGGGATATGGAGCTGGATCCTTCCCGACAACGCAATGTTACCTCTACCCCAGTGAGTAAAATTGTTCATTCTCCTCTGACCAATTTGATGCAAGCAAGAAAATTGCTTTAGTGCCACCTTTCAGAGAAAGTGAGGTTGACTCTTACTTTAATGCCTTTGAACGCATCGCAACCACTTTGAAATGGCCCAAGGATGTGTGGAGTTTGTTGCTGCAGTGTAAATTGGTGGGGAAAGCACAGGAAGTGTGTGCGAGCTTATCTATTGATGACAGCCTGGATTATGAAATTGTGAAATCCACTATTTTAAGGGCTTATGAGCTAGTTCCAGAGGCATATCGCCAGAGGTTTCGGTCATGTGAAAAATCTGCCAACCAAACACATGTAGAGTTTGCCAGGGAGAAGACTGTCTTGTTTGATAAGTGGTTAGCTGCAAGTAAAGTGAAGGACTTTCCTCAGCTAAGAGAATTGGTCCTGCTGGAAGAATTCAAAACGTGTCTTCCAGAGAATGTTGTTGTATATATCAATGAGCAAAAGGTGGATTCGTTGTCTAAAGCTGCTGTTCTCGCAGACGAGTTTGTGTTGACCCATCGTGTTACGTTTTCAGCTGTGCGCCATGAATGTGCCCCGTTGTCTAAACCTGCGAGGAGTTTGAGGGTTTCTCCTAAGCGTCAAACGCGCCCTGATCAGGTCCCCATGACTGTCCGAGAATGCTTTTATTGCCATGATACTGGCCATCTCATTGCCAATTGTCCATCGCTCCGTCGCAAAGAGCAAACTCACACATTGAAAAAGCCAAAAAGTGTTGGTTTTGTTCAGTCGGTTTCTCCTCCTTATCCCGTCAGTGATGAACCAGGAAATGACAGTCTTGACAGCAGTTACCGACCTTTCATTTCACAAGGGTTCGTCTCACTGACTGGAATAGAGGAGGATCGCGTGCCGATTGTAATTTTGCGCGACACTGGGGCTGCCCAGTCTCTCATTTTAAAAAGACTGTCCCGCCCTGGTCCCCAAAACCATACACAGAGGGAAACCAATTTCTTAGTGAATTGTGATTTATTCTCTACACTGCAAAAATGAAGCTCCGGGGTGAACAAAGGCCAAAATAACAAACAAAACAAGCTAAGTCAGGAAGAGGTGCTATCTAGAACCTCAGTCAAACAAAAGACAAGCGCTACACCTAACTCCCTAACTGAAATAAACAGGAGAAAACAGTGCAAGGAAAAACAGAGGGCAGACTGTCAGCAGCAGGCTCGGAAACAAAAACAAAATCATCGATGGGGTTTTCAATTACTTCAGGGATCGGGAAAACTTTTCCATTGGCTAGATCATTCCCCAGAATCATAGTAACCCCCTGCACGGGCAAGCGAGCGCGCACCCCAACTGTTACCGGGCCCGAAACGAGAGGCGACTGTAGGAAGACTCTGTGCAGCGGAGCTCGTAACACACTCATTTTCACTCCCCACACGAGAGCATCAGCACCACAAAACGAGTTACTTGAAAAAGGCAACGCGCTTTCCAAAATGAGAGACTGGGCAGCCCCAGTGTCGCGCAAAATTACAATCCGGCAGCTCACCCCTTCTGTTGCAGTGCTATTTACAATGAAAACTAATGTACACACTATATACAAAACTCAGAAAAGCCGCAAAAATCACAGGCACAAAAGTCTCAGGTTTTGGAGGCCAGGGTCAGGTCTGCTGCTGCTGTCAGTGGCTGCCCCGGGACAACTGCTGGTGAGGGATTTGAAGAAGATCACATGGCCAGGGGACCAATCAGCAGCCGTCAGCTCATCCACTCCGGGACCTGCAAAGACTTAAAGGCACAGACAACAACAGCCACCAAAACAGATTATGGACAGGGCCATAACACTGTGAACTAAGGTGTAGGTCTGTTACACAGCAAAATCTCCAGTGTTAAATTAACACTTTTGACAGTGTTATATGTGTAAAAGTAACCTAGTCAGTTTTGAAGATTAACAAAGACTAACACTGAGCAGTGCTGATTTTCTAACACTGGAAAATAACTCAAAATGTTAGAAATATTCCAGTGTTACAAAATCAGCACTGCTCATTGTTAGTCTTTGTTAATCTTCAAAACTGACTAGGTTACTTTTACACATATAACACTGTCAAAAGTGTTAATTTAACACTCAACAGTGTTGTATTTAACACTCAGAGGTGTGGACCCATATAGACACTCTCTAGTGTTAATTTAACAGTGGAGATTTTGCTGTGTAGGTTATGTTGTGGTGATCCTCGGGTTGGGGGATTTGTGTTCATACTGGAGTGCAAAATTAAAACCAGTGGAAGATGGACAAGAAAAGACAAAAGTCAATCAAGCCATCAGGTGCTCCGTTTAGAAAAAAGAGAAAAAAGAGGAGGAGAAACGAGCAAAAGATGCAGGTAAGCAGATGTGTGATTGGATAATGGCAGGTCATCCTGAACCAATCAGAATCAGAATACTTTATTAATCCTTAAGGAAATGATGTGCGTTACAGTTGAAATGAAGAAGAAATGGTAAATTGCTGATTTGTCCTGTTCTCATTGTGTGATGAATTATGATGGCTGTTTGGTAGCTGTTTGCATACAATGCATACTCTCTCTCTCTTCATGTGTGTGTGTGTGTTTCTCTGGTGAATTTCGTCCACAATCCTTAATATGTTTTATGTGTGTGTATGTGTGTTGGGAGGGGGGGGGGGGCAGAGGGAGTGTTCGCCCAGGGCGCCAAACAGGCTAGGACGGCCACTGGCAGCCTATTTGATCAGAGAACGTTCAGCCAATGAGATGGCTGCAGAGAAGCTTGCAGAGGTGGGGTTAGGGGCAAGCAAAAAAAAAATACGATTATCATCAGGTTATTGATATCATGAAGAGTTTTGGTATTGGAAATGCCTCATAAAGTATCAAAAGTTCAGTTCTCTAAAACTGAGGATGTCCCCACAGATTAATAGAAAAGGTCATGACTCTAAAGTCAGTTCTAACCCTAGAGTGAGGTCACAGAAGTTTAAAAAACCCTCATACATTTAAAGGCACACTACACCACTTAACAAGCAAGGTTTGATGAGTAAAGTTCTGGTATCCTATGAGACAAAGCACCACTTATTTGTGCCTGCACCCATGCAGTTCTGAATGTAGCTGCTAACAAACCCTGCTTGCATTACCTGATACCGAAGCTTCTAAATGAGGGAACCAACGGCTGTATTCATGGTGGCCATCTTTTATATCTAGTTTACAGTCTTGACTCAGGCACTTCGAACACTGCTTTAGGTTTAGGCCTGGCTTGACCCTTAGTTTTAGCCCATAAATTACCCACGGTCCCTGAATTTCACTTCAGCAAAATACAAAACACAATCACTTTTAATGGCAGCAATGGTTAGTCTGGACTTCCAGATGCTTTTCTTTCCAAGCTCCTTAGGCTGGGATGACCTGGATGACTGAGAACCCTCACAGACATTACACTGAGAATATTAAAAATTAGCGGAGTCATATTTTGTTAACAACAAGATAATGAGACAAAGACTGAAAGGAAATGACACAAAATTACATTATCACTGTATTACTCCCATTTATGTATTTGATACAGTCATGGTGAAACAGGAAGTAAAATTAGACAAATACAATAAAACAGTTTGAAATGTTAACTTTTTATGCCAGAACTGATTGTGCCACAATATGAGTCTTTACAGTCAAATGACCCAATGCTAAATGCAAAGCTAACACAGTACCTCCTGCTGCCATACCTGCCCCTCCCAGCCAGTCGATATTTGCTTTCCCTGGAAAACAGCATCACTGCTGAAAACAAACACCTTCAGGCTCTCGCTTCCCTGTAAACTGCAGCATTTTGCCAAGATTGTCATTTGGCTGTCTCAAAGTGACCTTGAAATCATACACACAAACAAACATGACAGCGGGAATTTGATTTCTTTATTTATTTAGCGAGATGAAATCGCTCAGCTTCCCGTCTCGTCTGCTCCTGCTGCTCTGTGAACAGCTACAAGTGGCTGAATCAAAAGCATCACTGCTGCTGAGCAGAGTGACAGTGAAGTGTATTTGTTTGACATGAACTGTGCTTGTTAAAGTAAATGGATTGTTTACTTCATTTCCATACATAGTGCATGGACAGCTGTTCCAGGCAGGTGTGAGGTAAATGTTTAAAACAGACCAGAAAACCTCTGCGACCTCAGACTGTGTTCAGAGTTGTGATGCAGCAGGCAGTTATGGTGTTCACAGTCAGTTCATTGTGGTTAACTTCCTCTTTTGGAGTTTAGTCACTGGTTATACTGCAAGCACTCAAAACTGAATCAGAGTACAAACTCAGAACCACATTTATTTGTATTACATTTATATTCTGTTGTAAATATTACATATATTTTGTCAGCTTCAAAGGTCACAGATATTATATAAATTATATGCTTTTCTTTTTAAAGCACCAAAATCTCTGACTGGCTTCATGTTTTTCAGAACGCAGACAGAACAGGAAGTAAATTGCATTATTTACTCGTTCTGTGGTTATTTTCATACTTTTGCCCAACAAAAAGCTTTGAGCCTGACACAAGGGACTTTTCTTTTTAAAAAGCTCTTCATCAGAAATCATTTTAATTGTAAGACATGCTTTTGTCTATTAAATGGCCTAAAATAGCAGAAATTTTTTTTTTCTTGTTTACATGGATATATCACACTCAAATGCTCATTCCACACCAGGAAACATGTTTGAATATTTTATTTTAAAGTTTACTGAACAATGGTCAAAATATGTCATGAGAAAAAAACACACGCTTGTATGCATACATAACAAAGAACTATTTACTCAGCCATAATTTATTAATTCACCATCTAATGCAACTAAAGGCTAAAAACGATAGTAGAATACAAAGAAAAAGTGCAAAAAGAAAGTATTGCATTACACTACACTATTGTGTTGCTGCATGAAGGTGTGCAGTCAGCTGTAAAAATCTGGAGGCTAAATACAGTGCTATGCATGACCCTGAAACCGGTCTGACTTAGTCTATCTAGCAGCACAAATGGGAAACACCTGCATGTACTTCACAGTTCACTGAATAGCAACACGCTGCAAAAAAAAACTATTTTTATTTTAGTAGCAGTCAGTGCCATCTGCTTCGTCCGTAATAGTTCAAACTAAGAAGTTCAGTTCTATCTAATCCTGTCTTACTTTTCTGTTTCTACTCAATAAGAAAGAAAACTGGAAGTCGTGCATTTCAGCACCACGATGCTGTTTCCACAGACGTAAACATTTACATCCTACTTAGGGGCGATCGTGGCTCAAGAGTTGGGAGTTCGCCTTGTAATCGGAAGGTTGCCGGTTCGAGCCCCGGCTTGGACAGTCTCGGTCGTTGTGTCCTTGGGCAAGACACTTCACCCGTTGCCTACTAGTGGTGGTCAGAGGGCCCGGTGGCGCCAGTGTCCGGCAGCCTCGCCTCTGGCAGTGCGCCCCAGGGTGGCTGTGGCTACAATGTAGCTGCCATCACCAGTGTGTGTGAATGGGTGGATGACTGGATATGTAAAGCGCTTTGGGGTCCTTAGGGACTAGAAAAGCGCTATACAAATACAGGCCATTTACTTACTGTTTTTTCCTGGAAATGAAAACGTGTAGAATTTTACATTGTAAACTAAACACCAAGCTCCAACTAAAATCCATACAAATCATATTAATAACAATACAAAGACAGAAAAGACAGAGAAAATGTTCAAAGTCACACTCTGAAACTACACGTGTGTCATGGCAGGTCCAACAAGTCCATTGTTGTCATTATTGTGTGTTGTTGGATCCTGTATGTGTGCAGTGAATGATGCAAAGTGTAGTTTAATGAGAACAGCTGATGCAAAGAGGTTTGAGGATGACAGAGGGGATAGTGTGGCTTTGTGACTGTTTATAAAGAGTTATTGGCTGTGGACAGCGGTGTGGACTCAGACAGCACAGGTCTCAAAGACTGAGTGAAACCAAAGGGGTGTGGGGGGGGTATGACTGAAACATGAAAGATGAAAAGAGTGAGCAGTGAGCAAAACAGAGAAAGTCAGCCACCTGTTCATGAACAGTTATTTGTCTTTGTCTCAGTTGTCAGTTCAGCCCATGGGCTGTTTCTCATCACTGATGCTATCTCTGCTCTTTAAAGACTTTGTTAATAAGCCTGTCCCCACGAATGTTGTGTAATATGAATGCAAAAACATACTGCAAAATGATATCTGCAAATTATTATTGATTATTGGCAATCACAACATTTCAGAGTGAAAATAAATCAATGTGATACAACAAGGAGCTGGGATCTAAAATGGGCGCAGCGTCCTTATTGTAACAGACAGATTTTCACCATCTTAGATTTTAAGAATATCACATTAGGCTCGTTTCTAAATGAGGAAATAAGTAGAACAAGGCATTGATGAAGAGCCTTTTATAAGAATAAAGGAAATGATGTTACTTAAGCAACTATGACTGCTCTGCTCTGTATTCCAACATTGTCTTTGTGTATGCACCTAAAACGGCTTTTTTCAAACTGAAGCCTGCACCAAGGCCTGGTATAAATTGAAATAAGGATTATTCTTACTAGTATTATCATTTTGAACTCTAGTAGTGTTCAGTAATTCTAACCAAGAAGACAAATATTGAGCCCACAGCATACAGTCTGGTGAAATAAATCAGTGGTTTTACAGGACTCTGTGTGCCTGTGAAACAGTAAGTGCACCCCTACTTCTTAGTAGGGAAAGTAGCCAGAAGCTGAGCACAGTGGCAGTTTGAACATGATGGCACAATCTTCTAGGAGTGGACATCTTAACACCCCATGTTAAATGTTAGCGTTTATGGTGGTGCCGGTTTTTATGAGACTGATATCCATATTTCAAGATTTCAAAATCCAACATTTTAGCCAATATTTCTTTTCTTTCAGGCATGTGGAATAAAGAGACATTTCCCCTGTTGTGTCTGGTTACTGATATGACAGTACATGTTAGATGGCGCCGGTGAGGTCGGCTGCCGTCACGACTGCTCCGACCACTTTTTCTTTGTCTTTGTTTTTTTAAGTTAGTTTTCAGCGTTTCTAAATCGACAAAATCATCACCATTGGGTACATTAGGTATGACAGTGACACTCTTGTTTCTATTGGTATACAATGTACTCACAATTCGAAGTTTTTAACTCCGGATCCAAGCTGGCCGAGTGAGATCTCGAGGGAGAACAAAGGGAAGCGGCGGCGTCCTAGAGGGAAGCGAGCCGGCGTCAGGAACAGGCTGAGAGCTCGTGCACACCGCACACCTCTGCCTAGCATCCTGCTCGCCAACGTCCAGTCACTGGAGAACAAGCTTGACGACCTCAGGGCCAGGATAAAGTTCCAGAGAGACATTCGGGACTGCAATCTCCTCTGCTTCACCGAGACATGGCTGAACCCAGCGGTGCCGGACCACGCCATCCAGCCGGCCGAGTTCTTCTCGGTTCACCGCATGGACAGGACACGGGACTCGGGGAAGTCAAGGGGAGGCGGCGTGTGTTTAATGGTGAACAACAACTGGTGCAACAGTGCGAACGTTGTTCCTCTCACACGCTCCTGCACACCAAATCTGGAACTACTGTCCATCATGTGTCGTCCTTTTTATCTACCTCGGGAATTTACATCGGTCATTGTAAGTGCCGTTTATATTCCACCACAAGCGGACACGGTCACCGCCTTATGCGAGCTGCATGAGGCACTCACACAGCACCAGACACAACACCGGGACGCTGCGCTTATTGTGACGGGGGACTTTAATAGCGCCAACCTCAAACGCGCAGCGCCGAACTTTTATCAACACATCTCCTGCCCCACCAGGGGTGAAAGGACACTCGACCACTGCTACACTACGGTCAAGGACGGCTACAAGGCACAATCCCGCCCCCCGTTTGGCAAATCTGATCACGCCGCCATCTTCCTCATGCCAAAATACAAACAAAGGCTGAAACAGGAAGTTCCGGTTCAGAGGAAGGTCGCGCGCTGGACGGATCAATCGGTGGCCGCGTTACAGGACGCACTCGATGACGCAGACTGGGGCATGTTCAGAAACAGCTCCGATGATGATGTCAACGTGTTTACGGAAGCGGTTGTGGGATTCATCGGGAAACTAGCGGATGATACCGTGGAGACAAAGACTATCACAACGTTTCCCAACCAGAAGCCGTGGGTGGATAAAACCATCCGCGACGCTCTGAGATCCCGCACCGCTGCCTACAACACGGGACTCACGACGGGGGACATGGACCCGTACAAAGCCGCGTCATATAACGTGCGGAGGGCGGTGAAAGAGGCGAAGCAGCGCTACGGGAGGAAACTAGAGTCACAACTCCAACAGAGTGACTCTAGGAGCCTGTGGCGGGGACTAAGGACAATAACGGACTATAAAGCACCAACAACCGGTATGACGAACGCGGCCGTGACTCTGGCAGACGAGCTGAACACTTTCTATGCTCGCTTCGAGGCTGCAGCTAAGGTCTCCAACAATGCTAGTGTTAGCGGCGCTAACGGCTGCAGACAGGAAGATACTGCCAGCACCGGAAACGTGCTCGTCATCTCCGAGCATGAAGTAAGGAGAGCCTTCAAGAGAGTGAACACCAGGAAAGCAGCAGGACCAGACGGCATCCCAGGTCGTATCCTAAGAGACTGCGCATACCAGCTAGCTCCTGTGTTCACTGAGATATTCAACATCTCTTTATCTCAGTCGGTGATCCCCACATGCTTCAAAGAGTCCATCATTGTTCCTGTCCCGAAGAAACCCCACCCTGCTTCTCTCAATGACTATCGCCCTGTAGCCCTCACCTCAGTAGTGATGAAGTGCTTTGAACGCCTGGTCAGAGACTTCATCATTTCTTCACTACCAGACACACTGGACCCACTACAGTTCGCTTACCGTCCAAATCGTTCCACAGACGATGCCATCTCTCATCTCCTCCACACATCACTCACTCACTTGGACACTAGAAGGGGGAATTATGTTAAAATGCTCTTCATAGACTACAGCTCTGCATTTAACACCATAATTCCCTCCACACTCACCACCAAGCTGGAGCATCTGGGACTCAGCTCATCTATGTGTCAGTGGATCTCCAACTTCCTAACTGGCAGACCACAGGCAGTAAGGATGGGCGGACATGTCTCAGCCTCCACCACTCTCAGCACTGGAGCCCCCCAGGGGTGTGTTCTGAGCCCCCTGCTGTACTCTTTGTACACATATGACTGCGTGGCCACTACCAGCTCCACCACCATCATCAAGTTTGCTGACGACACCGTCGTGGTGGGCCTGATCTCTGATAACAACGAGACGGCCTACCTGAAGGAGATTAGGAATCTGGAGAACTGGTGCCAGAGGAACAACCTCCTTCTAAACGTCAGTAAGACAAAGGAGCTGATAGTGGACTTCAGCACTAAGCAGGAGAGGAACTACCAGACCCCCGTCATCAACGAGTGCCCAGTGGAGAGAGTGGACAGCTTCAAATACCTCGGAGTTCACATCACGCAGGACCTGTCATGGTCCTGTCACATCAACACCGTGGTGAAAAAGGCCCGACAGCGTCTCTACCACCTCAGACGCTTGAGAGACTTCCAACTGCCCTCCAAGGTGCTCAGGAACTTTTACTCGTGCACCATAGAGAGCATCCTGACGGGAAACATCTTAACCTGGTTCGGGAACAGCACCATGCAGGACAGACGAGCTCTACAGAGGGTTGTGCGGTCAGCTGAGCGCACCATCCGCTCCGAGCTCCCTGACCTGCACTCAATCTACAGCAGGCGGTGCTGGACCAAGGCCAGGAAGATGGTGAAGGACCTCAGCCATCCCAACAACAGACTGTTCTCTCTGTTGAGGTCAGGAAAGCGATTCCGCTCCCTGAAGACCAACACAGAGAGACTGAGGAGGAGCTTCTTCCCGCAGGCGATACGGTCTCTCAATCACACCACCACACAGTACTGACCCACACATACAGTTCTTACACACACACTGGACTTTCTGGACTTTGGTTTTGCACAACACTGGTCACTATATTCTTCATTTCCGGTTAATACTTGTACAGCTGCTGTTATTGTGTATATATTTATTTATATTTAGATTTCTTCATACATTCTTATATAGTTCTATATTGTGTATTGTGTATTTTGTTGTACAGTTATTTTATTTTCAACTTTAATTTATATATTTTATCTTATTCTTCCCAGTTAAATTTACCCTTCATTCTAATTTGTGTTGTACAGTTATTTCATTTTTAACCTTAATTTATATTTTATTCCTTCCTAGTTAAATTTACCCTTTTTAATTTTTCATATTTATTTCCTATCTTATTCATAGCCTTTTCCTTTTTTGTTTTCTTTAGGTCACGAGCAGTTGTCCAAGCATTTCACTACATATCGTACTGTGTATGACTGTGTACGTGACAAATAAAAATTTGAATTTGAATTTGAATTTAAAAATGAATTTGTTTTAGAGTCACATAAGGACGACTCACTGATGACTTGTTCATTGTTGTGTGTGTGAGTTGCCACAGGGAGGTTGCACAGTGTCGTGTGCTGGAAAACTACAGAACACATCATCAACACAACACGGAAAATGAGCTCTGTGGGGAATTAGTGTTTACATACAGGTTTAAAAGGCTACTACAGCAAGATGCCACCACAATAGCTAACACTGCATGTTTGAGTTGACAGGCTTTTTCAGCAACACAGGCCCAGCGGGTTCTTAGTTAGGAGATGGCAATGGAGAAGCTCGGGCGGCATGGCTGGAGGCCCAGGTCAGCCGAGGGTTGTCAGATGGCCAGCAGCGGTGGCTGGGACTCCTGGAATCAGGCTAAAGACCCACTGGCTCTGGATTAAACAGCCAGCTCATGGCTCACAGGATCAGGTGTCCTCAGGACTCTGACACAAACTGGAGATTCTTGCTCAAAGAAGTCTGTGTTGCTGTTGTCATGATGTGTGGAGAGTAGAGCAAACAGAAATTATTCTCACATATAGTGACAAAGGACACGTGTAATACACAGGAGGCGAATCAGCTGGGGGAAAACAGGTGAACAGAATCAAGCCAACAAGACAGAGAAGAAGCTAAACACGCACACAAGACGAGAACTAAAGAACACCTGAGGATATAACCGCTAAACACAAACAGAAAACCAAACGAGGACTAAACATCGACGCATTTGGACCTAAACGAGAAATCAGACTAATGAAAACCACCAAACGTAAACAATGATCAAAAAATAATAACTCCAAAGTATTAGATGAGTTCAAAAGTTCAAAACACTGTGTCAAAAACCGCGGATCATGACATGCTTGATTGTTTACTATTGCAGTTAATAGCATTTATGAGTTGAAGGAACTTGGACTCATGATCTCAT
This sequence comes from Rhamphochromis longiceps, assembly GCF_057381845.1. Classification (NCBI taxonomy): domain Eukaryota; kingdom Metazoa; phylum Chordata; class Actinopteri; order Cichliformes; family Cichlidae; genus Rhamphochromis; species Rhamphochromis longiceps. The sequence goes on along the minus strand of NC_140570.1, from coordinate 1,226,622 downwards.
GCTCCTCTAAAAGCCTGTCTACCCCCTCTGTGATCTCAGAGCTGCCAAATCCTTTAAACTGCCGTGACCTGTTTCTCTGACCTCTCACGGCCCCAGCGGGTCTCCCTGAGTGCTCGGTTTTTTCCTGTGTGTGTTTATTAAAATTGCTATAAGCCTGCAGTAAAGTCATAGTATGGTAGATAGTACTGTGGTATTAGTATTAGCAATATAAACAGATTCCAGATAAGGTTAAAAGAAAGGGCTGTGGGTGTGTGGAATGATTTTGTGTGCATGTGTTGCGTTCCTGCTCTTCTTAACCTGTGTGTACATGCCAAGCCTTAAAGGGTCTGAAACATGCCTCCACCTGCAGAGCAAACATCTTTCACTGGGGTCTGTGGCTTCACTTTCACCTTTCATTCACTACCTCACTCTGTCACGGACACATAGCATGTACACATGCATGCGTGTGTGCAGAACAGGACAGTGTCACCTGTGCAGGGGATTTGAAATCCTGCAACAAACATGCTGCTTCAGGGAAAAGCCGCAGTGCTCCCGTCTCATTAATGCTTAAGCAGCTCGAGAAGGTGAAAGAATATCCACCAGCACATCAAAAGTTCATAAGGTCACAGCTGCATGAGAGGAGGGAACAGTGAATGTTGTCACTCGATGCCCCCCAAAGGCTGCTGAAGAAAAACATGAAGCACAAGTGGAAAGTCCCATGCTAGGTTAATATTTGCCTACTGAGTAATGACAGGCCTTACTTCCACTGAAACAATAAAAATGATTTCAGTAACTTTTGATAGTTGAGCCTTTGAATTATTCATGAATAGTTTTCCTCATCGTGAGCTGATATGCATTAGCAGCACGAACCAGCTCTGATAGGGGAGTTCCCACACGCGCAATTAAACAAAGAGCTTATTTACATGAACAAAGCTGCTTTGCCACTACAGCCAAACACTGATTATTACCTGAGCAGGTGTGTACAGGTCTGCTTAATACATATATACATTAGTGCTGTCAATAGATTTTTAAAAAATTAACTAATTAATCTCACAATTTTCTGTAATTAATTGCTATTAATCCCAATTACTTGATCAATAGCCTGGCTGTAATTACACTTTATATTTAAGCTTGTAACAGACATTAATGCAATATAATGAAATAAATGGAGAATAAAGAAAGAATCTATGCTTAATAGTTTTCTTTTAGCACAGGCTCTCCTGTGAAATACAACGTTTTTAAAAACCTCCATACTAATAGCTAAGTATGCACTAATATATAATATATATTTGTTCTCAAATTACAATTTTTAATAGGATTCATCACAGGGTTACTGGGGATTAATTTGGATTTTAATCACAATTAAATATAATTAATTTTTATTCTATATTAACCTCTTAAGCCCCAAGCCTAACTGATCTCCTGCCTTTTGCCCCCGTAGGAGATCAGTTAGGCTTGGAGCTTAAGAGGTTAATCGCATTTCATTTTGCATGAGCAAACAGACTCGAGAAAAAAGGGAAAATATACAAACTAAACATGTTTATTGAACATCTTGAACATTCATGTACAAACTCTGTAAGCATTTATCCACTCTCTCTCTGTCACTCTTGGGGAGGCTTCGAGTCCTTGAAACGAGGAACCAAAGCTTGTAAAGCGCCTGTTCTCAACGATATTAACACGTCTGCAGTTTGTTGCAATCCACTTGGCGTCAGTCAATATGTCCGAGGTCGACTTGGACATATTGCTCTGTGTGACGCGTTAGCCAAAGTGCTAGCAGCATCCCCGACTAACGTATGCTTCAAGTCCATGTGATATTTTAAGCTGGGAGTGCTTCCACAATGTGCATGAGACTTTATGTTGGTCGACTTGTTATTTTTTTAATACCCAAATTTCCCATCAAGAGGGCCAATGTGCGTTTAGCATCTTCCATATTGAGTTGACTGGTTCAGCTGCCCGTCACTACCAGATAGTGATGTGTGGGTCGCGAACGAAACGGCTCTTAGAGCCGGGTCTTTGAAGTGAACGACACGAGCCGCTCCTTATCGCGAGCCGTGGGTTGTTTTCTTTCTCTCTCTCTTTTTTCCCGCTTCACTCCACAGCGAGCCTTGTGCTTTACGCTGAGCAGAGGGGGGAGGGGCGGTAGTTACACTCAGTAGCACAGGAACAGAGCAGGAGGGAGAGAGAGAGAGAGCAGGGACAACAACGTCACATTAGAAAGGTATAGTAATCATCCACAACTATTTTCAGTTGCAGATGATAAAGGATTCAGAAAGTTTATTCATGCAGGCCCATATGACAGAGGATATGCATCTTCTTTTTGTTTTCATATTTTATATTTAATTGTGTTGTGGTTTGTAGTGTTTTGTGTTGTTTCACTTTAAATTTGTTTAAAAGGAAAAAGCTGAAAATTTAATTAGTTAAAAGTTGAAATGTGAATAGTTGGTTTTTGTATTATATGATTTATTTATTACATTTTATGTGGAGTGAATAAATAAAAGTATATTTACGGTGGCCCCCAGAGACAAAGCACGTAAAAACTCCAAAACACGTACAAACACAACAGAAGTGCTCCAGGATGCTAGGGGGCAGTGTTGAGCTTTTGTTACCTCGTGGCTACACAAGCCAGCAAGTACCAACAACCGGATTTGGTGTGTGGTAGTAACAGGTAAATGAACTTTTTTTTTAAATTATTTGAATATATATGAGTGCTTGTGTATAAATACACAAACAATACACACATGCTTTCATGCTTTCAATTGTGTAATTTAAGTGATCTAGTAGCTCTGTTATGGAAGTTCAGTTCATGCTAGAAATGTGTTTTGGAGTTTGTACGTGTTTTGTCTCTAGGGGCCACCTCATATATTTATATATAAACATATATAAATAAAACCACTTTTTTTTTACGTTAGTAATTCCTTTTGTGCATAGTTTTATATTATTGTTAATAATAAATTAATTTTAGCAACAAAACAACCTGAAGAGCCGGTTCGGAGCCGAAAGAGTCGGTTCTCTAAAAAGAGCTGGAATCCCATCACTACTACCAGATCGACTACATTGATTTGCGCATGTGTGAAGGTAACTCTACTTGGACAAACTGCCCGAAATGCGTTGACAGAAACATTTCATGGATTTTGAGTCATTCTGCACTCCAGATGCGTTAATAGCGTTAAATGTTTTGTATCGCGTTACTTGTGATGACAGCTTAATCTCAAGTGTTTTGACAGCACTACATAGTTGATTCAATATCTGTAGTTATGTCCTTAACCAGCTGACTGAAGCCCAACCTGTCCTGTCCCTCCACAGCTCAGTCAACCAGAGGGGTTCCATCTCCTCCACCAATCCCAACCTCCACCCAAGCCTCCTGAGAACATCATCATCATTGTCTACTCCACTGTCAGCAAGCCAAATTCCAATTCGGTTCAGATTTAGTTTTTTAGCGCCAATTCACAACAGCAGTCGCCTCAATAAGTTTTATACTGTAAGGTAAAGAACCCACAGTGATGGAGCAAAACCCCAACAATCAAGTGACCCCCATGAGCAAGCACATGACACTGGGAAGGAATAACTAATAATAACAGGAAGACACCTCGAGTAGAACCAGGTTCAGGGTGAGGCGGCCCTTGGCTGAGGGTGAGGGGACAAGAAGGAAGACAAGAAAAAGAGAGCACAGACTAACAGAGAGAGACGACGAAAAATGTAATGACATTATAAAGATGTGGGGAGTAAAAAGAGGTGAGGGGGAAGTGCTCAGTGTATCACTCAAAGTCCTGGAGCTGTCTGATCCTATATCAAACTCACCTGATTTAGGGGAAGAACATTTGGGGACATCCAAACCTTGTGTCTTTAAGGCGTTTCTGAAGTTTAATGGATTTGTCTCTGGCCTTATAGATAAATAAAGCTGGGTTTTGTCTGCATAGCAATGATGATGTTGCCTCAGGCAAACATTTCAATGATAATGTATCGTTCCCATCACAGAACAAAGTGGAACTCCATGACATGATGTGAAGTAATGTGACAGAAACCCTGAATGAGGCCCATGAGCTATAACTGTGTCCAGGTCTTTAAGAGAGTGGCTACACCTCCTCTGTAGTCCACGCTTTCTGACAGTTGCTGCAGCCAGGTTCCAGACAGGAAAGCTAAATCAATATTTTGATCAATTATTAAATCATTTATCACCCAGGACTTAAAGGACAGAGATCCGGTGTTTAGTAGCCCAGATTTACAACATTTGTTTTATTCACTTGTGTTTTCTTTCTTTGTAATTTTTCATCTTTAAACAGATTTTTTGCTCACATGAACCAGAATGATCCGCCCATGTTTTGCACTATCTTCCTTTGTGAGGAGTTCCACATTGTCCGCCAACCGAACCACTTTTCCAGCAAAATATTTGTATTTGATATGTGGGACATCTTAGAAGACATCAAGAACCCTCTTCTACTTTCTTCTGCCTCTGGTCTGGATATGTGAAAACAAAAGCACCTGTATGGGGTCTTGCCTAACACCTCAGCCTGTCACTTCAGTGTACCGTCAGTGCAAATATTGGCCTTAAGCTTCATAGATAATTATAAGATCCATAGAATTAACAGGACCAAAGAGAAAACATAAAGCGTTTCTTGCAATATCATATCTCAAAGTCATCAAGACGTCTCTTAATATGGCATCCATATTCAGGAAGTTATGGAACTTCCCTTTTCAGTTTCTGACCAGGAACATGTGCAGTTGTACCAGGTGTTTTTACAGTTTATCTTAGTTAAACATCAGCTTCCCTGAGAACTGCCTCGTCCTCTTACTCGCTGGCATGGATGGGGCAGACAAACAGGTTGTCATCACACTGCATGAACTTGTCCCACTATGTTATTATTAAAGAGGAAAATGGAGGGATGGGGGTGTGCAGTAGCTTGCATGATGCTGTGGGGTACTTAGCTTCAATATAAAAAGTGCATGACTTGCAGGTGAGGTCAGGTCATCTGAGGAAGAAGCACAACTTTAAGTTGAAAAAGAAGTTCAAAAACAGTTATTAAGAAATGTGTCAGGTTGTAACAAGCTCTGTGCTTTTTGTTAGAAAGACTGATTGTTGACTCATAATTACTCAGTGTTTGTGCTATATCCGCTCATTTTGAGTGAGAAGTTAAATTGTTCCAAAATGCTGTGTTGACCCAAAATATGACCTCTTCTCACTTCTTTTAATAACTAAACATAAAAGGGAAAAGTCATGTAGCAAGACTCTATGAACTCTCGTTTGCACTGTGTCACATTTAGATCAGTTGCTCATCTCATACATTCATATTTTCTCTTCAATCTAAAGAGATTATTCAACGTACCTCCTTACTGAGGCTTTCTGTGACTGATGTCAAATGAATAATCCCAAAAGACAATGTTGCGGTCACAATAGGCTGACTACACTAAAGCCTGAACCTCTTGGACATTTTCATTTAATTAGTGAAAGCAGGGGAAGCAGACAGTTAAAGGCTGCTGCAGCATCTTTTGGGATGCCTGTCAATCAAACTTGGAGCCTTCATAAAATCTGAATGTTGTTTTTTTTTTTTTTTAATTTAAGTAATGTCCCCTCACCTTTCCAACTGCTGGTTATGAAGGAGTGAAACAGCAACGCCTTTCTTCTATTATTAACACGGTGTCGGTGTTTTCCCCCGCAGGTTTTTCCCTGTTTCCTTGAACTTTGAACGTGACTTTTGCCTTGGGTGGTGTTATTTGTAAAAGAGCAGTTCCACATTCGATGTTTAGAACTTGCATAACATCTTGGGAAACTACAATCTCGGAAGTGAATAATGAGAAAATCATTTTCCTTTTAATTTATGCTTTAAGCGCAAAAGAGCAGCGATCTACAAGTCTGTTCAGTCTCACCAAAGAAAGGTGTCGCAAACTGAACGAGAGGTGAAAGCAATACTTTAAGCTGCAAGCAAAGTGCTCTCAGGCTGCACTGAAACTCATTTAATGAACACTACCTGCACCTTCACACAAGTGGCAACTTGCACAGTTTCTACAGTAGGAACCAAAGAAAAACGTGACTTAATGCTCTGCACACACAGACACACACAGACTGTCCTGCAGGTCATACAGGGTACACACAGGGTACACACAATAGTTCTTTTATTACTCAAGCATGTTACCACATTTGTTTGACTGATATCAGTTGAAACTTGTTGTTCTTTGTGTGGCTCTTTGAAGGCAAAGACACCATTTAACAATGAAGCCTTTTATCAGGTTCACATGTAGCAAGTAAACCATACGTTTATCAATGCAGAGACATCATCAGCAGTTAGGAGAGAAAACTCAAAGGTGATATAGAACAGAGAGAAGGATATCAGCATAGCATACAAAGCTTGACAAGAAAATATGCAGACAGGCAAAGGTTAGCAGCTCCCAAAGGCTCTTTATTCTAATCCACTGCTGCCACCTGTTGGTAAATCCTCGCACATACACGTTCTCTGAACAGGGACCATGCAGTGAGTAATAGGAACACTAGATGGCTGCAGACGACTAGGTTTTCAAAACACTATATACTATCGTTTTAAGGTTAGGCTTCATGAGAAGATGATGCAAGAGAGGCTGAAGGTTCAATGGAAGCAGGCAGTAAAGACATCATTTCATGGCGGCAGTCCACATGCTGCTGCAGTCAAGCAATCCTCAGATAGGGCGCGGGGGGGTGCTCAAAATTAACCGGGCTGAGTCACAACAACCCACATTCATCAAGAATCTAATATGGAATCACATCTATCTGTCAGCAGGTGGAGACAATGCAAAGCGCGCATGTTTTGATTGACAATGTTGCTGCTGAGGGGTTACTGCTGCTGCTGCTGATAGTGCTGGAGGGCGGGGCTGTGCTGGGCTGAAAAAGTCCATAGGAGAGATGGTAGCTGATTACAGTTTTTTGCAGTCGCTAACAAGCGTTTGTCCAAACAGTTGTCACATTTGCAAAACTCTAAACACAATTAGCACAGCATCGGTCTGTTGTGGCCATACCATTCACACATTTCATGTCGTGTTCACCCAATATGCAGTCAGTGAACACATTTCCACAATGCTTACATTTTCTTAACAGACAAGCTATACCTCCCAACAAAATTATGGACTGTTTTTGTAGTATCTACGAATGTTAACACACAACATCCCACAATAGCAAAAACAATATTCCAAACCTTAGATACAGTATAAAAACCTCTGCCTCTGCAATGATATCAGTACAAAAACAATATCAATATCAAAAATATATCTCAGCTGATAATAAACAAACAATTAAATAATTGACACACAGCTGATTTATGTTGGGTAAATTGGACCAACCACAGCTTCTTCCATTCTGGCTTAGACTCAGTGGGGTTTATAAGGCAAGACCTTGAGGAGTGATGTTTTTGGAAACAAAAAAAAGACAAACACTGTAATGTCTGGTCGAGGAAGAGTAAGAGCAAGGGGCCCAGGGAGAAGAGCAGGCCCAAGGAGAGGGCAAGGTAGAGGTGTAAGAATGCGTGGTGGTGGCATTCCAAGGGCTGCAAGAACAGTAGTCAGTGATGAAATTCGTGCCACTATCATTGACCATGTAATCAACCATGGTCTTTCACTAAGAGAGGCTGGTGAAAGAGTGCAGCCCAATTTGATGCGGTCAACGGTTGCCTCCATTATACGCATCTTTCAACAAACCAACAGGTAAGTATTGCACTTTACATGGATTGTTTCTATTCTCACTTGACATGTCAATATGGTCATACAGTAATGCATATGTTGAATTGTCTGTCTTTCTAAAGAATGCAACGTCTTCCACCCTCTGGGGGAAGAGGAAACCTCCTCAGTAATGATCAGGAGCTTGCCATTGTAGAAATGGTTACTGCAAATAATGCAATAAAACTGCGTGAAATTCAAACTAGAATTGTGGCGGACCATGAGATATTTGACAATATCGATAGAATCAGCCTCACAACCATTACGCGGACATTGTCCAAACACAGAGTGCGGATGAAGCAGCTCTACACTGTTCCCTTTGAGAGGAACAGTGAGAGGGTCAAGGAGCTACGACGACAATATGTCCAGGTATAGTGTATATTCAATCCAATGTCCAGTTCTATAAGCTTTGCACTTTGCAAGTAGGTAACCTACACAATACTAGGTTACAGTACAGTATGGTATACAGTAATAACATGACTTACATAAACTTTGTTTCAGAGAGTTATGGAATTGGAGGCCAACCAGGCCCCTCATGAATTCATATACATCGATGAGGCAGGATTCAATCTGGCCAAAAGGCGTCGACGTGGACGAAATGTAATTGGAAAAAGGGCCACAGTTGATGTGCCAGGACAGAGAGGGGCAAACATTACCATGTGTGCAGCAATTGCAAATGCAGGATTACTCCTTCACAGATGTCAGGTTGGACCCTATAATACAGAGCGCTTGCTTGCCTTTCTCAATGATCTCCACCAGCGCCTGGTTCCAGAGCAGGGTCAGGAGGGTGAAAACATGAGGACCTTTGTAATTACCTGGGACAATGTGGCTTTCCATCACTCGCAAGCAATAACAACATGGTTTGAAGTCCACCCAAGACTGGTAAGTCTCTTCCTTCCACCCTATTCACCTTTCCTCAACCCCATAGAGGAGTTCTTTTCTGCATGGAGGTGGAAGGTTTATGACCATCAGCCACATGACCAGATGTCCCTCCTCGAAGCCATGGATGCTGGCTCCAGGGACATCACAGTTGACGATTGCCAAGGGTGGATCCGACATACCAGGCGGTTCTATCCCAGGTGCATCGACTTGGATAACATCAGATGTGATGTTGATGAAAACATGTGGCCTAACCCTGAAGATCGCAGAGATTAGATGCAAAGTTTTTGCCTTTTTTTAGCCCCCCTCCCCCCTTTTTATCTTGGCTTTTTGCTGTTGTTTTTTTGTTCAGAATGCTCTTGTGTGTTTCATGGATATTTTGTTCACTGTAAGCAATACTGTAAAACTTTCTCTGTCCTATCATACCGTGTTTCTACTGTACCTCCTGTAGTAAACAGTAAAGAAACATAAACTTGTTTGCTTTTTACTGGAATGCTTTTGAATGTGAACATTACTGTACATGTGGACATACAGTTACCAACCAAGACATTTCTGGTGTCAAAATGGTGGATTGCATGTTTCGCATGCAAATACCTGTAAAACTGAAACATAAAAGTCTATGCAGTTTTTGTAATGTCAATACAGTTTTTTTCAATCGCTAACAAGCGCCTACCCATACTTCAGATACTTTTTCTAAACTCTTAACACAGACTCACACCTACAAAACACAATTGGCCAAATGGATAATTTTCTTCTCAAAAATACATTTTGTTAAATATATACTAACTCTTCATTTCAAAATAGAACACATCTTTCTCTGCACACACTAACTGTACAAAAACACTATAAATCTGACTCAAAATGAAATTAGTCTGTCAAAGAATAACACTTGTTTTCACTTCACAAGGTACATGCAGTCAATCAAAGTACACCAGGTTTCAAAATACTGGCTATTATTGACATTACAAAAACTGCATAGACTTTTATGTTTCAGTTTTACAGGTATTTGCATGCGAAACATGCAATCCACCATTTTGACACCAGAAATGTCTTGGTTGGTAACTGTATGTCCACATGTACAGTAATGTTCACATTCAAAAGCATTCCAGTAAAAAGCAAACAAGTTTATGTTTCTTTACTGTTTACTACAGGAGGTACAGTAGAAACACGGTATGATAGGACAGAGAAAGTTTTACAGTATTGCTTACAGTGAACAAAATATCCATGAAACACACAAGAGCATTCTGAACAAAAAAACAACAGCAAAAAGCCAAGATAAAAAGGGGGGAGGGGGGCTAAAAAAAGGCAAAAACTTTGCATCTAATCTCTGCGATCTTCAGGGTTAGGCCACATGTTTTCATCAACATCACATCTGATGTTATCCAAGTCGATGCACCTGGGATAGAACCGCCTGGTATGTCGGATCCACCCTTGGCAATCGTCAACTGTGATGTCCCTGGAGCCAGCATCCATGGCTTCGAGGAGGGACATCTGGTCATGTGGCTGATGGTCATAAACCTTCCACCTCCATGCAGAAAAGAACTCCTCTATGGGGTTGAGGAAAGGTGAATAGGGTGGAAGGAAGAGACTTACCAGTCTTGGGTGGACTTCAAACCATGTTGTTATTGCTTGCGAGTGATGGAAAGCCACATTGTCCCAGGTAATTACAAAGGTCCTCATGTTTTCACCCTCCTGACCCTGCTCTGGAACCAGGCGCTGGTGGAGATCATTGAGAAAGGCAAGCAAGCGCTCTGTATTATAGGGTCCAACCTGACATCTGTGAAGGAGTAATCCTGCATTTGCAATTGCTGCACACATGGTAATGTTTGCCCCTCTCTGTCCTGGCACATCAACTGTGGCCCTTTTTCCAATTACATTTCGTCCACGTCGACGCCTTTTGGCCAGATTGAATCCTGCCTCATCGATGTATATGAATTCATGAGGGGCCTGGTTGGCCTCCAATTCCATAACTCTCTGAAACAAAGTTTATGTAAGTCATGTTATTACTGTATACCATACTGTACTGTAACCTAGTATTGTGTAGGTTACCTACTTGCAAAGTGCAAAGCTTATAGAACTGGACATTGGATTGAATATACACTATACCTGGACATATTGTCGTCGTAGCTCCTTGACCCTCTCACTGTTCCTCTCAAAGGGAACAGTGTAGAGCTGCTTCATCCGCACTCTGTGTTTGGACAATGTCCGCGTAATGGTTGTGAGGCTGATTCTATCGATATTGTCAAATATCTCATGGTCCGCCACAATTCTAGTTTGAATTTCACGCAGTTTTATTGCATTATTTGCAGTAACCATTTCTACAATGGCAAGCTCCTGATCATTACTGAGGAGGTTTCCTCTTCCCCCAGAGGGTGGAAGACGTTGCATTCTTTAGAAAGACAAAAAATTCAACATATGCATTACTGTATGACCATATTGACATGTCAAGTGAGAATAGAAACAATCCATGTAAAGTGCAATACTTACCTGTTGGTTTGTTGAAAGATGCGTATAATGGAGGCAACCGTTGACCACCTCAAATTGGGCTGCACTCTTTCACCAGCCTCTCTTAGTGAAAGACCATGGTTGATTACATGGTCAATGATAGTGGCACGAATTTCATCACTGACTACTGTTCTTGCAGCCCTTGGAATGCCACCACCACGCATTCTTACACCTCTACCTTGCCCTCTCCTTGGGCCTGCTCTTCTCCCTGGGCCCCTTGCTCTTACTCTTCCTCGACCAGACATTACAGTGTTTGTCTTTTTTTTGTTTCCAAAAACATCACTCCTCAAGGTCTTGCCTTATAAACCCCACTGAGTCTAAGCCAGAATGGAAGAAGCTGTGGTTGGCCCAATTTACCCAACATAAATAAGCTGTGTGTCAATTATTTAATTGTTTGTTTATTATCAGCTGAGATATATTTTTGATATTGATATTGTTTTTGTACTGATATCATTGCAGAAGCAGAGGCTTTTATACTGTATCTAAGGTTTGGAATATTGTTTTTGCTATTGTGGGATGTTGTGTGTTAACATTCGTAGATACTACAAAAACAGTCCATAATTTTGTTGGGAGGTATAGCTTGTCTGTTAAGAAAATGTAAGCATTGTGGAAATGTGTTCACTGACTGCATATTGGGTGAACACGACATGAAATGTGTGAATGGTATGGCCACAACAGACCGATGCTGTGCTAATTGTGTTTAGAGTTTTGCAAATGTGACAACTGTTTGGACAAACACTTGTTAGCGACTGAAAAAAACTGTAATAGCCAGTATTTTGAAACAAGGTGTACTTTGATTGACTGCATGTACCTTGTGAGGTGAAAACAAGTGTTATTCTTTGACAGACTAATTTCATTTTGAGTCAGGTTTATAGTGTTTTTGTCATGTTAGTGTGTGCAGAGAAAGATGTGTTCTATTTTGTAATGAAGAGTTAATATATATTTAACAAAATGTATTTTTGAGAAGAAAATTATCCATTTGGCCAATTGTGTTTTGTAGGTGTGAGTCTGTGTTAAGAGTTTAGAAAAAGTATCTGAAGTATGGGTAGGCGCTTGTTAGCGATTGAAAAAAACTGTATTCCTAAATTTATCAGACACTTTTCTTATACCTTGATCAAACCAAAATTTAAAACCTGCATCCGCCCTACCAGGAAGAAAGCTGTTATTTCCAAATATCAGAGTAAACCGAGACAGTTGTAACATTTCTCCCAAGTAGTTGTGTGTTTCTAACCAGATCATTATAGTGTTTTTTAAAAAGGGGTTCTTAGTTTGCATATTTAGTGTCTTCCTGTCGGCTGAGTAAAGATATAAGTTAGGGTTCTGTGAAGGTTCTCAGTCATCCAGGTCATCGTAGTCAAAGGAGCTTGCAAAGAAAAGCGTCTGGACTTCTTTAAGTTACTTGAAGACGTTTCACCTCTCATCCAAGAAGCTTCTTCAGTTCTAAGGTCAAATGGTGGAGAGTCCCAGATTTAAACCTAGTGGGAGTTTCCCCCCACAGAGGGACAAAAGGACCCCCTGATCGCCTGAGACAAGGTGTGAAACTGGGTGTGGGTCCCAATCAGCCAGAGTTTCGGGTGTGTTCATTGTGAAACCTGGCCCCACCTTATCATGCGAATTCCTGAGGTCAGATGGCCCAGGATGTGAGTGGGCGTTAAGGCGTCTGGGAAGGGATCTCAAAACTGGATTATAGATGGCAGAGAGTTGGTGTCGTAAACCCCGCCTCTGTTCAAAGATGGTCGCTCACAGTGCACATAGATGGCTTCTTTCACTCCTCTTTCAAACCATCTGTCCTCTCTGTCCAAAATGTGAACATTGGCATCCTCAAAGAGTGACCTTTGACCTTAAGATGCAGATGGACTGCTGAGTCTTGTCCTGTGGAGGTGGCTCTTCTGTGTTGTGCCATGCGCTTGTGAAGTGGCTGTTTGGTCTCTCCAATGTAGAGGTCTGAGCATTCCTCGCTGCACTGTACAGCATACACCACATTGTTAAGTTTGTGTTTTGGCGTTTGGTCTTTCGGGTGAACCAGTTTCTGTCTGAGTGTGTTGCTGGGTCTGAAATACACCGGGATGTCGTGCTTGGAGAAAACTCTCCTGAGTTTCTCTGATACACCGGCTACATAGGGGATGACAATGTTGTTGCGTCTGTCCTTCTTATCCTCCCTCGCTGGTGTCTGGTCTTCTTTTCTGTGCCTCTTTGCTGACTGTACGAACGCCCATTTAGGATAGCCGCAGGTTTTGAGTGCTTCCTTTACATGTGTGTGTTCCTTCTTTTTCCTTCAGGCTTAGAGGGAACATGTTCTGCCCGGTGGTGTAGGGTCCTGATTACTCCAAGTTTGTGTTCCAGAGGGTGATGGGAGTCAAAGAGGAGGTACTGGTCCGTGTGTGTGGGCTTCCGGTAAACTTCGATGTTGAGTTTGCCGTTCTCTTCAATGTGCACGGCGCAGTCCAGGAAAGGCAAACAGTCGTCCTTTGTGTCTTCCCTGGTGAACTTGATGTTTTTATCCACAGCGTTAATGTGCGCAGTGAAGGATTCCACTTCTTGTGTCTTGATTTTGACCCAGGTGTCGTCCACATATCTGTACCAGTGGCTGGGTACTCTTCCTTTGAAAGAGCCAAGAGCCTTCCTTTCCACTTCCTCCATGTAAAGGTTGGCTACAATAGGTGACACGGGGGAGCCCATGGCACAGCCATGTTTTTGTCTGTAAAAGCCTTCGTTGTACTTGAAATATGTAGTGGTGAGGCAGAGGTCTAACAGTGTGCAGATCTGATCGGGTGTGAAGTTGGTCCTGTCCTCCAAGGAGCTGTCTTCTTGTAGTCGTTTTCTGACAGTCTCCACGGCCTCCGTGGTGGGTATGCAAGTGAAGAGAGAGACTACATCAAAGGACACCATGGTTTCATCTGGATCCAGGGTAAGTTTCTGGACCTTGTCAGTGAAGTCGGTGGAGTTCTTGATGTGGTGTGGGGTGTTCCCCACGAGAGGAGCAAGGATGGTAGCAAGGTGTTTAGCAATGTTATAAGTGGCTGAGTTTATGCTACTGACTATGGGTCTGAGTGGGACAGCTTCCTTGTGGATTTTAGGAAGTCCGTAAATGCAGGGTATGGTATCCCCTGGGTAAAGGCGGTGATATGTAAGGCGGTCAATGATTTTGTCCTTTTCAAGGTCTTGAAGGCTTTGGCTACACCTTAGTTCACAGATTCACTTTGTCTAAGGTTTATTTCTGGGATTTCACACAACCCAGGATTCAAATCATGAATACATAATGGGCTTGGATTTACATCATTATGAATGAAATGTGCTCTATTTGGAAGCAGCCGCCCCCCTATCGACGGGTTGTGTGTGAGACTTTAAATCATCAAACAAAATATAAAATAAATATAAATATAATAAACGTGCACTGAAGCCACAAAATTTAGAAATACACAGTTGCAAAAACTTCAGTGACCAATTACCTTTCCTGAATGACATATGCAATGCAAAAAATAAGAGTATTGTCAATAGGGACCAATTCCCAGTTTTTACATAATCAAAATTATTCACAAAAGGCTTCAATAAACAGAAAATGTGTGCCGACAAGAGAGCAGTGCACAAACATGAAAAGATATTTGAGCTCGACGCTTTAATGGGTTTAACATGACTTAGTCAGCACTCCGCACCGTACAGGTAGTACAAGCACACCTGAAAACACTGACCAGCTAACAGCTTTAAGCATTTGGGCGCAACCTCGGTAGTTCACCGATTCACCTGTTGCAAACGTCCAAGTTTCTATCAAGTCTCATAAATCCATCGGCAAATTACCTAACTAGTCTTTTGAGTCTCCACATTCATAGATATTGACAATTTGTCTTTAAATGACAATATACTGGTAGGGTAGCTTAAAAGTCAAAACAAACAGTACTAAGAACGCATTTCGGACTTCTCTCGAATAAGTGAAAAAAACACTTACCTTCAGACTGATTAGCAGGTTCCGATCCAACTTTAATGTGTCCCATGTCAGTCCGTTTTAGGGAAAAAGTGTTAAGTGGTTTCATTTAATTTTGAGATACTCCCGCATGGACGAGCAATTTGGAGTCTAGCAGAGTTCCCACGAATAGCATACGACCTTCAGATATAATCCAATCAACCTTGCATTTAACCCGATTGAACATCCAGTTACCTCTGACTACTTCTAAGTTGCACATGTTAACGGTCTCATCATCACTCTGTGCTGCAGCGAACTGTATCTGTGGCACAGAATAGTTGATGGCCATGTCGTTCTCCTGCTTTGCAGCTTTTTTTGAGTCTGAATTGCGGCTTAAACGTGCAAAACTAAGAGAAGCAGATCAATATTTTCTTCTTCTTGTTATTTAATGGTGGTTGGCAACCAGCGAAAGGAGCATTAACCACCTCGAGCAATATTTTCTATCCCCATTGTTGTTTTGAAAGTGAATACCCGACGTGTGCGTCATACGTCACGTTGTACGTCAGGTGAAGGTGTGGCGTCGGCTATCGCACCTGTCACATTACAAAGCTTTAAAAACGTAACCCGACACGCTAAACATGAACAAACATGAACAAACATATGACGACCAGAGGTCGTCATATATTAGGTCAGTTCACTGTAGTTAGGCAGAGGTGTCTTAAAAAGTACCACCTTATACAAAACAAATGAAGGTCCAGTATAAGAAAGAATAAGAAGAGAAAAAAGCAACATCCTGCTAAATGAAGTCATTTTTAAACATTACTCTAAATGTAGCCATTAGTTTTTGTTGCTGGCCATACAAAAAACAAGCATACTTCAATTATATTTCCCAAGTATACCTTACCTAGTACGTATACTAATAATGCTTCTTGGGACTATATTGGTCCCCGTTTTAGTACATAACAGTATTCTTGAAATGAACTTTTAGATGTACTTTTTGTTCACCATAATTGTACTAGCATAATGTCATAATGTCTACAAGGGTATAATTAAAATATACTCGACTCTATCACAATACTAACCTTACAAGTATACTATTAATTAATAGTATTACTAATGTTTCACATTGTTTGAATAAACAAATACATTTATTAATATATGAGGTTCCACTCAGTTCAAGGAATTAAATTTTAGTGTGGCTGCAACTTACTCCTTAAGTTAAAAATGATGCTGTATATTGTAGTTTATATGTTATACTGCTTTCACAGTGAATCACATTTTATAGTAACACACTCTGAATGAGGATTTAAGTAATTACTCTTAGATCTACAGTAGAAAACAACATAAATCCGGATGGTGTAATAGTATAATCTCAGTAACATCACCAATTGTTACATTTGCTGTATTTTACAGCTGTTTCCATGAGTACGGTGAGTTACCGTAAAAATAATGTAATCTCATGGAATTTTCATGCAAATTACAGTTTGCAGTGCTAGTTTTCCGAAGCCGTATTTAAAGGAGAGTGCCTGCGATTATGCAGAGGGGCCTGCGAAGGAGGCCGGGAACGAGGAACGCGTTCCCCATCACACTCCCGAGCAACATGTCCAGGTTGCTGACAACGACGGCATATAATGGAGTCGCCCCGTCCTGAGCGAGGCATTCGATGGGGGCCCTGCAATCGAGCAATGCTCTGAGTGAGCTGATTAAGTTGCTCCTGCTGGCGCTTTAACAATTCCTTCATCTCACTCATCTCAGACAAATGGGTAGACTGAGCTATTCCTGAGGGACCGCTATGGACCCCATACTGAATGCCATAAACAGAAGGGACAGAACTGCTTCTATGCCTAACGCCACTAGGCAACCCTTCACGTTCCCACCTAATAGCTTCCCCTCTAATCTCCAGCAATGTCAGTGTGGGCTGCCTCCTTACTAACTGCTTTAACTCCCGCCGCAAGGTACTATCTAAGACCTGTTCAACAAATTGATCTCTTAATAAAACGTCAGCATTGGGCATGCCATTGGGGGCACTCGATTTAACTTTCTCCATAAGACCCAAGAGAGCGAGGGAAAACTCTTGCAGTGTCTCACTTTCCTGCTGTTTTCTAGAGAAGAAAGCTTCCTGCAATGCTACATAGGATTCTGAACAGCCATAAAGTTCTTGCAATATAGTAATTATCTTAGCAGGATCAGTCCTCTCTGCACTAGAGCGATATTTAATCTCCTCACGTGCTTCTCCTTCTAGGTGGTCAAACAGGAAAAATGCTTTATCAGCCAAAGACAAATGACGTGCTCTAGCACAACCTTCTAATTCCTCCAACCATTCATTCAACCCTATACCTGATTTTCCTCTAAACATAGGGCATTTTCTGTCACGGGGCACAAAAACTAGTCTCTCTGCTACAGAGACACCAGCCGTTGGGGGGTTCACAGATGATGCAGTTGAAGTAGAAGGTGTAGCACTAGTACCTGACCCAACAGCCCTCTCCTGACGCAGCCTCTCGTTGTCTGCTTTCAGCTGCGCGATCAAGTCCCTGAGTTCCTGTAACTCTTCCTCCATCTCTGTAACACAGCTGTGAAATCCCACACCAAAGTAGCTGCTGCTTTGCCTTTATTCTGTACAAAATAATATAAAAAAACAATTTACGTTACACCAAACAAAAAAAAGAAGAACACACGTCTCTGTTTTAAAGAGTATATCCTGCCGACAACGCCAAGTTTGTGGCGAGACGAGGTTGGGATATAAAGTAAATACTCTTCAGTTTTAAAGAACGACAACGCCACCCTGGGAATTTCACCCAGAGAATACTGGAAATGACACTAAATCACCAAAAAGGCACTTAGGTTCGCTATACTCAATCCAGAGACGAGGTTCAATAATAAACAAATTGACAATTTATTGGTAATTATTTAAAACACCGAATAAAAACATAATCATAAATATTCAAATACAAATATGCTTAAAAAGGTATTCAGAGCTGAGGCTTACCAGTGGAGGGGCAGGGATGCCACACACAACTAAAGAAAGAAAACACACCAAAACACAAGTGCAACACACTATCACACACTCACACTAATAAACTAGACAAGGCAGGTGTGTACACTCAAGGGATCCCACCACCAAGGCACCCTAGTCTCCTCCACGTCGGCACTCCGCATCTGAATAAAAGAAACAAAGAAAATGTTAATATATTACAACAAACTAATGTGTAGCACCGGGGGATAACCCAACTGCAGGACCACACTGGTGATCTACAGCTAGAAAAAGGGCCTCCCACCAGTGGTGTAACAGAAAATCCAAACTACAAATCAAAAAGCAATAAAACAACATACAATCTGAATAAAACTCTAAAGTCTGGAGCAAACGGAATCGCCGTACTGCTCCAACTTGCCGTCCACACGACGATAAGTTAACAGTCAATCAATATGCACGCCAGCTGACTCCGATAACCGGCATGCATATGGCCGTTGTCCACGCCGACGTCCACTGTAAAAGCTGACAGCAGCAGGGAAAGAATTCTCACAACGGGAACAGACGGTAAAAGCACAGCAAGGCAAAACAGCAGCACTTCAGTTCGCGTAGCTTGGCGCAAAACTAAGGCCCACACTTCCAAATAAGCCGGGTCACAGAACGTAAGCAGAATAGCTCAGAGGAGGCTTCTATAGCTACGACCAGCCGCGATGGGGGCTTCAGAAGAATAACCCGC
The DNA here is from genome assembly GCF_057381845.1 of Rhamphochromis longiceps. Taxonomy (NCBI): domain Eukaryota; kingdom Metazoa; phylum Chordata; class Actinopteri; order Cichliformes; family Cichlidae; genus Rhamphochromis; species Rhamphochromis longiceps. The sequence continues at coordinate 1,207,983 of NC_140570.1, read as the reverse complement.
AAATGATCTCCACCACACCGAGGGGAAGTCAGGTGACCAAAAAGGAGATCACAGGCAAGCGACGCAGAGACACTCAAATGGCCACTATTTATACCAGCGCCCCCTAATGGGCCAGGCTGAAAGTGGGTTGGACCGAAGGATAACATTCATCCTGCCACACTAACACACCAGTGAGAAAGAGTGTAGACCCTTTATATATGTGGACTTTTACTGGGGTGTTGTTATTTTACAGGTATGTGGGCTGTTTATCGAAAACCATGAAAGGCCAATGTTAGGCTCCAGTTAGCTAATGGTAACCGAAATTATGCGATAAGCAAATTAGTAATTAACATATATAATGTGAGTTAATATTGTTTGTATATTCTTTCAGTCTAAATTAACAGACTATTACAAACTTGCATCGGTGTCTGTAGTAAGTGGTGGTACCTGCAGTGTCTTAACCATTAAACAAGCTAATGTAGGGCCGGGATATGACTAGTTTGTTGAAACATGTCTGCTGCCAATGTGACTGCTCACACACGGTAACATTACCAGCACATAGCCACTAGGGGTGCAACGATACACAAAATTCACGGTTCGGTTCGGTTCGATACTTTGGTGTCACGGTTCGATATTTTTTCGATACAAAAAAAATGTTCATGCCTTTTTAATTTGTCATTTATTAAAATTATAAATATATATTTTAACTCAAAAGTACAGTTTTTAAATTTAACCCTAACCCTTGTGCGTGTTTTTTATTTTGACAGCGAATGCGCACCTGCGGACCACTTATATGCAGCCCTGGTTATTTAGCTCATCATATTGCAGCCACAGAAATTCTTTTGTCCATGAAACCATAAAGCTGCACTTTCTTTTTGCCTTATAGTCTGATTTGTCATAACTTCTCCGTTTTGTGGTAAGCTTTTCTTTGGCTGTCACTTCTTCACCCTGACCTGTCTTATTTGGCTCAGCAGAACTAAAATATATATCCTGCTGCTTTTACACACGCACTCACATAAGCTCAGCGATTCTCTGCGCGATCAACCTCTCACATGTTTAAGCTTGCTGCGGGAGATTTCACTTGTCATGTTTGCATAGTAAGCTAACAATTAATAAGACGATGTCAGAGGAATTGGTGCACAAATTATCATCACTCACAGATCAGTGCTGTCGCTCTCTATACACAGTTCGCACGATTGCAAAGTGAAAGCAAAAAAACAAGCGCAAATTCAAACGCGATTTCAATGTGTCACATATTGACAGTGGCTCACCGATGCCAATGACATAATTACCCAGCTACATTTCTGAAAGAATGCAAAAGCATTGACATATATTTTTCCTACAATAGCCCGACGGGCAGGGAAGAGATAGATTTTGGTAGCCCGACTGAAAAGATCGCTAGCCCCGGGACGTCGGGCTAGCGATATTGCGAACCCTGTATCTGATTGAGGAATCACTCATCTTTGGAAAAGAGAGTTTATTACAGAGAAATGGCTCTTTCCAAAATAAAAGCTATACTATCCGCTTCTTCTGGGCTATATTCTCAGCAGCATATTAAACACATAAGGAGAATCATGTGCTAACAGCTGTCTAAATGACTCGGCTAAAGTTAGTAGCATGCTTGCTTGTTTTTTTTCTGCTTCAACTTGTCTTTGCACTAGGATGATGTCGGCGTAAATGTGCAGTCATATTCGTTGTGTTCCCACTAGTGCTGTCAGCGTTAATCTCGTTGAAATGACCTTAACGCCACAACACGGCAAATCTCCGTTAACGAGCTACCGCCGATCGCCCCGTGCATGGGGCTAGATGGCCAACATGTTAACGAGCTAACTGCGCTAACACACTAGCTCCCACCCATGTAATTGAGCATTGCATGGCAAACATACTGTTTTACTTTAGTCCATGACTCGCTTACCTTCAGGGTCATACGTCACATGAAAACCAAAATAATTCCAAACGCCAGATCTGAATGCCCTGCGTTCTTCCTTCTGACGATGCTGTCTGTGTTGAGTGCTCAGTGAATCTGCGTTCGACTACTCCGCCTAGGCTGCACTGTCGAGCCTAGGCGGAGTAGTCGAACGCAGATTCACTGAGCGCTCAACACAGACAGCATCGTCAGAAGGAAAGTTGATAAAATAAATTAAAAATTTTGTATTGTTCGATACATATGCGTACCGAACCGAAAGCACTGTATCGAACGGTTCAATATCGATACGAATATCGTTGCACCCCTAATTGCCACAGCCGCTATAAACATGCTGAAAGGTCAATCTAGCTTCTGTAGTCAGCAGCTGGAAGACTCAACACAGACCCAAGATTCAGTGTAACGGTTATCTAAATGTTGTGTGTCCTGTTTGTAAGCCCAGAAAAAGAAATTAAATAAAATGACGACCTTGAGCTTCAAGCTAATGTAAGCGTAATGCTATAGCATAAAGCGACTAATGCAATGATGACGTTGTTAAGTTAGTAAAAATACAGTAAATATATCCAACATGAATCAGTTATATTTTTGGTCTAAACATAATTAAGTCTCACGCCTTTCACTTGTTTTAGAAGGATGTTCAGTCTTTTAAAACCAGTCATATCAAAATAACAGAAAATAGTTGTGTTTTCTGTTGAAACTCCACCCCCCAGGGTGTGTTCTGCGAGGGAAAATTCACTGTGGCGGTCCGCCATTTTTTGTCGTTGCTTCGTTTACGTTTGGTGCTGAGCTTTACTTTGTCGAGGTAAACTGAAAACTACATGTTTGAGAGGAAACGAAGAGAACATCCATTATATGGGGAAGTTTTTCTCATGAATTCCTGTTGAGCAACATAATGGAAAAAACAAGTCATTCCTTAAGTTAACTAACGATAATGCTAGCTTAAGCTGCAGGACAATATTATGTGCATTAGCTTTTTTTCAGTGTGTGCCCAGTCACATTCGCTTGTTTTTTCTCAGTGAATACAGACTAACAAACTCGTGTCCATTTAGTTAACTGGTTGTACCTAAAATGTTTTAGTTAAACAGTTAAATAAGCTAGTTTGCCATGGGGTGGGCTCTGTTGGGGGGGGGGGGGGGGGGGGGTGAAGATTTGCATATGTTATCTCACATTCTGTAAGGTAAATTTTCTGGAAAGGTCAAATTAACTAATTTAACTAAGTATTAATGAAAGACCTTGATGTGTATATGACAATAATAGATGTAGTTTCTGGGTCATTTGGCAGAACTGCAAAATGGCCAGAAGGAGGCAACTGCTGTGGTTGCAAACAGGCTTTGGGTGGTATGGAAGTAAGGGCAACTATGGAACTGCTCAGCAACATGGGACCCATAGCTAATAAATAGTAACATGACAAAAAATAACAACTTTGTGTGGATGTAACCTTGTGAGATTTGAGATTTTGACAGCATTTTTATGTGACAACTTGTCTTTTTAGATAAATGCAGAGTTTAAGCGCATTACCACCATGCCACTGCAGTCCAGATTACTCTCGCAGATAGATGTGCTATCTGACAAACTCATAAAGGTCTTCAAAAGGCGAGGAGGACAAATAGGAAGAAGACTGCAGAACATTCTGGAGCCCACGGCCCAGGTAAGAAAAAAATAATTTGTGTATACACTTTAGGGAAAATAATAATTTAAACAAAATGCTGCTTGTCACTCTATGCCAGGAGTATGTTGAAAATCACCTGGGATTTTCACAATTTACCATGGGTGCGTTTTTTGTTTTTGTTTTTTCTTTTACCTGCATCAGAACGATGTGTGGAGTTCATAGTTGAACACCTCTCTATGCTCTGACAGTATTCTGCTTCTTTGCATGGAGATTTCACTTCATTACCTTTTTAAGCATTCTGAGGACTCAAATCACATGCTGTAATGAATCCATTTTTGTTCACCTAATGTGTTAATGTTAACATTTTTTGGAATAGTGACACAGATTAAAATAAGATTTGGTATAATGTTCTTTGACCAGTGTTCTGTTTAATTAAATTTTGGAATTCTGCATTTTCTAGGCCACAGATGAAGCCATTATCCAACGATCTAATAAGGAAACAACCATGGGAATTTACATCATAAAGTCAAGAGATGCCAATGGCAGCCCTGAGGACATCGGGATAGTCCTTGAAGGCCAGAGAGTCTGGCAGGATTTGGATAACTATACCCTAGCAGCTGCAATGCTGTTTGGACTAATGTACACTTTGAACCTCACCTACCCACTGGAAAAGTATACCTTCGAGGTATTATAGAAACTGGTTATGGAGCTCAAAAGGAACAGCCTTTCAAAGAAGGCCCAGGTTTTGTATGATTGAACAGTTTTCCAGTTATGATGTGGGAACAACATGTTTACCTCTTCGAATATGTACCATCCTTTCTTTTAAGCCAGCACTGGTAAAGTTGCAGTACATAGTGAAACTTATTTTTCTGGCACTTTTCAACTTGGGGCCTTTATTACTGCAGTTTTCACTTTTCAAGCCATGGTTTGTTTGTTTTTTTAATTCAAACTTTGAATGTCCATTTTTCTCAATGGAAATGGCGCCTTGCACCAATTTCACCAATTTGCAATTTTTTTCCCAAGGTGCACCACTACAAACAGATTGCATCGTGTAGTATTAGTGATTGTGATGTTTAGTGATAGAAGCAAGCCAATACTAATCAGTTTAGGTCTCTTGGTTGTGTGCCTGTGGGTTATAATGTTATTTTAAGTCTCTTCTTTGTGTCATTTTAATAATTACACCCCTGTTGCCATATTACCTTACCTTATGGTTCTTACATTTAAAAAACTATTTTTTACATAAGAGCGATGTCACAAGGCCCCACAATGTTGAATTCAGGTTACAGCAGATAACTTTGAGGAATGTTATGGAATGTTTTTCAAGAGATGCATTGTACAAATATGACTCATGTATATTTTGGAAGCCTGAATTGAAAGTCCATTGTTACAACTGTGTAGTATTTTCAAAAATACAGGTCATTGTTCAAAAATGTTTTGCTTATTTCTTTGATTGAGAGAAAGTGTACAGTACATACAGTAAGATCAGCCTTAATTTAGTTTTATTTATTGAACACTCAATTATATATTAGATTATATATTATATATTAGAAATTTGTTATAAAATAAAATAAGCTTACCAGCCCTCAAGTCAGGCCACGCCCCCAGGGCTGAAGGTGCCTGTAACTTGGCCACAGAAGAAAGGCGACACACACACACACACACCTGCCTACATACAGATGTGCACAGGGGCAGTGCAGACAACACACCAAATAATAATAATAATAATAATAATAACAACAACAACAACAACAGTCGTAGTCCCCACTGCCCACGGACCACGAGTCCCCAGAGTCGGGTCCGTGACACACCGTAGGGGTAAAAGTTGTTACCAATCAAATTATGATATGTTAAAGTTAAAACAAAACAACTGTTTTAGATATGATCTAATATACATTTTGTAGTTATCCTTATAATTACAAAATGTTTCATGTAAGATTTAAGTTTTGTGATTTAAATCTGACATCACCAAAGTATTTTGGAATTTGAATAATGTATTTTGTAACTGCAGTACACATGGGACTGTCTAGTGGAGACTTCATGGCTGTGCCTTCACCTGGAGACTGGCGCTCCATCACAGAGGGACTCCAGGAGCGCTGGAACTTCCCTCTGTGCTGTGCAGCTCTGGATGGGAAGCACGTCCAGACAAAGGCACCCCATATATCATATAGGAGACACACACATTGATATACACTAAATATTTATTTCATTTCTTTTTTGTGGTGCCCAAATTGATGCACCTGCTTGATTTTGTTTAAACAATTATTGCACACTTTCTGTAAATCCAGTAAACTTCTTTTCACTTCTCAAATATCACTGTGTGTCTCCTGTATGATATTTAACTGACATTTTTTATTGTAACAACGATTTATACAGGAAAATAATGTCTATTAACAAGGTTGCCCAAACTTTTGCATCCCACTGTATTAGTATATTTTGTCATTAGTATAATATGAAATAAATTCTACATGTGTCAAGCCGTGTGCCAACATTTGCTGTGTAGTAGAACTGAGACATTAGTCATTATAAACATTTATTTGAAATAATATTAAAATTCTCACACAGAAATACATTAAACATAAATATATAAAATATAAGAATTTACAGAGAGACAGGAATAAAAAGGACCAGCTGCTCTCCAGAGCAGGAACCAGGCTGAGGAGGAAATGCTCCACTGGAGACTGGTGTGGACTCTTCAGGGACACCAGGGTGGCCAGCTCCACCGCCGATGGACCGTCCTGGGACCCGTCCCTCATCTGCCTCGGAGCCGTCCTCCTCTGTGGGCCTGTAAAACAGCACAAAACACAAAGAAATGAGAAGGCTGCTACTAGATTTTAATTTCAACATTGAAAAGAAAAAAAAAAAAAACAGGATATAATCAGATTGGTTGTAGATATTTAGTAAAGGTGATCACAGGCAATCCCACCGACTAAAAAGGTATCAGTGCTTGCTGTACATACCTGTGGGTGCAGCAGCAGGAGCTCAGGGACTGGGCAGCCAGGAGAAGCAACAGGGGATGCTCTGCTGCAGAATCAGTTGGCTCTATCAATACAGTATTAAATGTTAACAGGTTGAATATAATAATCGTAGAGTAGACAGTGGTCCCTCATTTATTGCAGCAGGGGTTCTCAGAATAACTAGCCCCTGGCCACGCACTTTATACACTGTTTTCTCCACACACATGAACATTGGTCACAGTTCTCACAATTGATTCTCAAAGTGCAAACCTTTGTAGATTGCAAAACGTAAAAGTATTAATATGCCGCGGTTTGTCTTCATCTGCCCGCCACTTTCGTGCGCCTTTTTCCCTTGCGGTGCAGGTGTCTATTTCCGAATGAGGCTCATAGTTATGGGTGTTTTTGTGCTGTTTTTTCTATTGGACGTGATGGTTATCAAAACCAAACGTGACAAATTTGGCAAGCGCAGGAGATTTGTCAATCAGGCTGCAGAATGCAATGCTGTACTGTGCAATAAAAAAATCAGCGAAAAAGCGAAGCAGTGACGGATGAACAGCGGGACCACTGTGTGCTGTTTATTAATAAACAAAATATATTCCTAAATGACAACATGCATAAAAGCAGAACGGTATTTGTACGTCAGTGGGAAAATAGCGGTGGCTTGCTAGCTTTTGTGCGGCTTCCCCGGGTCAGTGAAAACTTTCAAAAGAGAAATGAATGAACTTACCAGGTTGCCCGATCTCTTCACATATCTTCCTCCAAGCTCGGTCCTTTTTATTCCTGTCTGGGTACTGAAAGCAGCTGGTGTCGTACAGCTCCGAGTTGTTTGCTACGCGTTGATGAGCCTTCCCTCCATTGAAGTATGAAGGGCTTTGGCTGGATCTGCCCCTTTGACCTAGGTCAGAGCCACGTCACCAGGCTCCTGATTGGTTGTCGCGGCGCGATTTGACGCTGGAGTTCAGATTTTTCCAACTCGAGCCGTAGACGCGAAACGCGCGTATGCACAAAATGCAACACAAAAACTGAGGAGCGTGGTTTTCACGCGTTTTTGCGACGCAAATCTGCTTCTGAATTTTTGCAGGACCCGCAATTGCGTGTCATCGCGCTTCTACATTAACTTTACATGTAAATCTGATGCTCTGATCGCGTCTATCGCGTTCGATTTGAGCAGACCGTAATTCTGTCGCACGGAGACCTACCTTAGCACTTGCGCAGGTGAAGCCAAAGGGAAGATGTGCTTCACCATATTTTCTAGTCTTTGGCTTGGAAGGAAATTGGTTTGGAAACATATTCAGCGATGCTTCATCTCCTGCTTTGCGTTTGTGTAGGAGCCCCATCATAAACCTGTCCATTATGCTAGCAGTGTCCAAGAGTTCTTTTTTTTTTCATACCGCGACCCCCCATAGGGGGTGGGCCCCACACTTTGGGAACCTCTGTTCTATGAGCAAGCACTTTGGTGACAGTGGGAAGGAAAAACTCCCTTTAAACTCGCCTGTCAGTGCGCCCCAGGGCAGCTGTGGCTACAATGTAGCTGCCATCACCTGTGTGTGAATGTAGTGTAAAGCGCTTTGGGGTCCTTAGGGACTAAGTAAAGCGCTATATAAATACAGGCCATTTACCATTTAACAGGAAGAAACCTCCAGCAGAACCAGGCTCAGGGAGGGGCGGGGCCATCTGCTGCGACTGGTTGGGGTGAGAGAAGCAAGGATTTAATTAAAAACTCAATTTACATGCATCCTATATGTGATCAGTATTAAAATAACATCTAATTTAGTAGAAATGTTCTCAGCCAGGAATAAAAGTAAGTCATGCAGGATGATGACATGGAAAAAAATCTGCTTTGTTCAACATCACTACTTTTTCTTGCCATTTGAAATAAGCCTGATAATAACTACAAGAAGTGCAAAAAATACGCTTTGCATGTCCTGGAACAGGGGTCGCCAACCTTTCTGATGGTGAGTGCCATTTAAAATTTCCTCAGAAGTCAGTGTGTCATATGATTGCATTAGCAATAAATTTAATAATGCTCTATATTAACAGTTACACACTATGTATCAGAATCAGAATACTTTATTAATCCCGAAGGAAATTATAGGTTACAGCAGGCAGCACGCTAATGGCGCATGCGCATTTACAAAGGAACCTTCTGACCAAACTAAACACAAACAACACATTGGGAAGACATGTCAGAGAGGTAGGCTGATAGGAAAAAACAACGACAATACATAACATGAGGTGAGAGGAGGAGAAAAAACTCCACTCAGACTGAGCTCCTAGTGGGAGAACAGTTTGATAACAGAAAAAAAACACCTCAGCACAAAAAGCACATGACTATCAATACACCATGAAACACAAGACAAGCAACAGGGCGGGTAAAGGGTAAGAGAGCCGGTGTAGACAGCGCATCCGGTCCTGCAGCATGTCTGCGCTGGTCCAGTCGACCGCCATCTTCCCCGGGAGGGGACAAGCATCGAAGGCGTTTGGAAAGGGAGGGGGGATGAGTGTGTATCAGTATATGTGTGTGTGTGTGTCCAGAGTTCAGCTGAGACAGTGTCCTTCGCCCTGCCAGGCTAAGTAAACCCAGGTGGCCTTGCATAGGAACAGACTCAACACAGTCGTCATCAGGGTGTTGTTGTTCGGCTCCAGCCTTGAGCCCACAGCTGGCGCCGAAGTGGTAGCCGGAATAAATGGTGATTTTTGTTTTATGCGAGCAACTCATGAGAATTTCAGAGCTGTTCTTTAACACTCCGACACTGGTCTCTCAATCTCCCGTTGGAGAGCTGCGAGCTTTTCCCTGATGTTATCAAACTTGTGCTCTGTGATGTTGCCATTCTTTTGCTCAAAGAGCAGATTTAGAGACCTCACGACCGCAGTGAGCTGTTCCACGATGTGATCCAACTTTCGCTCAGAGGTGTTATTCTGAGTATTCACGGCAGCCGTTAGCTTCTCTCAAGGTGTTAACCATGCTGCTCTCAGTGAGCCCGTTCGGAGAAGTCGCGCCTCGTCCCATCGTTTCAATCCCAGCGGGCAGCCTTGGGGTGTTTGAACAGCCGGTTCCGCTTCCTTAATTCTCCGATAAGCCAGGGCCAAGCCAGCTCCGATCAGCAAGAACCCTGTTATCATGGTTCCGAATAGGGAGATATCTTCAGCGTCCTTGATCGACAGTCCCGCCAGGCACATGATCCTCCATTTCTGCCACCCGTCCATCGTTTATCCGGCAGGGAAAGTCCCTCCAGGGCACTCAGGCTCACCGAGCCCAGACTTCTCGTTGAGAAAAGGGTGTCAATAGCATTCAGAGACCAGTTGATCAAATCCATAATTCCTCTTTTAGGTTTTAGAAACAGACTGTGAGAGAGTGTCCAGGGAAAGTAAAAACACAAGACAAGACAAGGACACAAGAGGCTAAGCAGGGAAGATAAGGGAGAGGAGGAGAGGAGAAAGGTGCGACCGCCTTCGCCGAGAGCTAAAGAAAGCTATATAGAACCACTTTATAGGATTATATTTGTTCGCAGATGTTGGCAGCTGTCAGCGAATAGTTTTCAGCTATTTTGAAACAAAAAAAAGACTTTTTATCCATAACAGCAAATGAACTGAACAACAGAAAATACAAATGCTATTTATGGTCTCCTCACAACAATGATAAGAAAAATAAACTGGGCCAATATGGCATGTTTGTTAATACAGAGACACACATGTTAATGTGATCTCTGGTGCCCCACTCAGAGACACAGGTCTCCAAGTGTCCAGCATTCAGAGGCTACCTGAGGACTCATGTGAGAGAAAACCTGCTCACACAGACATTCAGAGCCAAATACTGTCAATAAGGCCTCTGCAATCCATCACCAGTTCAGCTCTGATGATTCAGTAAGGACATCTCCTGGTCTCATCTTCATGTTTCCCTCTCACCACATATCCAAACCGACATCATGACCAGCAGCTTTACAGCTGTGGCTCCAGCAAACATCAGCTGATACTAGAAAGTGATATTAAATAAATTCTAACAACAGCTGATCAAACGTGCTGCTGTTGTTTAGCGCGACATCCGCTGGTTTCCTCTTTCTGTTGTGTTAACCAAGATGGCGCCAGTGTTCACGGCAAGCCGTCTCCTCCGCTTTTGTTTGTTGTTTATTGTCCTTCTCTCTATGTGCTGCCCTGATGTCTCCACGTTACTTGCCTATGATCGCCAAACTCTTTTGAATCTCCGGCCTTTGGACTACCAGACACAAGATTTTAAATGGAGATCTGACAATCCTCCTCCGCTTTCGAAGGACTTTCCTGATTACCTCCGCCACTTACCATCTGCCTTCTCTCTTTTTTTCTTTTTTTTTCTAAATGACATCAGAAACAGCAGTATGCGACATTACGTGATGGCAGAGCTTCAGTTCATCCTTTGTCATTTTTTTTTTTTTTTTTTTTTTTTTTTTTAATAAATAGGACAGGGGGAATGAATGAGAGAGAGAGGGGGAGAGAAAGAAAGAAAACCAAAGGGGAGAAGAGACGGTGAGAAGGGGGGGGAAGAGAGAGAAAAAAAAAAAAACTCCTGGGTCACCTGTATGGAGAAAAAAAAAAAAAAACAACAAACAAACAAAAACAAACAGAGGAGACAGCAAACAACAAAGAGCAACATAATAATAGAGAAAACAAAGCACCATCACAATAAACTAGCTAGTCATAGATATCAGTATTTACTAAGTAATAAACGATATTGTGCAGCACGCAAGATAGACAGCGCACAGTGTGCTTTGAGGCAGCAGCCAAGAAAGCTTTAGTCCGCGTCTGTGAATACCCATGTGTGCATACCTGTGTGGATCAGCATGCTTGCATTCCAAAGGTTTCTCCATGTAATGATCTGCTAGGGAGTGTGGGGGGGCCACAGCCCCGTCCTCCAGGGTGTGAAGCGGGTATGGAGGAGATCAAAACTCCAGACATCCAGAGGCCCCCAGAACACAAGAGACCATGGAAGACCAACAGAGGGGCAGCCGCGCCACTGTCCCAGTAAGAGCTGAGGAGAGTCCCAGATGAGGGCTCGCCCAGCAGCCGCGGAGCAGAAGTCAGGGGGAGTTGCAGTGACGCGCCCGTGAGCTCCGCCGGCCCCCAGCTGCGCCTGAGTGACCGAGCCCTAGGCCGAGAGGCCGGGGGCACCCCACCTCCAAAGGGGCCCGAGCGAGCCCCAGGCCCCAGGCCCCGACAAGCGGCCGCCAAGGAGTGAGCCGGTGTGCACCCGGACGCCCACCCCCAGACACAAAGAACCACCAACACACCGACACCTGAGGGAGTCCGCCACCGGCAGGGGAAGTGGTGGTGGGTGGAGATAGGCCTCCAAACCTTGGAGGGCCTGAGGTGTCCCCAGAGAGGTGGCGTCTGATACCCAACCTGACATATAGACACAGACATACAGGCACACACAGACACAAACATCCATTCCCACCCTCATGCTCTCATATGCACTCACTCCACACTCAACCAACGTGGAGACAGACATAAAGAGACGCTGTACACACAATCACACTCCCCAAGCGTACTCTACAAACCGGGTCTAGGTACCCTTGCCCCTGGAGGGGGGAATTGCACCCAGACCCAGGTGGTGTTACCCTTTTCCCTGCGGTGGGGAGAGGCAGACCACCCCGACTCCGCAGCAGCAGGGAGGCCCCACACCCCAGACCGCAGTCGGACGGCCAACTCCTCCTACTAGCCCTCCCGCTCCAGCAGGCCGCAGAGAATGGGGGTGGGAGAAGACTCCAAACCTCCCTCCACCCGCTCATTGTAGTGTTGATGCATATGTGTTCTAAGGTGCAATTAAAACCCAGGAGGGCATGGAGCTACCTGCCAAGGAGCAGCAGGTAAGCGCATAGTCCCTCCTGCTAACCCTCAATGACTAAGTGTATTTAAAATTGAGAGGTGGGCAACGACGTCAGGGGTGAGGTATACACCCTGATGGTGATTTGGACTCCGTGATTGTGCCCACCCCCAAGATCCTATATGTATGTGTGATGAGAGTGTGAATAATGTGAATGTCTAAGTTGTGGGATAAAATTGAGGCAGAGGCAGCCAGAAGGGGACGGGGGGGGACGGGGGGGGGTAGCCTCCTCTGCACCCTGGTGACATACCCCCACTCCAAGGCCCTGCATGTGTGGGTGGTTGTGGAGGAGCGGGAAGAGGGAGGCAGCTGGAGATGGGGAGGGAAGGAAGGGAGGGGCAGGTAACCCCTCCCTGGGGCCAGCTCCCCCGCTGACCCCAATAGGCACTCCCACCCTCCGCGACCCGCCAGGGAAGGGGGGCCCAGGCCCATCAGACCGGGGCCCAGTGCAGTAGCGCCCCCCGGCTCCACAGAGCCCTGGACAGTCCACCCAACCCCACCACAGAGAAAACTGCACCCACCCCACCAACCACACATCTTCCAGACTACATAAGACGGTAAACGCCCAGGCTGAGATCTTCCTCCACCTCTCCTGTATCTCCCCCTCCTGCAGAGAGTTCCTGAGAGAAGAAAGCTCCTGCAAGATGTGACCATCCCCCCCACCAGTTGAAGAGCCCCCCAGGCGGCTCGATGCACCGGCGGCACCCTGCTCCAGGGCCGGGCCCCCATGCACCCACCCGCCCACAACCCCGGCAACACACCAACCAGGACCCGAGCCCCCGAGGCCCGGCCCGGGCCCCAGCCCAGAGACGGAGCGCCCCCAAAACCTCACGCCTATCCCGGACCCACCCAGGGGCAGCCAGGTTGCCAGGTCAGTAACCCACGTCCGTCAGCACAGACCCTCCCCTAGCCCCGCTGCACGCAGCCGCGAGGAAACAGTCACCTGAGAGCCAACAGAGCCCTCAACCGGACGTGACCGCTACCCCGGGTTGAGCCCCCCAAGGAAGATGCCTCCGGGGAACCCCCCGACGCCCTAAGCCTGTCCCTACCCCCTCACCAATCACAACAGTGAAGGCGGGACCAAACTATGACCCCCCCACCCCCACTAGGTGATGGAGCTGATAAAAGGGGCCCAGAGCAATTGATCTAATGTGGTGGCAGAGGCTGTGTCAAGACTAATGTAATCTAATAGATAATTTCTATATTGGTTAGAATTAAGATTATTTTTATTTTTCCAGTTCATGAGGACTGTTTTCTTGGCTATGCATAGGGCAGTGAAGATCATATGGGCTATATTCTTTTCTGAAGTGACATTATCTAAGCTGCCCAACAAACACACTAAGGGGGAGGTTGGAATGTTACATTTCAGACATTTTGATAAGTCTTCACATATCTCGCGCCAAAACTTTTGCACTGGTGGACAGAACCAAAGAGCGTGGATGTAATTGTCTGGTGTATTGCCTTGACAGTGTGAGCAGTTGTTGGAAGATGTAAAGCCCATCTTGAACATCCGATGACCTGTATAGTGCACTCTATGAAGTATTTTGTATTGTATTAATTGCAGACTGGGATTTTTAATTAATTTAAAAGTTTTTAAGCAAATCTGAGACCAGAAGTTTTGGTCTAGGTTGACTGATAAATCTGCTTCCCACTTTGCAGTAGGAAGGGATATTGATTCATCTAATTTAGAAAGTGTTCTGTATATTTTAGATAATAATTTGGGGGATTTAAGAGTAAGAAAATGTGCCGCACTTAGTGGTGTTTGTAATTCAACTTGACTGAGGTTAAATTTCTTTTTTACTATGGATTTAATTTGTTGATATTCTAAAAACCTTGTCTTGTTGATCCCATATTGTTCAACTAGTCTGTCAAATGGAATAAATTCTGTTCCCTCTAATATATGTTCTAAGTATTTAATTCCTTTACAACTCCATTCTGGGAAATTAATCATATTATTGTTTTGTAATATGTCAGGGTTATTCCAGATAGGTGTACGTTTGCATGGGATTAATGAAGACTCCGTTATTTTTAGAAACTCCCACCATGCTGTTAGAGAAAAGCTGATGTTGATACTTTTAAAGCATTCATGTCTTTTGATGTTTGAGCTAATAAATGGTAGGTCTGAAATCTCTAGATCCTTGCATAGTGCCTGTTCAACATCTAGCCAGGGCTCAACTAAGAAGGTATGTTTTGACCATTCTGAGATGAACTGAAGCCTGTTGGCTAAGAAGTATTGGTGAAAATTAGGCAGATCTAATCCTCCTCTATCCTTGGTTCTTTGTAGCGTTTTTAAGCTAATACGCGGGGGTTTATCTTTCCAAAGGAATTTGGAAATATATGAATCCAGAGATCTGAACCAATCTTGTGATGGTTTGTTAGGGATCATCAAAAATAAGTAATTTATTTTTGGCAAGATCATCATTTTTATAGTGGCGACCCTTCCCATGAGTGATATGGGTAAAGATTTCCATCTAGTCAGATCGCCTTCTACTTTCTTTAGAAGTGGGATGTGGTTTAGTTTAGTTAAGTCTGAAAGCTTAGGAGAGATATTAATACCTAAATATTTAATATTTCCGGATTGCAGTGGGGCAGAGGAAGAATTATGGAAGGAGCAGTTAATGGGGAGAACTGTAGATTTTGGCCAGTTAATTGAATAATCTGAAACTCTTGAAAACCAGTTTATTAAAGTAATTACCTCAGAGAGGTTGGTTTGTGTGTTTTGCAGAAAAAGCAACACATCATCCGCATAGAGACTGATTTTATGTTCTATGTTCTTACATTTTATGCCCTTAATTGTTGTAGCCTGTCTAAATGCTGCTGCTAGAGGTTCGATAAAAATTGCAAAAAGTGAGGGGGAGAGTGGGCATCCCTGTCTGGTGCCCCTCAGGAGACAGAAGCTGGAGGATGTCTGGTCATTTGTTCTGATACGAGCCGTTGGGGAATTGTATAATATTCTTATCCAGTTTATGAAAGAGTTTCCAAAACCAAATTTGTGTAAAGTTGCGAATAAAAATTTCCAATTAACTCTGTCAAATGCTTTTTCTGCATCTAGAGATAATATTATGGCTTCGATGTTTTTATCGTATGAGTAGTCTATTAAATTAAGTAATCTACGAGTGTTTGTTGAGGAGTGCCGACCTTTTATGAAACCAGTTTGGTCAGGATGAATTAAGAGGGGGGTCATTTTCTCTAATCTCTTTGAGAGAGCTTTGCAGATTATTTTAAGGTCTACATTTAAAAGAGAAATTGGACGATAGCTTGAGGGAAATAAAGGGTCTTTGCCTGGTTTTAGCAGGAGACTAATGTTGGCAGAATTCATATTTGGTGGTAGTCTGCCCTTTTCCTCGATTTCCTGCAACATGCTGTGGAATACTGGTGCCAAAATTGTCCAGAATTCTTTGTAGAATTCTGCAGGGAAGCCGTCTGGACCTGGAGCCTTATTATTGGGCATACTTATCAGGGCTTCCTGGAGTTCACTTGGCGTCAGTGGCGAATCCAGTTCCATTGCTTGACTGTCTAGTAATTTTGGAAGAGTTACGTTGTCAAGAAACAGATCAATTTCATTTTTAGATGGGTTTATTTGTGGTGAGTATAAAGTTTCATAGAAATCCCTAAAAATGTTGTTTATTCTTCCAGGATCATATATTGTGTTCCCCGATAAATCTTTAGCAGCACATATAGTTGTTTTTTCTTTATTTATTTTTAGCTGGTTAGCTAGAAATCGACCTGATTTGTTACTGTGTTCAAAATTCTGCAAGCGAAGTCTCTGTATAAGGAATTGTGTTTTTTTATTAATAGTTTCATTTAATTCTAGTTTTGTTTTGCATATTTTGTTCAATGTTTCCTGATCTTGGTGGGACGCGTAGGCTTCTTCTAGTGATTTGATGTTTTTTTCTAATTCCTGAATATTTTTGTTTTCTTCTTTCTTTTTGTGTGATGAGAAAGAAATTATTTTACCTCTCATCACAGCTTTCCCTGCTTCCCATAGAACAGAAGCAGATATTCCGGGAGTGTCATTAAAGTCTAAATATGAAGTCCATTCCTTTTTAAAGTATTTAATAAAGTCTTCATCTTTAAGTAGTGATATATTAAATCTCCAGTTTTTACTTCTCTGCCATCTGCCTTCTCTCAAAGGAAACGTTCACGGAGACGGGGTAAACGTGGCGGCATCCGTGTTCGTATCAAGGCCCTTTTAAAGTCCTATGTTGCAACAAATGATCGCTATTCTACAAACATTCTGTCATCTATTTCTGCCCTCCGGGACCATGCTAACTTCAGACTGTTCTGTCATCGCTGGATTCGCCCTGTTGGACCTTATGGTTACCTGAACCTCCCAGCTGATCTTCCACCCGGTCGGTGCTGGGTGCGGTCCTCCAGAGGAGGCGCGAATCTCGGCAACCTTCGCCTGCTGCAGCGTTCTCCTACCAGTAACAGTGTGACCACTCTCCGTATGGCCTTATTAAATACAAGGTCACTGACGAATAAGACTTTTATTTTAAATGACCTTATTCTATCGTCGGGACTGGATTTCTTATTCCTGACGGAAGCTTGGCTTCGCCCCGGCGAACTTTTTCCCTTCTCGGAGCTGCTCCCACCTGACCACGCTTTTATTAGCTCACCCCGGACCACTGGAAGAGGTGGAGGGCTAGCTTCAGTTTTTAAAAACAAACTTCGATGTCGGCAGCTGCCACCTGTTCTGTACCGCAGTTTCGAGGTGCAGTTATTGGAAGTGAACTGCGTCCCCTCCATCCTCTGCGCTGTGGTGTATCGTCCCCCGAAACTTATCAAGGATTTTCTTCCAGAATTTGCTGATCTACTGGGGAGCCTAGTGCTACGTTATGACCGTATATTAATTGTTGGTGACTTCAACATTCATGTTTGCTGTGAGGACAGTTCGCTAGCTAAGGATTTCCTCGCTCTTATTAGCACCCTCAATCTCACCCAGTGGGTAAGTGAACCAACTCACACTAAAGGTCATATACTTGATTTGGTCTTATGGTCTGGATATTTGCATCACGGACATAGAGGACTCTGGGATTTCAGATCACTTCCCGGTTTTTTTAATACTGTAGCGAGCGCTGTGGACTTGAACAGTGATGGCCCTGTGCGGCAATCGCGCACGATTAACTCCCAGTCAATCGCCCACTTCATTGATGCTTTCCTTGACTCTCCCCTCTCTGATGCTAACTGTAATGGGGTTTTATCAGCGGATGAGCTTGCTAACCTCTTTTATACTACATGCGCTGACATCCTTAACTCTGTGGCACCTCTGAGGATTAAACGTGGCAAATCCTCCCAACCCTGGCTAAATGATACTACTCGCGCCCTTAGGCGTGAATGTCGTCGTGCTGAAATAAAATGGAGGAAAGACAAACTCCACGTCTCTCTGGACATCCTCCATAATTGTCTAAGTATCAAAAGTCTGTTAAAGCTGCCAAATCTGCCTTTTTGTCTAGCATTATTATGACTAATAGCCACAACCCCCGAGCACTTTTTAATACTTTTAATTCTGTGATAAACCCTCGCACTACCACTTATAGGGATGCCTCCCCTGCTCTTTGTGATAAATTCTTAAAGTATTTCTCTGAACAAATCTCAGCTCTAAGGGCTTCTCATCCATCTCATCCATCATCAATTTTAGACCCAGTTCCAGCTTCTGAATGCTTGACTGTCTTTCAACAGTTTGAGCCAGTGTCTTATTCTGCTTTAAAAGATATAATTGATCATCTCAAAATCTCTGGTTCCCCGCATGATATTCTTCCTTCTCGTTTCTTTAAGGAAGCTTTACATGTTATTGGTCCTTGTAGCTTATCTCTGCTGAATGCATCATTGTCATCAGGTTGTGTACCGTCTGTCTTTAAGCATGCTGTTGTGCAACCTATTATGAAAAAGAAAAATCTTGACCTAATTGGTCTCACTAACTACAGGCCGATCTCCAAACTCCCTTTTATTTCCAAAATATTGGAAAAGGTAGTTCTAAAACAACTTCAGGCCTTTTTAGATGCAAATGGTATTAATGAAAAGTTTCAGTCTGGTTTGAAACCTCGCCACAGCACAGAGACAGCCTTACTTAGAGTTTTTAATGATCTTCTTTTAACTGTTGACTCTGGATATTCTGTGGTCTTAGTTTTACTTGACCTGTCTGCTGCTTTTGACACGGTTAACCACAACATTCTTCTATCAAGATTGGAACATGTTGTTGGTCTCAAAGGTACGGTTTTATCTTGGTTTAAATCCTATCTCTCAGAGAGGCCGTTCTCTGTTGCTATGGGGCAACACTCCTCGGCTTCTGCCCCTATTTATTGTGGTGTGCCTCAAGGGTCCGTGCTCGGTCCTGCTCTTTTCTCTTTGTACATGTTGCCGTTGGGATTAATTTTTAGAAAATACAACATCTCCTTTCACTGTTATGCCAATGATATCCAGATTTATTTACCTTTGAAATCCGATGTGTCTGCTTCTTTGCAACCTCTGTTCAACTGTTTGCATGAAGTTAGAATTTGGTTATCACATAATTTTCTTACATTGAACGAGAATAAGACTGAAATCATAGTCTTTGGTAGTCACACTCCGCTAGACCAGTTAGCTGATGCCCTAGGCCCTCTCGCTAGCCATCTTTCGTCCACTGTAAGAAACCTCGGAGTGTTCCTGGATGGCTCTTTTAAACTCGAGAAACAGGTGTCCACTGTGGTAAAAAACAGCTTTTACCAGTTGCGTCAGATTTCCAAAGCAAAGCCGTTCCTTCCTTTAAAGGACCTTGAAAAGCTTATCCACGCATTTATTACATCCAGATTGGACGACTGTAACTCCCTCTACTCAGGCCTCCAACAGTCCTCTCTTTGCCGGCTCCAGTTAATTCAAAATGCAGCTGCGCGTCTTTTAACAGGTACGAGAATTCATGAACACATAACTCCAATCTTAGCCAAATTACATTGGCTCCCTGTTAAATATTGTATAGATTAAAATTAAAATTCTTTTGTTCACTTTTAATATTTTGAATAATTTAGCGCCCAGTTATCTTTCTGATTTACTCCATTCATACAATCCCAACAGAGCACTTAGATCGTCCAACCACAGGCTCCTAGCACAACCTAGGACTCGAATGAAGTCGAGAGGCGACCGGGCCTTTGCATCCGTGGCACCCAGACTCTGGAATAACCTCCCCGTTCATATTCGCACTGCCGAGTCTATCCAATCTTTTTAATCACGTCTTAAAAGTTATTTTTTTACTTTGGCTTTTGATTCTGTCTAGTTGGCTGTTTTAGCTTGTTGCGTTGTTACCTATTGTTTGTTGTCCTCTTTTATTGTTTGTTTTAACTGTCTCATGCTTTTACTGACTGTGAAGCACTATGGTCAACACTGTTGTTTTACTATGTGCTATATAAATAAATTTTGATTTGATTTGATTTCTGGCGCAAAGTGGGCTGTTACACCCCAGCCTAGGCAACCGGCGTGCAACGTATGAAAATAAAAATAAGAAAAAAAAAACACACGAGAAAAAAACTACAGCTCTCCACCAAAATCCCAAAACGAAGGTGTCACAAACGAACATATTAACAAACCCATTCACAGCTATTTACAACAGACTTATTTATTTACAACAAAACACCAAACTACTTACAACACGGGGGAGATCGCAACCATGACCAACTGACACACAGGGGCCTGTTCTTCGTACCGCGCTAAGTGAGTTAGCTGGATGAGATTGTTGACGATTTCGCGTGATCCTGGATCGTTCGGTTCCCCGAAGCCCATCCGGGACTTGCTGTCATAGCAACAGAGCCGTAAGCGTAAACCTGCTGGGGAGCAGGTTTACTTTATGTAAACAGGATTAGATCGCGGCCACGCAGGTATGTCCGCGTCATTCATACGAAAGCAACAGCGATATTCCACCACTGTTTCACCATAAATAAATAACATCAATGTAACTAAAGATAATGCAGCACTTGATCCTTTTATTGATTTCACACAGATACATACAGGTCATTTCCTAAAAAAGGGAAATGTACTATTAACATTCTATTACATGTATGTGATTATTACAGATGTAATTCATATTTCAGAGTAGTAATTGTAAATTACTTCATGTAATCAAGATGAGAGACCACGGCTATAAAAGCGAAGGTGGATTTGGGAAGTCTGTCGCAGTCATATCCTGTCCGTTTACGCGAGCCACCCATTGCGGAAGGTGCAAGATTGATAAGGAGAGTCCTCAGAATCCAGCGTATATTGCGGGACAGACAGGATCCTTTAGCTCAGCGCGACAGTGTGCTCATAGAGAGATATCGATTTTCCCGTGAGGGTATTATTTACTTAACCAACTTGTTGACGAGGGGGTGCAGGACCACCACCTGTCTTTTGTTGCTCTGCCCTTTTCTTGGTTGCTGTTATGAACAAACAAACAGAGTATTCCAGGGTCTCTTTCCAAGAGACGACAAGCAATATAAGTGATAAATATTACCATTCTGTAGAATATTCTTATATTTCACTTTTACTTGTTCCCATGTTCTAGTGGGTCCTGTTGTGGCTCTAATGTGAAAGGGGATATAATATAACATATTATAATGTAATATAATATTGGATAATATGGTGTGATATGATAATTCTACCCTACCGCCTACTGGTGTTGGCCAGAGGGGCCGATGGCGCAATATGGCAGCCTGGCTTCTGTCAGTCTGCCCCAGGGCAGCTGTGGCTACAACCGTAGCTGCCTCCACCAGTGTGTGAATGTGAGAGTGAATGAATAGTGGCATTGTAAAGCGCTTTGGGTGCCTTGAAAAGCGCTATATAAATCCACTCCATTATTATTGTTATTATTGAATTACTTACGAGTTTAATTTGTCAGCAACTTCCTGCCAGCCCTCTCTCCTTGCTTTTGCAGCCTTTGCAGTGTTCCCTTGCGTTTTAATTAAACTCTGAAACTCCTGAAATCCCTCACTCAAGAGTTCTTGCTCTGCTGCCGAAAAATACCGAGCGCGCTCCTTCGACATTTTCGCCGACCAATCAAAGGGTTGCCGATCAATGTTTCTACTATCGATGCGTAGCCCCTGTTGGGCCACCCAGTGATCTCACATTACTTCATCCAGCTGTACTAATCGTCAACAACAGGTGTGTTCGGGGAACCGGAATAGCGAGCTCAGAGTTAGCGCGATGATTTGGTCTTGGATGTTTCATTTGATCTTGGATGTAGTAAGCGACGTACGAAGCACAGGGCCCAGGGCTTAAATACATAGAAGGAGCAATCAGGGAATGGACCACAGGAGGGAAACACAGCTGGGGCAAATTAGACCTGACGAGACAAGGAAACGTAAACTGAACACACTGAGATAACAACAGACCTTCAAAGTAAAACAGGAAACACATGACAGTCACGCAAAAACAAAACACTGACAACACCGAAACGTAACAGGGCGATAAATAAACAAGAGAGAAAAGCCGATCAGCTGATCATTGATCAGTTTCATGATTGAAGTAGCAACAGGAGAGGGAGGGGGAGAGGATGAGAGAAGAGGCAGCTGCAGCGTAACGACAGAATAACTCCAGCTTTGTGTCTTTTTCCATCCTAGACAAACTGCGTCCCTTCTCAGCTCAACATGAAACGCGTAATATTTTCTCTGAATGCGGGACGATTGTTTTTTAAGGAGCAGTTGGCAACTCTACTAACTAACCTTATGTTAGGTTTTGTATTGTTGATTGTCATTTATGCTTAGAAATATTTACTCATATATGCTTAGAAGTATATAATCATTTGTAGATTGAAAGAATGTCTCATCCTAGGAGGTCTGTAACAACTCTGTGTAGCATGAAGAGGGGAGTGCGTTCACTCTTCTACAGAGTGCTCTGGCATAGATCACACACCTCCTAGGAGAGATCGTATCTTCTCTTGCTGATATATGGCATAGCAAACACACGCATATATATCTTTAAGTATAAGAGCCTTTTGTTCAGATGGACCCGCTGGACTCCTGGCACCAGCTTTGGGGAGTCTTCACAGGGTCACATCTTGACCTCACACACACACACACACACACACACACACAAAGGCAAGGTACTCTTTGTGTGTATGTAGACGTCATATGTTAATGAACCTATGCATATTCATGTAACCTCAATAAAAGAGCAGTGTTACGGGAGAACGGACGAGAGCAACTGGGGTCAAGCGAAGGAACGGCGTTTGTCTGGTTCTCTCCCGTGCACGAGAAACATGAAGAACTTTGCCTACTTCGTGTCTTGCTTGCTGTGTAATTTTATTGCCTTCAACATTCCAGCGAATAGGTTCAAGCTACAAACCTATCATTAATTGGTCCTTCGAGAGCCGGAGCCCTGGAATCGGCATTCACCGAGGGGAGGAGGGACACGCTGAAAGACTGACGTCAGCCAGGAAGTTCCTGTGGATTAACTGTCTGTCTTTTCTCCTCGATGAATGACGATCGGCGGGATCCGAGGCTCATATTACACGCTAAGCAACACCAAGTAAGTTTAAAGAGCCCGACTCTATAACCGTGTGGTTGTGCAGTCTCCGCCACTTTGTGAGGCGTTGAGAAGTTCGCTACTTTGTGGAGCAATAAGTGAGTTTTTCGCTGCTTTGTGGAGCGATAACTGAGTTCCTCGCTGCTTTGTGGAGCGAGAGGTGAGTTCTCCGCCGCTTTGTGGGGCGTTGAGAAGTTCCGCGGGGTCCAGAATGTGCTGGACAAAAGGCCTATTTTGTGTTGTTGTTGTTGTCGTTGTCGTCGTTGTTGTTGTTGTTGTGTGACTGTGTGCGGAGCAGAACACGTGGTCTGTGACACCGACTGTTGTTGTTATCATGGGTTTCTAAGCAACCAAGAGTGAGTCGGAGGGAGACAGACGTTTATGCTGGACTTTGCTCCTGGCAGCGCAAAGTATTTAAAAAAAAAAAAAAAAGGAGAGCGACGGCTCCTTAGCTGCGCGGGTTCACGCGAGCACGGTCGCGCGGGTTTCACGCGGACCTGAGCCGTGCGGTTAATCGCAGGCTTATAAATGGAAGAGATTCAAATGTCAGAAGTTTTCAGAAAACACACCAGCCTTGAAGAGCATGTGGAGAAGGCCAGCCCACATCAGCAGCTATGCTCTGGTGGGTGGCTTTCCCTCCACCCCTTGCTGACACAAAATGTTTATTCTTTAACTTGCCCTGATCGACAACAGCCTGTGTGCCAGACCATAGATTTAATTGAGGTGGATAATTGTTAAAAGCAATCTGCATTAAGCTTAGGGTTGCTCAGATTTAGTACAATGACATATGAGGTGAAGTGATATAGATAAATATTTAAACTAATGAAGTGCATAGAGGCACTTGATCTGTGTGAAAGACTGTCGTCTTATTATGAGCTATTGTTGAGATATAGAGCACACCTGTGAAAACAACTAATATGCTGAACCTTGTATGAAACAGCTGAAAACTACATGATGGAGAAGCTGAATTGAATATGAAAGTGTAAGACTTTGCCACTGTGGGCAAAGCATGCAACCACTTTTCTGAGCTGATGAGCAAGCTACACATTATCAGATCAAGAGCTGTCTGGGAACTACTCAAAGAGAGGGGAAACAGAGAGTGTGCAGCGTTCCCGTGAGCAGTTTTCCTGCACCTTGACTCGTGTGTGTGTGTAGCATCAGCATCATGTTTTTGTTTATTTGTTCTGTTGGGTTAAAAATAATTTAATAAACTGGTGATTATATTTATGGATCACCATGGTATCATCGGCCATGTGATTTATTTATGCAAATGAAAAAGAGGAAGAATTTATATTGTAGATGAAAAATAAATCATAGGGAAAAGGTTTTGTGTTGATCAGCCAAAAACAACCACGATTTTATTTTTTGCTTTTAAGAAAGGATTGTTCACAAAAACAGAGAGAGAGATGTGTGTTGATTAAGCAGCGATGATAATAATGAAAATGTCTTAGTTTGTCACTTTCAGGTGAAAAGCAGACCTGAATCAATTTTCCACATGCAGCAGTCGGAAGAAAGTTATATTTCAACATCATTGGAAACATGCAGGCCAAGTTTCTGGCTGACGTATTTACAGCACCATGTGTCTCTCAACCTCACAAGCAAGCAAGCTCTCACCCCTCCCTGAAGACAAGGAATGCAGCTCCAAAGCAATAACATGATAAAGAGACAGCAGCAAGTCCTGAGCAAAGAGTCCCAGCAAAGCAGCAGCAGTGTGGACAAACAGCATCAGAGAAGAAGAGCAAACCCATCATCCTGACTGATCGGGTGAATGGCACTGTGTTTACAACAAGCTACAACTTCACTGTGCATGTGAAGAAAACTTTTGAGGAGAACTGAGGAGACTGTTGGAGTTTGACATTTGCCACCTTTGGAGTAAAATGGCAAGAAGAGACAGTGGAACACAGGACAAAGCTGAAGTGAGGTGATGGGGGTTGATAGAGGCCATAAAACTTGAGTGCTGAAGAGGTCTGCAGCTTTGGAGATAGCTGAGACCCATGTTGACAAACAACAAAACCAACTGGTATGTTTGAATGTCTATTCTACATACATTTGGACTCTGGTCCTATGGACAATGATGGAAACAACTGGAAGAGACATTTATGACGCCCTGCAGAACTCAAACCACTCTGCAGAGAGACATGTGATTTGCACACCCGGAGGAAGCACCACCAAGCTGAGATGTTTTTGAAAATGTTACTTTCTTATTTCAACTATTAAATTAACAATTTATTTGTTTGCTCGTAGGATGCAGGTTGCCATTGGATGAGATCAATGAGGAATGGGATAACTGCTAATACATTTGTCAAACTGTGTATTTATACAGTAATTTAGGGTGATTTGACATATGCTGTGTATAACAATGTTTGCATTGAAACTGTCAGACATGACGTATTCATAACTGGGAGCTTTTCTAGCATAAAGGTCAAAAAGGGGGGGATGTTAGGTTTTGTATTGTTGATTGTCATTTATGCTTAGAAATATTTACTCATATATGCTTAGAAGTATATAATCATTTGTAGATTGAAAGAATGTCTCACCCTAGGAGGTCTGTAAAAACTCTGTGTAGCATGAAGAGGGGAGTGCGTTCACTCTTCTACAGAGTGCTCTGGCATAGATCACACACCTCCTAGGAGAGGTCGTATCTTCTCTTGCTGATATACAGTGGGGCAAAAAAGTATTTGGTCAGCCACCGATTGTGCAAGTTCCCCCACTTAAAATGATGACAGAGGTCAGTAATTTGCACCAGAGGTACACTTCAACTGTGAGAGACAGAATGTGAAAAAAAAATCCATGAATTCACATGGTAGGATTTGTAAAGAATTTATTCGTAAATCAGGGTGGAAAATAAGTATTTGGTCAATAACAAAAATACAACTCAATACTTTGTAACATAACCTTTGTTGGCAATAACAGAGGTCAAACGTTTACTATAGGTCTTTACCAGGTTTGCACACACAGTAGCTGGTATTTTGGCCCAATCCTCCATGCAGATCTTCTCGAGAGCAGTGATGTTTTGGGGCTGTCGCCGAGCAACACGGACTTTCAACTCCCGCCACAGATTTTCTATGGGGTTGAGGTCTGGAGACTGGCTAGGCCACTCCAGGACTTTCAAATGCTTCTTACGGAGCCACTCCTTTGTTGCCCGGGCGGTGTGTTTTGGATCATTGTCATGTTGGAAGACCCAGCCTCGTTTCATCTTCAAAGTTCTCACTGATGGAAGGAGGTTTTGGCTCAAAATCTCACGATACATGGCCCCATTCATTCTGTCCTTAACACGGATCAGTCGTCCTGTCCCCTTGGCAGAAAAACAGCCCCATAGCATGATGTTTCCACCCCCATGCTTCACAGTAGGTATGGTGTTCTTGGGATGCAACTCAGTATTCTTCTTCCTCCAAACACGACGAGTTGAGTTTATACCAAAAAGTTCTACTTTGGTTTCATCTGACCACATGACATTCTCCCAATCCTCTGCTGTATCATCCATGTGCTCTCTGGCAAACTTCAGACGGGCCTGGACATGCACTGGCTTCAGCAGCGGAACACGTCTGGCACTGCGGGATTTGATTCCCTGCCGTTGTAGTGTGTTACTGATGGTGACCTTTGTTACTTTGGTCCCAGCTCTCTGCAGGTCATTCACCAGGTCCCCCCGTGTGGTTCTGGGATCTTTGCTCACCGTTCTCATGATCATTTTGACCCCACAGGATGAGATCTTGCGTGGAGCCCCAGATGGAGGGAGATTATCAGTGGTCTTGTATGTCTTCCATTTTCTGATGATTGCTCCCACAGTTGATTTTTTCACACCAAGCTGCTTGCCTATTGTAGATTCACTCTTCCCAGTCTGGTGCAGGTCTACAATACTTTTCCTGGTGTCCTTCGAAAGCTCTTTGGTCTTGGCCATGGCGGAGTTTGGAGTCTGACTGTTTGAGGCTGTGGACAGGTGTCTTTTATACAGATGATGAGTTCAAACAGGTGCCATTCATACAGGTAACGAGTGGGGGACAGAAAAGCTTCTTACAGAAGACGTTACAGGTCTGTGAGAGCCAGAGATTTTCCTTGTTTGAGGTGACCAAATACTTATTTTCCACCCTAATTTACAAATAAATTCTTTACAAATCCTACCATGTGGATTCATGGATTTTTTTTTCACATTCTGTCTCTCACAGTTGAAGTGTACCTCTGGTGCAAATTACTGACCTCTGTCATCATTTTAAGTGGGGGAACTTGCACAATCGGTGGCTGACTAAATACTTTTTTGCCCCACTGTATGGCATAGCAAACACACGTATATATCTCTTTAAGTATAAGAGCCTTTTGTTCAGATGGACCCGCTGGACTCCTGGCACCAGCTTTGGGGAGGGTCTTCACAGGGTCACATCTTGACCTCACACACACACACACACACACACACACACACACACACACACACAAAGGCAAGGTACTCTTTGTTTGTATGTAGACGTCATATGTTAATGAACCGATGCATATTCATGTAACCTCAATAAAACAACAGTGTTACGGGAGAACGGACGAGAGCAACTGGGGTCAAGCGAAGGAACGGCGTTTGTCTGGTTCTCTCCCGTGCACGAGAAACATGAAGAACTTTGCCTACTCGTGTCTCGCTTGCTGTGTAATTATATTGCCTTCAACGTTCCAGCGAATAGGTTCAAGCTACAAACCTATCACCTTATGAATAAAATAAAGTTCACTGTCAGTAACATCATAGCACCCGCCCAGCTGTATAGAAACTCCGTCATGCTAGCTAGCATGCAGTACGAGTTATTGTAACTGACTGTAAAAAGTCAACACAACAAAAATAATCTCCATCTAAACTTGGTTTATATCTGACCCAGATGGACTGCAGGTCATAACTTCTTACCTCAAGTTCACCTGACACTCAGACTGGCGGCCTCCTCCTGCCTCCCCTCTCCCTCATCCACCTGCTGGCCTCCACCACTTGTTAATGTTACTGAATCTGTGGAAGCTCTGCGATGCCACCACCAAACAACTGAGTTATTTTTACACACCGGCCATCATCTGGCCAATCCACCACCTCTCATTGTTTATACCTGTCCTGGAATGTGACACGTGTCACCAGTTTCTCCATTCAGATGGGATTGGTGTGAGAGTTTAGGTAACAAGATTTCAATGAGAGGTCTAAATAATAAACCTGAATACAGATCACATGGAAATTCCAGGCATAAATTTAATATAAAAATCTGAGCTGATCTTTCAGAAAATACTGATGATTCATACCAGAGGTGTGGACTCGAGTCACATGACTTGGACTCGAGTCAGACTCGAGTCATTAATTTTATGACTTTAGACTTGACTTGAAAAAATGTTCTAAGACTTGTGACTTGACTTGGACTTTTACACCAATGACCTGGGACTTGAATTGGACTTGAACCGGTTTACTTGAAAAGACTTGATATTTTACCCCAAATATAAAATTTAACATGCATATTATATAGAGATTGAAAATGTGACGTCATTCACGGGTAGAACCGCAAAGGATTCTGGGAACTCGTGGCAAGCGGTACTAGCGCACGCAGGCTTTCAATTGAAATCAGTCACACAGCGATGAAAAGAAACACAAAAATGTCAAGAAGCTGTTGTATTATTAACTGCAATAGCCGGTCGCATGACAGCCACGGGAAGCTGACGGGTAAAGAGATCGGTTGTTATCGGATTACCTCGTTGAAGAGAAATTGTTCGAGCCATGTTTCCGAAGTAACAAAGAGGCGACTGGATTGCAGCCATTCAAAGACCAAATATAACGTCCCAGAACCCTCCAGCTCACAGGTTAGTCTGCTCCAAGCATTTCCACAAAGGTCAGTCTGCTGTTGTAGTTAATGCGTCATTTTCATAACATAATTGGTGATATAGGTTACAAGCAAGTCTGGCGCTGAACAGAAATGGTCGCGCTATGCTCCTTTATTTATTGTGCATAAATAGTGAATTGTCCTGACACAATATTGCGTTTCGCTTCTGTTATTATGGCACATTGACAAAAACATATACTTTTATTCACAGGATAAAACAGGTTTTTTGTATCACTAATTGCCCAGTACGATTACAGCATACAGTATTATTGTCACTGCTACATTTCTGTGATGCTACCAGAAATTATTTCCCCTGCTAATTAATTACCGTTGAGCTCAAAGGTCCTATTAATAAACGGTTAACGAATGTGTATTTATGAAGACGATTTGTGAGACTGGTAAACTTATGATACGTACGATGGTCTTTCGTTCTACACGGTGCATTTCAAGGTCCTGCACCCATCCGTCGGTAAACTGTACCTGGACTTGTTGCAGTGACCGGAAGTTACTAAACTTCATGAGTGTGTGCACTCACTCCAAGAACCGTATGATTATAAATATGCATATAAATATGCTACGATGAGATAGCTGACTTCATCTAACTAGCAAATGTTGTCCAGGCTACGTTGGTGATGCAGTTTTTTAAATGTGTATGATATTTTTGTCATGCGATTTTAAAGCCGGTCCTACAACCGCATCCAAGAATAACATGCAGCTTATCTCAGAACTGTCGGTGAAAATTATTCTTGGAGCTAGGTTTAATTGAGCTGCATTTTAAAGAGGTGCAATTTCACAATTTGTGTATATTTTCTACGTTCACTATTTTGTCATGTGTTGAGAAAAACACAGATTTAAAAATTACATGGTCTAATATTTACATTTAGCATAACTGCAACATGCTTTTTTCGTTTGGACTTGAAATTCAAAATTTCAGACTTGTGACTTTACTCGGACTTTTACACCAGTGACTTGAGACTCGACTCTGACTTGCCTGACATTACTTGAGACTTGACTTGAGACTTGAGGATAAAGACTTGAGACTTACTTGAGACTTGCAAAACAATGACTTGGTCCCACCTCTGATTCATACACATAACATGCTGGTTATTTGTTTTCTGACAGTTGGTTAAAATTTGCCCTACAGAATAAACAAAAGCTAATTATACAGATAGGGCTTGGCTCTAATATTCCTGATATATTTTATGTACATTAAAGTTAAAGGCACTTAAATTTCTTTAATTATGCTGCCTGCTAGCCTTTAGTGCCACAACAGATAGTGCCCTATCCACATGTGACACAAGTATTACAAGTATTTCACACAGCAACACATACATGTTTTCAACTTATTTTAACTTTTACTTATTTGTCTCCATGCTGGGGGAGCTGCTTCTGCTTAGCTCTGCTGGGAATCCTTAAAGCTGTTTGGGACTTCCAGTCAGCAAAATAATCAACCATAAGGCCACCCCTATAAAAGACATTCTGGAGACGCCAGATGGTTTCCTGTGTCAGCTGAAACACACATTATACAACTTATGAATCGTGTCTTTGTTGCTGTTTTGGTTTGGGGGGGTACGGATGTCAGTAGCCTCACCTGTCCCTGTACTGTGTCTGCTTTATTCTATTTTGCTTTTCAAATCTGCTTTCAGCACAGACACCAGACATTCCCATTGAAAAGATCTTTTTCAATGGGAATGTCTGCCTCGGGCAGAGTCTTCATCAGCAGTCATGTTCAAGCAGGTCTTACTGGATGCTTTGCATTTGGTTTGTTAACTTCAGCCCTGAACTAACATAGTCAGTCTCTGTGTATAACTGAAGCTTCTGATCACTTACGAGCTGAAATGGCAAATCACCATATCATTTATTTCAGTGCTTCACTGTGAGAATCTCCCCATCACTTAATACACATTTCTATAAGTACATTGCAATAATATGATAATTATGTAAAAGCATAGTTTTCTAGTCTTCTTTTCTCATATTCAAGTATTGCAAGTTATTTAACCGGTGAGAGTAAACGCTGTACTTGAGGGTGAGTTCATATTCTTTCTATGCGAAATCAGAGCAAGAGATTTACAGTTACATTAACATCGTGGGTCCTGTAGCCATTTCTCTCAGGGCGCAGTGTCGGTATAGAGGCCTGCTCTAAAACTGTAATGCAAACACTGCGTGACATTCACACTGCTGGGCGTGGGCATCGAGCAGCAGGCGGGATCGTCTTTGGTGCAGTTCCCGTCGAGCTGCCAGTGGGCAAACAAACAGGTGAGTCCTCAGCCGTGCAGCCGGTCGAGGCTCAGGTTCCGCCCAGCTACAGCAGCTGTCAGGTGTCAGTGCTTCAGTGGTGGGAGCCGTGTGTCGCTAACTCAGCTTTGTCTGTTTACGATATGAGAGGACGGTACAAAATAAATGAGCGCAGGGGCAGACGGGGAGAAGCCGACTCCTCTGCTCTGCTGGGGGACACCGCGGCGGGCTCACCTGTCCCAGGTGCAGCAGTGCGTGATGTGGGAGGCACTAAGAAAGGTAGGCGAGAAGATGTTTTATCTCTGAGGAAAATCTCTGAGGCAGAACATTTATTATTAAAGGACTTTATCGCAGCTCTTGTACTTTTACAGGAACGATGCTCGGCTTTTCTCTTTGTTGTTTGTGTGTTTTATCTAAGGAACTCCTAACAGCTTGTAGTAACTTTACAAACTCACCGGACACGTTTTTGGGTACACCTGTTCGACTACTAGTTACCACAGATATCCAACCAGCCAATGGTACACTGAGCTAAAGAAACACGACTTTAAATGTAGCATGGTCGTCAGATCGACTGTTTGCTGATCTACTGTCAGCGCCTGGGCGTGTGTTGTTTAGAGAGAGCGCTCCAGACAAGAGAAACTATGATGCGATAACAGACATCAGACTTCGAGCTTGGTCCTGCACCATGAAGCCAGGACTTCTTTACGTTTTTGGATTGACCCTAAAATCAGCCTAAACAGTCACATGAAGCTGGTTATCAAACGAGCTGTGGGCCACTTTAGTGTTCAAGTGGCACAAAAACAACCAAACAAACAAGAAAACAGCCACAAATATTTCAGAAAATGTTTTGTTTGTTTGTTTTTATTTCAAATATTGTATAAATAGACTCTTAACTAACTGAAGTCTTTCATTGAACAAACAAACAAACACACTGGTCCCTGTCATTGTGTTCATATTTAACAAAATCAAACTGCACACATGAGTTTGTGACTCTCTCACTGAGCGAACACAGCCTCAGCATGTTTGTGCTCTCTGCTCATATTGGTTTCAAAAAAGTCCCTTCAAGGGCCAAACTGCCTTACATTTATTCACATCGGTATACGGGCCACAAGTAGGGCCGACATGGGCTGCATGTGGCCCCCGGGCTGCGAGTTTAAGACCGCTGTACTAAATTCAGATTTCTGCAGCGCATCCATGTGAAGAGGGTGACGTTGGCAGCATGTGGCCAATCTTAAAGGGTCGTTTAATGGATCATACAACCTTTTTTTGCACAGATAGTGATCGCCTACTCCAGAGAGGTTAGCAAATGGTGATTGGAAATCTATAAAGAATCTAAATATATAATAGTCAGATATAACACTGTGGTTAATTATTAATCTGGGGGCACAGAGTGGTAAAATAAACATTTTATTTCCAGTGAATTATTTTAATACTGAGCTCTCAGTCCTGCCGTAGACGTCTATGGTGACAGGTCAGAGCTCTGAAACTTTAGCCTGCATCCATTTAAACGTTGAAGCTTACTGTTCCACAGCCCGATAAAGGAGGCATGGAAACTGGAACAAAGTTTGGAATTCTAGAGTCCTGACAACCCTGCTAAAAACAGGAATGTGAGGATTCACTTCACTCATCTAAAGGTGTTGTTTAAATGGGACCTGCTTCGTTCTGTGTGCATGTTTGAGGAAAAGACAAAAGCAAAGTGCAGGGAGCTGAGCTTGTACAGGTTACACTGTGAGCCACTTTACTCTTATCAGTCTGTGTTATGCTATTTATTTATTTTGTTTGCTTCAATGCATTTTATTGAGCTTTTTTTCTCTTTTATTGCAACTATATTTAGCCTTTAAAAACATATTTCATTTGATTGTATTTACTTGAGCTGCGTTTATTCTTTCTCTTTGACTGAGCTCTTTTCATTTCGGTCTTATTTTGAAAAGTTCTTCGACTCTATGCAGGCGTATATGTTGTAGGTTCTGTTGACTTTTTTGGCATCTGTAATGCAGAAGTTACCCGTCATTTAAACCTGACGCTATACTGTGTTGATGATACACTGACATTCAGATAGGTGTCATACAGTAGGTGAAGCACGGCCACATCTTACAGCTACAAGTCATTATGTGTTAAATATGACACTGTTGAGTGTTAAATGATCACTTTTGACAGTGTTATATTTTTAAAAGTAACCTAGTCAGAAGATTAACAATGGCTAACACTGAGCAGTGCTGGTTTTCTAACATTTTGAGTTACTTTCCGGTTAGAAAATCAGCACTGCTCTGTAGAGAGCTGGTTCTGTGTCATGGCGCCACAGCAGTCTGATCCTTCATGTTTTCCTGCAGGTGCCAAACGTTCCATTTATGGTAACGACAAGGTCTACCTCG
This sequence comes from Rhamphochromis longiceps, assembly GCF_057381845.1. NCBI lineage: Eukaryota > Metazoa > Chordata > Actinopteri > Cichliformes > Cichlidae > Rhamphochromis > Rhamphochromis longiceps. The sequence continues at coordinate 1,174,764 of NC_140570.1, read as the reverse complement.
GAGTCCGTGTCAGAATGCCAGTAAAGGATCTGCTGAGAAACATCCGCCTCACTCAAGGCTGTGGCCAAGATTTGAAGGTAGGCTTGAGGTTCAAAACACACGCGTACAATAAAAGTGTGACAAAGATACAGCCGCACAGAAACACATTTCACTGCTTGGAAAAGGAAATCTTGTGTTTTCTGAAATCATAGTGAGGTTTACAAGTTCCCCCAAACGCTGCACCAACTGAAGCCAAGGCAAAATAAGAAAGTGCGTGTAACATGTGACATGCTGTAGTCATCAAATGTGAGATTATCACAACAGCGTCTTAATAACTGATAACTGCAGGCAGCAGCACACAACCGGCTGCCGATCACACCCGTTTTATCCTCAGGTAGAGAACTGACCGTGTTCATAATGTGCAGCCGAAAACTGATCTAATGTATCGTCTGCAGCGTGAGCTCACTTCTCAGACGGCACGATGGTGGTGCTGGCTGTTTATGAGCTGAAAGTAAAGGTTCTGTTAATCATGCTTAAAGAGTGAAAGTGGCTTTGCATTAGGTTCATTGTAGGGTCAAAAAAATACTGCATGAATAGGTAAAAATTGGACTTCTGTATAAGTTCTGTATAGTATTATATTTAGATTTATATTCACACTGACGCACTCTTTGTTTTTATCCCTTCATCATCCAACTGTGTGAATGCAGGACAGATGCAGCAAAACAGCCAAAGGTCAGTGCAATCTTTATTTAACGCGGCAGTGTGCACCACGGAGGAGGTCGTGTGTTGGGTTGGTTGGCTTCTTTGCATGAAAATGTTGGCAGTGGTGGGGTTAGCCTATGTTGGATGGATGTGCATCATCTCATGCGTGATGTTAAGAGAATTTTCCGTCGTGGCAGATTTATAGTGTTGTTTGGGGGTGTTATGGTGTCACGCAGGCTTTTGGGCCTGGCTTAAGAAGAAGCCAAACATCCTGCGTAGAGGTGTGCTGACTTATACTTGACTCTTTGTTCCTCAGGAGACTTAAAACGAGCTAAAACGAGCTCCAGGCGCCGAACTGTCAAGGTCAGTGTTATAAAAGACAGAACTCTGCTCCACCCAGAAGGTTTCAAAGTGCAACGCTTTGGTATGCTGTAAGCTACATGTCATTTTGAAGAGCAGCTCAAATACTCTGCAGTACTCTTTGGCTTTCAGACACAACAGCCGTCACAAAGCCTGGAGGAGCTGTCAATCATCGTCGAAGTACTGGAAGAAGATCTCAGGACTGGCAGCAGAAACCCATTGTCTCCCCCACCCCTGTCCCCCACTGATCCACCAGTTTCTCCTCAGCTGTCTCCAACTGGTAATATGTTTTTTAAAGCTACTCCTTAAAGTGAGACTGTGACTGGCAATTACTTCCACCCTTGATGTACCATGCTGTCTCCGCTCGGTGCAGGACTTAACGGTGACGAGTACGATGAAATCATTCCCAGCCCCCCGTCCTACATGACCTACTCCCCAGGCACAGCAGAGTACCACCAGACCCCTCCTGGCTTCATGTTTCCCAGCTGCCCGCCCTCGATCTTTGGAATTGTGAGCAAAAATGGTGAACAAAGGCAGGAGTGGTTTGGTCCCAGGAATTACAGTGAATATAACGTGAACGGCGGCGCTTTCTTCTGGACACAGCTGCAGAAAGAGGAGGGCCAGCTGAGGGATGTCTGCGATGCAGAACTGCTGTCCGCTGATGAACATGGCAGGACGTAAGTTTGATAGAAGACTGTCTCTGTATGTATGTTAAAGGTAATGGCCACCAAAGAGGAGGCGCTTTTACTGTTCACCTTGATTGGACGCCCACGAGCAAAAAAACTAGCTGAAATTTTCAGGAGACACAGAGGTGAAATGAAACTGCAGTAATGTACAGTATGAAATATAAATGTTGTTGTTGAACATTAAGTCTCATACATCTATCCTAGCAGAGCATCTACTGACCAGAACTATTTCAAAAAAGAGCCCTGAGGGTAAATTATTCGTGTGGACCAGATCGGGGTTAGTCAGCCGTCGTTATTGCACGGCTGCAGATTACTTTTTAACTTTTTAACAAACTAGAGCATTTAAGCTAGCCAACACATGTCATTAGCCTAATGCTACAGTTATTTTACAAATATAAAAACGACTGAAGAATTAAGAGTCAAAAAGGAACCAGACGATACTACGACTCGTTTGTCCTCCTGCAGTGGTAGGCAGGTTAAATCGTTTACGACCACTGTCTCTCACCTCGCACCGACGGCTGGGCTGCACGGTCCTGCACACGCAGTCGTTCCAGCTTTTACTGCAAAGGGACAGATTTTTACTACACTGTAAAAAAATTGTAATTGTAATATAAAAGTATTTTACTGCGTATTTTACAGTTTTGTACTGTTTTTCTTGAATATCATTAAATTCACATAAATAGACTGATTTTACATTTTTACTGGTGATGGTCAGAGGGGAATAGTAAAGTGGAATTGTAAAGCGCTTTGAGGGTCTCATAAAGCGCTATATGAATGCAATCCATTATTATTCAAACCAACTGTTAACTGTATATTTCTGTACATTTAATGGTAAATGGCCTGTATTTGTACAGCGCTTTACACACCCAGTCATCCACACATTCACACACTGGTGATGAAGCTACATTGTAGCCACAGCCACCCTGGGGCGCACTGACAGAGGCTTTAAGTATATATTGCTGCATTCATTGACTTTGTTTATAGGTAATTTCATTGTTTAATCACATTAAATTGTTCCTAATTTAATGTTTAAAAGCACGTGAAAAGGCAAAATCCCATGTAAAATTAGGGCAACAAACTGTATTGTCATTACTGAAAATAACCGTATTTTCATGGGAAAGTTATTTTCTGGTATTATTTTGGCGCCCCAGCTGCTGGGATATTACTGTTTTTTAGGAATTTTTTTTACGGTGCAGGGAACCTTATGCTGGAGCTGACAGTCGAAACTGTGCATGTACAGCTGTGGTCAAAAGTTTGCATCCAGTGATCATGGGCAGGAATGTCATGGACGTTCTGGGCTTTTAATGATTTCTTTTGAACTATTGATTTTTAAATTAATAGTTAAATTTAAACAAGAGCTGGGCGCACTCGTTTGAATTTATTTGGGATTTTCTCTAATCCACACAGGATCAAAATATGCATATACCCCCATTAATACTTGTCCCTTAGCATGTTCACCCTCAGTGACATCCGTTTGGCAGACATTAATAAGCTTCTGGATGAATACTTGCTCACTCTGCTTGGCAGATAACTATAAATCTCTTGTCTTAGCAGCAAAAAGATAGATGCACTGGAAAATCAACAAATGTGTCATTTAGAAAAAATCTGTATGCGTTTGTATTGAGGTAATGGGCCCTTTTCAAAATAAAAGTTTGAGCTTGTTGGCTACACTAACATAATGTACTGTTTTTTTATCATTGTGTTGACATAAAGGTAGACAGAGCCACTGTCTAACTTCAGCTTGTGATCTCACCTTTAAAAAATCCAGATGGTGCTTTCTAAACTGCAAATTTCGTGTCTTCTGCAAAGTCAACAAGCTGCCAGCAAATTTCTGTTTGGCAAAGATTCATGAGATCTTCTTCTTTCATCGCTCTCTCATTTTTTCAACCATGTACTTACGGGATCCTGTAACTGATGTCTCAGAGCTGTGCTGAAGGATTGACTTGCAAAACCAGCCTTCAACTAGTTTGGTCACATTTGTTGTCGTTCAACATTTAAGTTCCTTTTTTTCAAAGGGCGTTTTGACATGCTGGAAACTCACGCTCGGTTTTTGTCTTCTGCTGTTACTTACGTTCACCAGGGCACTGCTCTAATTAGTCTGCTGCAAGGAGGACACAAAGAAGCTCACTCAAATGTGCAGAAGTCCTTGGACACAAGACAAACTTTCAGTTTACACAGACACAGCTCCAGTTACATTTGCATTTATTGTATTTCATGTATTCGATGTTCGTGTATGAAAACGTTTTTTGTTAAAGAATTTGTCAGACCACAGGAAGAGTAGCTGCCGCAGAAGCTGATGGAGATCTTAATACACAAACAAATAAAGTGTCCATAACCCACCTTTACCCATTTCTGTAGCCCTGTGTCAGTAAAAACTTGAATCGCTTATTTGTGTTTCTCCTTCCAGAATTCTTCACAGAGTAGCATGTGTTGGAAAGAGGGCTCTGGGCTTTGCCATTGCTAAAAGGATGGCCACATTCAACAGCCTGGACCTAAAAGACTCAGATGGCATGGTAAACAGATTTCTATTTTTATGAATATTACAACTATCTGTTGCTTTATACAACATTTCCCTCCAGTGTTTTACAAGCCTGGCAACATGTCAGGCATCATTTTTCTTTGCTTTTAAGCCTGTAACCAGTAAGTTAGCTAACACCACAACGTGACCAGTTTATCAGCAGTACTGGGATTAATAACAGCCAATAAATGAAAATGACAATTGAGTGTTGACATTGCACAGTTTGTCTAACGGGGGAAATCTGCAGTTTACCTCTTGACAACCTGTCATTTAGAACACTTACAAAAAACAAGTAGTAGCTAATCCAAGCTAATCCGAGCTGATGTAAAACACATGGTAGGTGATGATAATGGTTCATCTGTTTCAAAGAAAAAATACCAGCCAGTATATCAAAATATCAGATTTTTAATCCACCAAATATTGCTATTGGCCTTTGAAATCCTGCATTAGCTAATGTGTCCTCGTGGTTTTCCCTGTTAGCCATGTGCAGATAACAAGCACGGGGGATAAAGACGTTTAAAATATGAACTTAATACTGTGTCACCTGTTCAACTAAGATTCTTCCAGCCCGTTCTCCCTCCTGAGGCGTAATATGATGACGATTTGTCACGTCCCACGGCATTCCTGAGGAGCGCGACAGGTGACCGCCCATGTTTTTGTTTTTTTTTGTTTGTTTGTTTTTTGGGGTTTTTTTGCCTGTCCTGTTTGGCTCTTTTGCATCAGAATTATTGTCTAAAGGCAAAGAAAGATGCCCAACGGATTTACTTTACCAAATTGACCATCCCAGCCTTGCCGTAATGGTCCATTTGATTCACCTTTTATTGTTTATTTTATTTTCACTTACTGAATACGGGACAGACTTGACTGGGGGAAAGAAGGGGAGAAAGAAAGAGGGAAAGAGAAACAGCTGAGAAGAGGGACGGGGGAGAAGGGCAAAAAACAAAAACCAACAGAACGGGCAGAGAAAAAAAAAATAAAAAAAATGCATATATCAATCACCTGGATCACCTGCTGAGAAAGAAAAAAGAAAACAAGCAGAAGAGAACAAGAGTAATAGAATAAACAACATCACAATGATATATGGGAATATGACAGTAAATACTAAATGTTAAACATTATTGTGCAGCACATAAGATCAACAGAACACAGTGTGCTTTGAGGTAGGAGCCAAAAAGGGTGTAGTTTGTGGGTGTGATCACCCGTGTGCACACCTGTGAGCATGGACGCGCTTGTTTTTTTAAAAGGTTCCTTCATGTAATGATCTGCTAGAGGGTGTGGGGGGGCCACAGCCCCGTCCTCCAGGGCATGAAGCAGGTATGGAGGAGATCAAAACTCCAGACATCCAGAGGCCCCCAGAACACAAGAGACCAAGGAAGACCAACAGAGGGGCAGCCGCGCCACTGTCCCGGAAAGAGCTGAGGAGAGTCCCAGATGAGGGCTCACTCAGCAGCCGCGGAGCAGAAGCCAGGGGGAGTTGCAGTGACGCGCCCGTGAGCTCCGCCGGCAGCCAGCCGTGCCTGAATGACCGAGCCCCAGGCCGAGAGGCCGGGGGCACCCCACCTCCGAAGTGGCCCGAGCGAGCCCCAGGCTCCAGGCCCCGATAAGCGGCCGCCAAGGAGTGAGCCGGCGTGTACCTGGACGCCCATCCCCGGACACAAAGAACCACCAACGCACCGATGTCTGAGGGAGGGGGTAGGGGGTAGGGGGAGATAGGCCTCCAAACCTTGGAGGGCCTGAGATGTCCCCAGAGAGGTGGCGTCTGATACCCAACCTGACATATAGACACAGACATACAGGCACACACAGATACAAACATCCATTCCCTCCCTCATGCTCTCATATGCACTTACTCCACACTCAACCAACGTGGAGACAGACATAAAGAGACGCTGTACACACGATCACACTCCCCAAGCGTACTCTACAAACCGGGTCCAGGTACCTTTGCCCCTGGAGGGGGAACTGCACCCAGACCCAGGTGGTGTTACCTTTTCCCTGCGGTGGGGGGAGGCAGACCGCCCCGACTCCGCAGCAGCAGGGAGGCCCCACACTCCAGACCGCAGTCGGACGGCCAACTCCTCCTCCTAGCCCCCCCGCTCCAGCAGGTCGCAGAGAATGGGGGTGAGAGAAGACTCCAAACCTCCCTCCACCTGCTCATTGTAGTGTTGATGCATGTGTGTTCTAAGGTGCATTTAAAACCCAGGAGGGCATGGAGCTACCTGCCAGAGAGCAGCAGGTAAGCGCATAGTCCCTCCTGCTAGCCCTCAATGTCTAAGTGTATTTAACATTGAGAGGTGGGCAACGACGCCAGGGGTGGGGTGTACACCCTGATGGTAATTTGGAGTCCGTGTATCGTGCCCACCCCCAAGATCCTATATGTATGTGTAATGAGAGTGTGAGTAATGTGAATGTCTAAGTTGTGGGATAAAATTGAGGCAGAGGCAGCCAGAAGGGGACAGAGGGGGGGGGGGGGGGGGGGTAGCCTCCTCTGCACCCTGGTGACACACCCCTACTCCAAGGCCCTGCATGTGTGGGTGGTTGTGGTGGAGCGGGAAGGGGGAGGCAGCTGGAGATGGGGAGGGAAGGAAGGGAGGGGCAGGTAACCCCTCCCTGGGGCCAGCTCCCCTGCTGACCCCAGTAGGCACCCCCATACTCCGCGACCCGCCAGGGAAAGGGGGCCCAGGCCCATCCAGACCGGGGCCCAGTGCAGCAGCGCCTCCCGGCCCCACAGAGCCCGGGACAGTCCACCCAACCCCACCACAGAGAAAACTGCACCCACCCCACCATCCACTCTTCTTCCAGACTACATAAGACAATAAACACCCAGGCTGAGATCTTCCTCCACCTCTCCTGTATCTCCCCCTCCTGCAGAGGCAGCTCCTGAGGAGAGGAAAGCTCCTGCAAGGTGTGACAATCTCCCCCACCAGTTGAAGAGCCCCCCAGGTGGCTCGACGCACCGGCGGCACCCTGCTCCAGGGCTGGGCCCCCATGCACCCACCCGCCCACAACCCCGGCAACACACCAACCAGGACCCAAGCCCCCGAGGCCCGGTCCGGGTCCCAGCCCAGAGACGGAGCGCCCCCAGAACCTCACGCCCATCCCGGACCCACCCAGGGGCAGACAGGCTACCAGGTCAGTAACCCACGTCCGTCAGCACAGACCCTCCCCTAGCCCCGCTACACGCAGCCGCGAGGAAACAGTCACCGGAGAGCCAACAGAGCCCCTAACCGGACATGACCGCTACCCCGGGTTGAGCCCCCCAAGGAAGATGCCTCCGGGGAACCCCCCGACGCCCTAAGCCTGTCCCTACCCCCACACCAATCACAACAGTGAAGGCGGGACCAAACTATGACCCCCCACCCCCACTAGGTGATGGAGCTGATCAAAGGAGCCCAGAGCAATTGATCTGATGTGGTGGCAGAGGCTGTATCAAGACTAATGTAATCTAATAGATCATTTCTATATTGGTTAGAATTAAGATTATTTTTATTTTTCCAGTTCATGAGGACTGTTTTCTTGGCTATGCATAGGGCAGTGAAAACCATATGGGCTATATTCTTTTCTGAAGTGACATTATCTAAGCTGCCCAACAAACACACTAAGGGGGAAGTTGGAATGTTACATTTCAGACACTTCGATAAGTCTTCACATATCTCGCGCCAAAACTTCTGAACTGGTGGACAGAACCAAAGAGCGTGGATATAATTGTCCGGTGAATTGGTTTGGCAGTGTGAGCAGTTGTTGGTAGACGTAAAGCCCATCTTGAACATCCGATGACCTGTATAGTGCACTCTGACCGCCCATGTTCTTATGCTACGCGCCGGGTGAAATCCAGGAGAATGACGCTCCCGCAGTAACGCACGCTCCAGCCACGTCTTCCAGCACTAACCATAACCTTATCCCTAAACGTAACCAGCACTTTCACGTTACATACTGTTTTCCCAAACGATTGAACTAAAACGAACGTACATGTGTAGATTCATTCCAAATGGTTCTCATGTTTCCTCATTTTTCCGATCTGGTAATCTAGGGAAGTGTTGGGTGCGCAGAAGCGTAACATATCGGCGATACCTAGCGTAAAATGTTACACTCTGGAAGTGAGAACGTGTGGATTCTTCAGGCACATATGTGACTCATCGCTGTATTTCAAAAAGCTTTCGTATACTTTTTATTTTTGCCGTTGGTTTAAGTGGAGAATGATTGACACCCCCCCCCCCCCCCCCACCACCACCACCACCACCACCATGACTCCCTGTGACGCTCCTCTCACCTCCTGCGTACAGAGCTGCACGTATTCAGCTTCACTGTTCTATCTGTGTGTTATTGCACATGTTAAGGTCCATATCAGGTGTTACCCATCAGTATGTAATTAACAGGTAACCACTAAGTCTTCCATCAGTTTGCACAACGTCTTGTTCCTAGATATTGTTTTGCAGCCACATTCATGGTAACTATTCAAAGACTTGAGTGCGTTCTGCACCAACATGTTCAGTTCATAGCTTCATGCTTTCCTTTGCTCTCTGTTCAGACTCCTCTTCTCTATGCATCAAAACACAACCACCACCTGATGGTGGCCGATCTGATCTATCTGGGAGCCAACGTCAATGAGACGAACAACGCAGGAAAATCATGCCTCCACCTCAGCGCTGAGAGCGGCTACATCAGAGTCCTGGAGGTCAGAGCCGTTATCATTTCTGCTTGTATAGAGAAAGAACCTGACTGTGTGACAGTACGTCTGCTGTTGGGCTTTTGCTTTTGTGTCCCATCTTTCTGCACAGTTTACAAGCAAGTCAAGAAGCATTACAAGTTACTGTCAGAGACGAGGCTTAGAAAACAGCTGTGATGAAAAATTAAGGTTGTGTAGTTCACTGTGCAAATTGTTAAAGATATTTAAAAAGTTGCCGTATTTTTATTTTTCTAAAGTCTGTCCTCACAGTACAAACATGTATGACAGAGGGCTCAGGCTAAAGGGCTCACTGAATTCCAGAGTGGTGCTGTAATGTAAGCTCTGGCTGTACTTTGATGCATGGCGTCAAGTTTGGGCTGATCAACCTTTGCTTCTTATCTACTGTATTCAATCCAGATGTATTCAAATGTTTTCTAACAGGTTCTAATGCGTGCAATGATGGATGGCATATATGTGGACGTCGAAGCTACTGATAACTCTGGTAAGTCCTCAAATCTTTAAAGCTTTCAGATCATTTTATTCGTGCATCACTGTTTCAAAAACATAATGAGACGATAAATGCAGAACATGGTTATATAAGAAGACAACACAGAACTAAGAGAGAGAAAAGTAAGAGCTTTGATGCCAAAGACGCCTTTGTCATTGCACGATCTTCTATGTTAGTGTGCCAGCAACATGTCCGTCTTTAAACAGCAGCACTTTCTTTGTGGCTTCCTCTCATGTGCTGTAGAACAAAGCCAAAGAAAGACATCTGGCAGTGCTTAAAATCCACAAACAGTGACCTCTTGTTTATTTAATGGCTTTAGTCATTACAGCATGGTTAGCCATGACTGACTAGCCAACTGTCATCAACTAGAATAGAACAAGGTTTCCTTTTTTCATCTTTAACACAAATGAGTGTAAAGAGCAAAGCACGCGAGAACAGAAGACAACAAAACTTCAGTCACAGTGACTAAAAACCTGAAAGCTGCACTTCCTGTTTTTGTCTGCAACTGATTGCAGTTATGCTTAGAAGCACCATTATCCTGCAGCCCTCTGTGTTTCTGCAGGGATGAGTGTGGTACAGTGTGCTTCCATTGCTCTGAAGGCCACCATCTGTGAGGTGGAAAGCAACGAATCCCTCGGTCACAGCAAGCTCCGCACACTCCGCCGAGAGCAAATGATGGAGACTCTGGAGTGTGTGCTGCAGATGTGCAGCTACCTTCATGTCATGGTGAGTCTCGCAGTAACCATGAAACACACATTGCTGCAGCACTATTCATACATTGTTTCTTCTGACCTCTCGAGCCAGGTGACATTTACACACTTAAATAGTCCTCACGTATTTCAAGACAAGCTGTTTTGTAAGGCAGCACTAAATTGTAAGAGTATAAAGAAATAACGACCCAGGATGAATCTGAGCTTCTGCGTGGACTTCACACCGAATCATTGGCCCCACTGATGCTAATCAGTTCGTAAGTCTCACACTTGACAGGAGAGACTAATGATTTTATCATCAACTGTAAATAGGCAATTATCCACTCATGCTTCCAAGTTTGGCAGAATGAAAACAAGCAGACTCAACAGCTGACTGAAGGAGTGTAAGAAACATCAGTATTTATGTTCCTGCAACAACAATGTTAGACTTCAGTCCATCCTTCACGGCAGTGTGGGACTGCTGACCAGCCACCATGTGGAGCAAAACATAATGAGAGACATGAAAAGTGCCAACGTGAAACTGATGTTAGTGATTTTATTGGTGCATTTGCAGCAGTGTAAAAGAGACTTGGCAACAGGTTAGAATCAAGTAGCAGAGCGTTCGTGTGTTTGCCACGTCACCAAAAGAATTCATGCACATTCGGCGCTTCGTTCAGCGGTGTTAGTAGGACATGTTTTAACAAATACAGGGAGTGCAGAATTATTAGGCAAGTTGTATTTTTGAGGAATAATTTTATTATTGAACAACAACCATGTTCTCAATGAACCCAAAAAACTCAAAGCTGAATGTTTTTGGAAGTAGTTTTTAGTTTGTTTTTAGTTTTAGCTATTTTAGGGGGATATCTGTGTGTGCAGGTGACTATTACTGTGCATAATTATTAGGCAACTTAACAAAAAACAAATATATACCCATTTCAATTATTTATTTTTACCAGTGACACCAATATAACATCTCCACATTCACAAATATACATTTCTGACATTCAAAAACAAAACAAAAACAAATCAGCGACCAATATAGCCACCTTTCTTTCCAAGGACACTCAAAAGCCTGCCATCCATGGATTCTGTCAGTGTTTTGATCTGTTCACCATCAACATTGCGTGCAGCAGCAACCACAGCCTCCCAGACACTGTTCAGAGAGGTGTACTGTTTTCCCTCCTTGTAAATCTCACATTTGATGATGGACCACAGGTTCTCAATGGGGTTCAGATCAGGTGAACAAGGAGGCCATGTCATTAGTTTTTCTTCTTTTATACCCTTTCTTGCAGCCACGCTGTGGAGTACTTGGACGCGTGTGATGGAGCATTGTCCTGCATGAAAATCATGTTTGTCTTGAAGGATGCAGACTTCTTCCTGTTCCACTGCTTGAAGAAGGTGTCTTCCAGAAACTGGCAGTAGGACTGGGAGTTGAGCTTGACTCCATCCTCAACCCGAAAAGGCCCCACAAGCTCATCTTTGATGATACCAGCCCAAACCAGTACTCCACCTCCACCTTGCTGGCGTCTGAGTGGGACTGGAGCTCTCTGCCCTTTACCAATCCAGCCACGGGCCCATCCATCTGGCCCATCAAGACTCACTCTCATTTCATCAGTCCATAAAACCTTAGAAAAACCAGTCCTGAGATATTTCTTGGCCCAGTCTTGACGTTTCAGCTTGTGTGTCTTGTTCAGTGGTGGTCGTCTTTCAGCCTTTCTTACCTTGGCCATGTCTCTGAGTATTGCACACCTTGTGCTTTTGGGCACTGCAGTGATGTTGCAGCTCTGAAATATGGCCAAACTGGTGGCAAGTGGCATCTTGGCAGCTGCACGCTTGACTTTTCTCAGTTCATGGGCAGTTATTTTGCGCCTTGGTTTTTCCACACGCTTCTTGCGACCCTGTTGACTATTTTGAATGAAACGCTTGATTGTTTGATGATCACGCTTCAGAAGCTTTGCAATTTTGAGACTGCTGCATCCCTCTGCAAGATATCTCACTATTTTTGACTTTTCTGAGCCTGTCAAGTCCTTCTTTTGACCCATTTTGCCAAAGGAAAGGACGTTGCCTAATAATTATGCACACCTGATATAGGGTGTTGATGTCATTAGACCACACCCCTTCTCATTACAGAGATGCACATCACCTAATATGCTTAATTGGTAGTAGGCTTTCGAGCCTATACAGCTTGGAGTAAGACAACATGCATGAAGAGGATGATGTGGACAAAATACTCATTTGCCTAATAATTCTGCACTCCCTGTATATTCCCGAGCACTGAATCGATTACACACATAAAAGCTGTAAACAAAAGAATCCATGGAAGTGTGGCACTGCTGACAAAACAAGACATTAAGTACAGATTGGAGAGGCAGCTGAAGGGAACTTCTTGACTTCAGTGCTGTCCGTGTTTCATATAGACTAAAAGTACAAAAGTGACAGGTCCAGTTAATGAGGATTCCAAGCTACAGTACACAGTTCGTCTTCAGTGCTTTAAAACTGAACAACATGGTTCAGAATGCTCTGGGTCTACATCTCCTGCTGAACTACAATTTTCTGTTCAGATTTTTTTGTTTTTACAAATTTGAATTTGAGTGAATTTGAAACGATTAACCCGACTGTCCTTCTTCCTCAGAGGGGGCAGCCCAGAACCGGCTGATCTGCCTGGCAGGGCGTTTCAGAGACCCCGACGGTAACGTTTCGAGTACATTCAGGCTTGTCTTTGTCTTAGAGAGGCTGTAATTACTGGTGTGTGTTTTTCTCTCCAAGCATGTGTTCAGGCCTGTTACAGAAACATCTGACATTCTGTGTTTGGCAAAAATGCCTGACTTGCAATCAGGTGTTTACTGTAACCTGCACAGAAATGTTAGGTTCTCATTAGCTGGTTTCTATGAAACTTCCATTGTTTGTTACATTGGAGTAACAACTTGTCCTCAGTTAGGGTGTCCAGCTGATCCAATCTCTTTAAGCTGTTAATGTCTCAGAGCTCTTTGAGGAGAGCTGTGACATTGTTACCTAGAACAAGCCATGTTGGATCTTTAACCTCTTGAATCCACCAGTCAAGCCTTAGGTTTGGGTTTGGTTAACATCCAGCCACACAAACACTGCTGTGCACGTGTGAAACACTTCATTCAAAATGTAACATCTTCTAGTTTCTGAAAATATGGCTGTTTAGCATGTGGCTAAAAACAAAACCCAGCTCTAAGTCTCGACGGGTGCCGGCGACGTGGTGGACGTTAAGAGGTTAAGAGGCTCTGATACCGGAGGACATTAAGTAGTGCCGGGGGACGAGGAGTCCCTCGATCTCTTGTGCATGTATAACTTTCTTTTCTGTCAAATATCATCTCTGTGTCTGTGAACAGTTGTCACTGATTAGTAATCTGGTTAAACACAGAAATGTACGAGTATTACTTCATTCTTGTTTCGATGTTTGAAAAATGAAACCACGGCAGTGAAAAGAAAAACAAAATGATCAAATAAAGTGTAGTCATGTTCATAAATGACATGAAAGCTCCTGTATGAGTCTTTAAATGTCTGATGTGTTTCCATATGTGCATGTGTAGTTAGCTCGGTCACTGCAGCAGATGGTACACTGGTTATAGAGGAGTAAAGACTGATGGAGGAACGTGGGCCGCTCTGCAAACCAGTGTGCCTGTGCTGGAAAATGATAAATATTGGGAATGCACCAGTATATTGGCTGATGGATATTTACCAGAAGTGTCCCATTATTTTTAAATTCCTATTGATATTCCTGCATAACTCACCACAAAGCTGAAAATAATGACTCTTAATGCCAGCACTTACTTTAAGCTGTGGTGAAAACGTTAACAAAGTCAAAGTCCATCTGCCAGCTACGTTTGGTGTTCCAGTCACTTATTGCTTTTTGTTTGATGTATTTGGAGAAGAATGTCAGCATGTATGTAAGACAGCTCGTTGTTAGCACGTTAGTTATCCTTTTAGTTTTCCAATAGTGCCGACAACATAAATGTGACATAAAATTAATATTTACTTATTTGTTTGGGGTTTTATTTTTCATGTTCCTTGTTTGTTCAGGTCTGTTTTAATACTGACTTTTTTCCCCAATTTTGTTTAATATGTTTTGACTCTTTGACTCTGTACATGTGAGTTTGAGCCATACAAAGAAACTGACCAGACCAAATATATGAACATATCTGTATATGTATATACAACACAGTCCTGAGCAGGCAGGGAGTCCACCTGCATCATGAATGAGAAACAGTGTATTTCAGGTGCTAATTTTAAACCACTCGGCTTATGTATTAAAAACAAATGACATCCTAGTTTTAAAAAACACTTTCCTTTATTGTATGGGATTTGTACTGCTGTTATTATGGGATATTATATAAGACATGGGGATTAAATGGGCTCAACTAGGGGCTCTATGTGTGTTTGTGTTATGTAAGCATTCTGTCTTTTGTTTGTGGACGTGAGCTCCAGTGTACACCTGTGGTTAACATGTGTTTGTTCGTTTGTTGTCTTATATGGAGTGGTGCCAACAATTTGACCTTTGGGTTGTTTTCACACGAGTCATAATGAGTTGGTGAATCATCAGGTAGAGCTGTTCCTGCACGTTTTACACTTGTGTGAACATGCTTTTGCTTTTTAAAAAGGTCAATAAAGTTTGGGTTGAGTAAACTTCACGCTGTCAGGTTCATTCATGCATCCGGAAGGGTTTCAAACGTTTGTCGTGCTTGTTTGACGCTGCTTAGCCAGAGGCTAGAAAGCAGAAGCCGTGAGCATTTCTCAGTGTCAGGCTCTGACAATAAATCATGTTTACGAGATCACATCTGCTGAAACCGTTTACTGGAATCAAACGATCCTCAGAGGACAGGTTCACACACAAACTCTCTGTAGTCATCTCCCCTTGCCCAACTTCTGATTACGCAAACATCCAGATTCTGTTCCCACTGCTCGAGTTCTCGTATGAGTCACTGATGAAATGATTTTGAAGCAGACCGTAGATAAAAATGGATGTAGCTAGTGTGAGTAAAGTCTAGTTAGTTCAGCCTAGAGCTGACTGTTTTACCATCAGCGTCTTGATGTTAAACCTGACAACTTTGATCTAACAAGAAGCCTCCTCACACACACACCAGCAGACCCTCGTCTTATGTGTCCTCCTGTGTCTCCAGCAACAAACAAAGTTACTGACTACTCTATAATGAGAACTGTCAATTGTTCCCTTTCAGTTTAAGGCAGAGCCAGCCAACCAGGAGCAGTCTAACATTTGGCATTTTTCCACCTCGGTCACTGCTGAGGTCAAAAATGAGAAATAACCTGATAACCTTCATCTCAGTTCAAAGATGTGACGGGGAGAGGGATCTAAGCTGAGGGGAAATGCCCTTTTGCACCACTAGATGGTGCTCATGACTTTGTCTTTTGTTGCAAATGGGGTTGTGAGGTGCTGTAATACATGCGATACAGTTTATTCCAGTCACATCACCTGGATGGACCCCTGCATTAATCCCTGGTCACTCAGTACTTGCCCGTGGCTCTTCAAAGTCTCCTTTATGGTGGCACAGAATTTACAGCGACTCAGTGTTTCGACCCGAAGCTCAGATTTCCATAGAAGGCCTTATATAAAAATAGTTATGGGTTAGACAATAACAAGCAGCTGGGCAGTACAATGAGACATCACTCACATAGCAGTAAGCAAGTTGGAGGTTTCAGTGCTCCAAACACGCCAATTAAACTGCAAAGACAGTCTATCTGTGGTCTACACCACAGGTCCAGGTAAACACTGGACTTACTGTATGCCAATGCTGAAGAGGCATACAGTTCATCACCTCTCCCTCCACTGGGCAAATCTGACCACAACCTGGTGCACCTTGTCCCTGTGTATGAGCCCTTAGTGCGCAGGGTGCCACCAGCCACCCGCACAGTGCAGAGATGGTCAGAGGAGAGCGAGGAGGCTCTTAAGGACTGTTTTGAGTCGACTGTGTGGGAGGTGATCTGTGACGACCATGGAGAGGACATCGACAGCCTTACTTCATGCATTACTGACTATATTAATTTCTGTGTGGATAACACTGTACCTACCAGGACTGTACGGTGTTTCTCCAACAACAAACCTTGGATTACCCCAGAAATTAAAGCTGTCCTCAAGCAGAAGAGGAGGGCCTTCAAATCCAAAGACAAAGAGGAGTTGAAAAGGGTGCAGAGAGAGTTGAGGGGACTGATAAGGAATGGGAAGGAGAGCTACAGGCAGAAGATGGAGAACCAGCTTCAACAAAACAACGTTGGTGAAGTCTGGAGAGGCCTCAGAACCATCTCAGGCCACAAACAGCAGAACTCTCTGCCTGGGAGGGATGTGAGATGGGCAAATGAACTGAATCATTTCTTCAACAGATTTGACTCAGCCATGAGGCAGTCTGCAACATCGGCTGCAGACTCACCCACCCCCACTGCTGCTGCTCCACCTCAGACACTTCACACCTCCTCTATTCACCCTGCTCACTCCCCCCCACCCCCAACAACAGCATCCAATACACACTCAACACAAGGCTCCAGCCTGTCTCTCTCAACCACCCAGGTTGCGGACCAACTGTGTGGGGTGATGGAGCACCTCTTCAACCTGAGCCTGAGGTTGGGAAGAGTCCCACAGCTCTGGAAAACCTCCTGTGTTGTACCAGTGCCAAAGACTTCACGCCCCAAGGACCTCAACAGCTACAGGCCGGTGGCTCTGACATCCCACCTGATGAAGACCCTGGAGCGGTTGGTCCTGGCTCAGCTTCGGCGCCTAATAAGCTCATCACTGGACCCACTTCAGTTTGCCTACCAGCCTGGCATTGGAGCGGATGATGCCGTCATTCACCTCCTACATCGTTCCCTCGCTCACCTGGAGACCGCTGGAAGCACTGTGAGAATCATGTTCTTTGATTTCTCCAGTGCCTTCAACACCATTCTTCCCTCGGTTCTAAAGGACAAGCTGGTGAACTCTGGAGTGGACCATCACCTCACTACCTGGATCCTGGACTACCTCACCGACCGACCACAGTATGTGAGGACTCAGGGCTGTGTGTCGGACAGGGTCGTCTGCAGTACGGGGGCCCCACAGGGAACGGTTCTGGCTCCGTTCCTCTTCACCATCTACACTGCAGACTTCTCCCACAATTCCACCCAGTGCTTCCTGCAGAAGTTCTCTGATGACTCTGCAATAGTCGGCCTCATCACTGATGGGGACGACAAGGAGTACAGAGGTCTGACCCAAGACTTTGTGGACTGGTGCCAGCTGAACTACCTCCAGATCAACGCCAGTAAAACCAAGGAACTGGTGGTAGACTTCCGCAGGCACAAGCATTCTCCACTGCAACCACTGAACATCCAAGGTATGGACATTGAGGCTGTGGACAGCTACAGGTACCTTGGTGTTCATCTGAACAATAGACTGGACTGGACTCATAACTCAGACGCCCTCTACAGGAAAGGGCAGAGCAGGCTGTACCTGCTGCGGAGACTCAGGTCGTTTGGAGTGGAGGGCCCACTCCTGAAGACCTTCTATGACTCTGTGGTGGCTTCTGCTATCTTTTATGGTGTGGTCTGCTGGGGCGGCAGCATCTCTGCTGGGGACAGGAAGAGACTGAACAGGGTGATCCGAAGGGCCAGCTCTGTTCTAGGATGCCCTCTGGACCCAGTGGAGGTGGTGAGTGACAGGAGAACGGCGGCTAAGCTGTCATCCCTGTTGGACAACGTCTCCCACCCCATGCAGCAGACTGTGACAGCACTGAGCAGCTCCTTCAGTGGGAGACTGCGGCACCCACGGTGTGGGACGGAGAGATTTCGCAGGTCTTTCCTCCCCACTGCTGTCAGACTCCACAACAAAGACTTTAACTGAACAAACACACACATCCACACATGTGCAATAACACTAAGTGCAATAATCTTTTCTGGCATTGTTGTATTTTTACTCAGTTGTATATAGCATTCGTATTCTATTTTTATCTTATTGTATATTTTTATTCTATTTTATTCTACTGTATATAGTATATTATTTTATTCTATTCTGTACAGCTGTGTACTGTATTTATTCTTATTGTATTCTAATTTTTGCCTCATAACTTTTGCACTGTCCACTTCCTGCTGTGACAAAACAAATTTCCCACGTGTGGGACTAATAAAGGTTATCTTATCTTATCTTATCTTATCTTATAAAATGTAGTGAAATATACACACACTACACACACACCACAATAATTTACATCTTTGTAATGCATACATGTAGAGACTGATACGGGCTGGGAACCAGGTCCTTGCTGTTATACTTCTGCCTGAAGTCCACTTCCTGGGCACATGCATAATTGGTGCATTGAAATATAAATTCTCCATGGATCCTTGCACTCACCGTCAGATGATGTATGTTACTGGAAACCAGCCATACCTGCTGGACTTGCAGTCGTGGAAAATATATAATAAAAGTCACATCGCAGCACACGTCCAAGTTTCTTTGCATGTTTCTACATTCTTCCAGTCTGCTGGCTGCACTAATGTCAAACATCACATCAGAGAAATAATATGATGCTGATGACTGTGATGTTACAGACTGGTAATATGAAGTTATTTAGTATTAGACTTCAGTGTCTTGCTTTTTTTCTTCACCATTTTTTTGTTTTTTTCACTTCCAGAAGGATAACTGCTCTTCATTTTTATTGACTGGCATCCGTCACTGGGTTAGTTTGAACAGAATCATAAATATCAGTTGCAATATGAGTGGGGGGATTCGGGTGGAGTCGGGTGGGGCCCCATTAAAGAGGTCAGGCGTCTTTGATTGTTATGGCAAACTTTGCACAAATCATTGCTCCAGTTTAAAGCTTGCCAGCTCTCGGGGGCCTCCGTACTGGCCTGGGGCTCCGAGGAGCCGATGGTGGCAAGTAGCACCTCTGCTCCAACCTCGAGTCGTTAAACTGGACTGGACCAGTGTGTGTGTGCTGATCTGACTAATATCCAGAGTTGGTAAAAGTACAGACATTCTGTACTCAAGCAGAAGTACAAATACTACTATTAAAAAATATTACTGTAAAAGTTGAAGTACAGAATCAACTTCTTTACTCCAGTAAAAGTAAAAACGTACAGGCTCTGAAAAGCTCTTTGGAGGATGTTTCTGTTTCTGTGCAAAGCTAACTGAACCTTGTGCTATATTAGCATAATATTAAAATAATATCAGTAGATGTTAATACAAACTTTATTAAACTCTAAATATTCTCATCTTGAATCTGAAAAAAAGAAGTGAATAGAAAGCAGCTCTATTTTCTTATGCCTACATTATAGTTGGGGACTGTAAACAGGGAAATGTGCACCGTCAGAGGTTAAAGTGGGGGAAACTAAACTAAACTAAACTGGTTGTAATGGTTCAGTGTGGGGAAAAGAATCAAACTCACATTCATTTCCAGTAGATTTTCTTAGTGTACAGGCTGTGATCAGCGGAGCTGCTAACACACCTGGATTCAACCAGATGTTTCCTGCACTGACTCTACACTGTTTATGCCGCCTTTACGTTAGACTGGATGAAGTTGGTGTGAAGGTGGAATTCAGTGAATGAATCTGTGCTACACTGTGAGCTAACTGTGACCACGAAACACAGCCACTGTGCAGCAGTCACTGTTCTTTACTTTAAACCAATCACAGTGCAGCAAACTAACCTGTTTATCCTGCACTGACCTGTGAGTGACAGCAGTTAGTCTGCCCGTCGTTCTCATCTTTCTCCATCTCTGAGTGAAGCTAGCGCTCTTTCTTTTCTCTCCCTGTGAAATCCAGCAGCTGCACTTTAGCTGCAACACACTGTGAGACAAACAGCACACAGTTTGTGTGTTTGCTGATGTTTGTTGAGTTGTACTTCATTACCCACCACCTAAGGTAATATCAGAGCTGAAACTTTATCGAAAATGAAGCACAAACCTCACCATCACAGACGTTTGTGCTTCATTTTCAGTGAGTGACTGTTCAGAGTCAGTGGTGTCGTCACAGCTGCTACAGCCGTCCGTCTGCGGTAGCTCTCAGAACTTATTACCAATATATCAGGAAACATTGATTCAAACCAACAAAGTGTGGCTCAGTACTCAACAGAAACAAACTCTCACTTTGCTGATAAACTAATGATGACAGATACCATTTTTCAGCTTTAATATTCCATAACATAGTACTGACTCAACCAAGAGGATTTCAGTGACTTGGAACGTGGCATAGCTGTTAATGCCAAACACAGTGAGTGTTTCAGTACTGCGAACATCCTCGAGGAAATCTTACAACATGCTGGCATTTCTGTAGTAGTGTAACTAAGTGTAACTAATAAAGTGGCTGGTTAAGGCGTAATTATCAAATTAAAAAGGACATGGACTCAGATTTTTAGATGTATCATCAGTGTGCTCAGGTGGATTCAAAATGCTTTGAATGTCCTTCGTGTGAAGAACTTGGCTTACATCTTACAAGGGCAGACTTTTTTAATGGCATGGTTCTGAATGAGTGCGACTGCATTAGCAGACGTATAGCATTACACGCAGACATTCTGAGCTCTATATGCACACCTCCCGTGTTTCAACATTCTGGCAGACTTAGCCTGAGAGAATCACGCACAGCTGGTATCACTGTGGCATGAAACGATGGGTTCCAGGGGATGCCTAAGGGAGGGGGGATTTAAAATAAAACAAGACGCATAGGAGGAGCAACCAAAAAGCTACAAGACAAAGTTTACAAAGTTTGAAATGAGAGGAATGCAGCACGTTTCGGTATGCAACTTTATTCATTAATCATGACAAATGTGCTTCGTCTGATATTATGATACCTCTTGGCTCCTCATGAGATCCTGTCACACCATTGGTCCTTTTTTCCCCAGCCATGAATAATCTATTATTCTATTAATCTAGAATTAATTAATTAATTATCATCTATTACTTTAATCCCTGCTGCTGCCACTGTTGCTGCACATATTACCTTTTAAGTCTTTTCAGACATTGTTAGACAGTTTGGCTGGTTGCTGTTATAGGTCTCCTCGAGCATGAGTGTTAAACCCCAAGAACACAGACACACTCTATAGGAATAAATCTGCAATAAACTCCTGCTGATGTTTCAACAGTCATGTGTGAAGCTCTTCTACGCTATCATTTGCTGGGGAAGCAGCACTAAGAAGATGGACCCAACGCAGCGGGTCCAAAAAGAATACAAATCTAATTAATCTGCATTGTAACACAAAACATACCAAATGTTTTAATTGAGGCATTTTACGATCATGAAAATATTTTGCAGTTGGTGGCAATTAGTGGCGCAACGGATCAAAAATCTCACGGTTCGGACCAATTTTCAGCAAAAAAAGAAAAACGAAAAAAATTGAACATTTACTTATTAAAGTATTTTTTGCCTGTTAAAAACATTCAATTCAAGACTCAATTATTAAAAAGAAAATTATGGTACAATATAGGGCAGTACAGTCTTTGTATCTACCACTCAATTCAATTCAATTTTATTTACACAGCGCCAAATCACAACAACAGTCGCCTCAAGGCGCTTTATAATGTAAGGCAGACCCTACAATAATACACACCGCTCATTATATTGCACTCCGCTACAATGAGCGGTCACGGTCACGTAGCTTTCCGTTGCCCATTTGTAGTAGTTGGGCAATAGTGATGGGTCGTTCGCGAACAAAATGGCTCTTAGAGCCGGGTCTTTGACGTGTACGACACGAGCCGGCTCCTTATCGCGAGCCGTCACGTGAGTTTTTTTTTTCCTTTCTCTGACCCTTTTTCCCGCTTCAGTCCACACGAGCCTTGTGCTTTACGCTGGGCAGAGGGGGGAGGGGCGGTAGTTACACTCAGTAGCACAGGAACAGAGCGGGAGGGAGAGAGAGAGAGAGCAGGGACAACAACGTCACATTAGAAAGGTATAGTAATCATCTACAACTATTTTCAGTTGCAGATGATAAAGGATTCAGAAAGTTTATTCATGCAGGTTCATATGACAGAGAATATGCATCTTTTTTTTGTTTTATATTTTAATTTATATTTAATTGTGTTGTGATTTGCTGTGTTTTGTGTTGTTTCACGTTAAATTTGTAAAAGGAAAAAGCTAAAAATTTTAATAATTAAAAGTTGAAATGTGACTAGTTGGTTTTTGTATTATATGATTTATTTTATGTGGAGTGAATAAATAAAAGTATATTTACGGTGGCCCCTACAGACAAAGCACATACAAACTTCAAATCACATAAAAACTCAAAACGTACAAAAGACAACAGAAGTGCTCCAGGATGCTAGGGGGCAGTGTTGAGCTTTTGTTACCTCGTGGCTACACAAGCCAGCAAGTACCAACGACCGGATTTGGTGTGTGGTAGTAACAGGTAAATGAACATATTTTTTAAAATTATTTGAATATATATGAGTGCCTGTGTATAAATACACAAACAATACACACATGCTTTCAATTGTGTAATTTTGTTAGGATGCCTGGGTCGTTGACCCAGGGTTGTTGAGTTTATTATTTATTATTTCCAGTCTTTGGTTTCTTTGAGTTCTATGTAACCAACTTTAAGGTATAAAGGTGAATTACAGCGCAATAATTACTTGGGCTCGTAATAAGACCCTGGCCAGAATCAGAAGACACCAAATTCGTATGGAGCCAAAGTATTGAGCAGCAATAATGACCTGGACACAATGTTAACTTTTGAGTAGCCACTCTTGTATTGTTACAAAGTATAACTGATATTTGTCCAATTTGTACAGATAAAGTATAAAATAAAATAAATAGTGTGCACACTCAACAAAATAAAAGTACTCGTTGGGGCCCTTTAAGAATTTAGAGTTAAGCTGGCGATAGCCAACTTCAAAGGTCCTTGTGAATGTAACTGGAATGTATGAGTGTGTGGTGTGTATCTTCTTTGGGGTAGATCGTCCTCAAAGTGGTTGGCTCGCCATCTATCACAACCAGAATATCGTCCTGGTCCTTGGACTTTTCCGTCCTCTCCAAAAAACCTGACCTATAATCCAGGTCATAAAATGTACATTCTAATCAGTCTGTTTCAGATGCATTGTTTAAGGTTAAAATACAAAATCAAAATATTGCATCACCTCATATTCATTGCATCAACATCTTAAATCTTATCAAATCTCACAGTTCTGTTGTACAACATTCAATTTTCAAGCATATCAAATATGAGAACTAAACATCTAAGTTGCTCAAATATTTCTCTATTCATGTAAACATTAATTAAACAATACTTATGGTAAGTAACCATTGACACTCAAAATACAATACACCATAACAAATTCAGAACTATGTGCAAATAAGCAACAAAATATACATATGAGTTCAGTTCAGAGGCATTAAAGCAGTGTGCTTAATTTCTCCATGCTATAGGCCTATTCGTGAGAGAGAAATGCACTAAAAATTACCCTCTAGATTACTTTAACCTCACAGTGAACTGACAAAATTTAGCTTTAGAGCAGCTAAGAACATGTTGCTCACCGTTGCTCTGTTTCACAAAAGCCCAACACACACTGGCGTTGGAATTGCAGCAGCTCTCCGGATGAAAAGTGAGTGGTTAGCCTGTGAGACACCGAGCTAGCATTAGCATGATCGCGACGGTAAGTCTCTACAAGTTTTTTTTCCATCAGAACAACACTCGTCTTACCGACGTTGCCTCTCTCCTTCATCCAGCCACTCGACTCCGGACTTCCAGCAGGTAAGTAGGCTGGCTTTCCTTCCTCTCAATCCTGAGTTTTCCTCTCTTTTGTCCGTGGATTTCTCGGTTTGAGTAGCAGATGCCTCCACTCCTCTTGCTGAGATAAGAAAAACCCGGGACACCATGCACCTCCACCTCACTTCCTGGCTGACAGGGTCAATGCGGCCTGGGTAGGCTCTGATTGGTTGCTGAGCTAGGTGCCCTCACGTGGGGTGAACTGAGAGGTGCATTCAATGGTCATAGGAAATACGACGCTTGTTGATGTGGACAGTTAATATAAAGAGAATAAGTATGATATTTTTCATCTGGGCTACATCTGTCTTATGGTTTATGTCTCTGTCTTCTCTAGTTGCTCTGTCTCCCCTGTCAGCTGTATCCCCTTGTCTAGTTGGCGTCTCTGTGTATCCTTAGTTGCTATATCCCCGTGTCCAGTCAGTGTCGGTGTCTGCCCTGGTCCCACGTCTCTGTTCCCTCTTTTGTAGTGCCTGCATGTGAGTCTGTGTCTTTTGTTCAGTCTGTGTTATGGGTTTCCTGTTTTACTTTGAAAGTCCATGTCTGATGTTAATGTGTCTGGTTTTGCTTCCCCTTGTCTCGTTAGGCCTGATTTGCCCCAGCTGTGTTTCCCTCCTGTTACTGTTGAGAAATCAGTTTTACCCCGGTTCTTTTATTAGTCGAAACTTCCAGAGACGGCACTGGAACTCAGTAGTCATTTCACAAAACCTTTATTCATCTTTATTCATCTTCATCTAAGCATGCACTTCTAGAAGGGAAGACGAGGCCGGTGTCCCTCTCCAAATCTTCACCCCTTTGTTAGTTACAGCCAGCTTTATAGAGGTGATCCCATCATAAAACCCCCTACGGTGTGCTGCAAACTCTGTGTCTGTGTCTATGTGAGTGCTCGTGTGTGCCTGTGTATGCATACCTGTGTGTATGTGTGAGTGCACATGAGTGAATATGCGTGTGGATGTGTGTGCGTGACAGTTAAAACACTGTGGGTGTAGGTGACTCCCTAGAGGTCATAAAACCCCTCTCCCTTCCAGACCACAGTTATCCAGTTACAAATGTTGAGACCCCCACCCCAAACATCCTCTGGGGAATTTCCACTCAGTGGGGGAGGTCTACAATCTACTCCTACAATCAACCTTTATTATAGTGAGGGCAGTGTCAGTGTCTCTACAACAGTTCTACATTATATTTTAACACATTTCTAAACTCTAAATCAGCTAAATATTCTACATTACCCATTCCCTGATTGCTTCCTCTGTGTATTTGAGCCCTGTGTTTCTCTGTGTCTGTGTTGTGATCTACCGTTTACCTAGCTGTGTGTTCTGTCAGTCCTCCGGTTTAAGTAGTTTGATTTTTATCAGTTATGTTATATTTTGAGTTTTACATTAAAGCTGTTTTGAGTTCACGACTGTCTCCGGAGTCTGCACCTTGGGTCCTATTCCTGTCTGCACACAGCCACTCATAACAAATTTAAGTGATCTAGTAGCTCTGCTTTGGAAGTTCAGTTCATGCTAGAAATGTGTTTTGGAGTTTGTACGTGTTTTGTCTCTAGGGGCCACCGCATATATTTATATATAAACATATATAAATAAAACCACTTTTTTTTACATTAGTAATTCCTTTTGTGCATAATTTTGTATTATTGTTAATAATAAATTAATTAAAGCAACAAAACAACCCGAAGAGCCAGGTTGGAGGCTCTTTTTAGTGAGCCGAACCGAAAGAGCCGGATCTCTAAAAAGAGCCGGAAATCCCATCACTATTGGGCAACAAAGATGCCTGGGACAGTTCAGCCACAACTTAAATCTTTTCCTGCTTGTCACTACCCGATCCGTACCGGAAACCCGATCGGTACCCCGCATGCGCAAATCTTACGTCACTTCCTCTCTTTGCCAACATTGCGACATTCAATATATTTGAATGATACGGTTAGCGCCCAGTTAGCTCCTAGCATTTCTCAACAGCTCTGCCTTCTTTTCGACTGCCCGGGACATTTAAACAATGGATAATCCGTATACAAAGAAATTCATGCTTTTCTCCTCAACAGAGAGTGTCTCCCGATTGAGCAACAGCGCCGTAAAATAAGAAGAATGGCGCCTAATTACAGAGTTAATAATGCAGACTTTGTAATATCTCACGTGTAGATTCATCAGCCAGATGAAGTGTTTACTGACAATTGACAGTGATAGCGCACATCATCATCACTATTCCAACAATCCTCTCCTCACAGACGAGCATAAACACACTCGACTATCGCTAAATCAAATTTAACACACGTTTGTAATGACGCTAATTCAGTTTATAATAGGGTTTATTCGCTCGGTCAGCAGGTGGCGGTATCCTCGTACACTGGGGAGTAAACTGCCATTAAACGAACAGAAGAAGAAGAAAACATCTGCACATGCGCGGTACGGATCGGGTATGTCACTACCCGATCCGTACCGGAAACCCGATCGGTACCCCGCATGCACGAAAGGTTTCTACTTCCGGTCGTAGTGTTTTACGATAGTTACAGCCCAGAGTATCTGTTAAGATGTTAAGAATAACAAGTATATCTTAAAATGTTTGCAATAATGAAGCATTTCAGTACAATGTAGACAAAAATGAAAAATAAAAAGATAGTTACGGATCAGGACTCCCCGATCCTTACTGCGCATGTGTAAAGTCTGACCGTACAAATCGGGTCTACCCGATCCGTACTGCGCATGTGCAGATGTTTTCTTCTTCTTCTGTTCGTTTAATGGCAGTGTACTCCCCAGTGTACGAGGATACCGCCACCTGCTGACCGAGCGAATAAACCCTATTATAAACTGAATTAGCGTCATTACAAACGTGTGTTAAATCTGATTTAGCGATAGTCGAGTGTGTTTATGCTCGTCTGTGAGGAGAGGATTGTTGGAATAGTGATAATGATGTGCGCTATCACTGTCAATTGTCAGTAAACACTTCATCTGGCTGATGAATCTACACGTGAGATATTACAAAGTCTGCATTATTAACTCTGTAATTAGGCGCCATTCTTCTTATTTTACGGCGCTGTTGCTCAATCGGGGGACACTCTCTGTTGAGGAGAAAAGCATGAATTTCTTTGTATACGGATTATCCATTGTTTAAATGTCCCGGGCAGTCGAAAAGAAGGCAGAGCTGTTGAGAAATGCTAGGAGCTAACTGGGCGCTAACCGTATCATTCAAATATATTGAATGTCGCAAAGAGAGGAAGTGACGTAAGATTTGCGCATGCGGGGTACCAATCGGGTTTCCGGTACGGATCGGGTAGTGACAGGGTAGACACGATTTGTACGGTCAGACTTTACACATGCGCAGTAAGGATCGGAGAGTCCTGATCCGTAACTTTCTTTTTATTTTTCGTTTTTGTCTACATTGTACTGAAATGCTTCATTATTGCAAACATTTTAAGATATACTTGTTATTCTTAACATCTTAACAGATACTCTGACCGGAAGTAGAAACCTTTCGCGCATTCGGGGTACCGATCGGGTTTCCGGTACGGATCGGGTAGTGACAGACACTGCTCGTACATGCTTGGAACGATCTTGCCACTAAAGTGGACTCGAACGGGAGCACGTTCATCATAGTTCAATCCAGTGGCGGAGGGGGGGGGGGGTATGGCTTACTGGGCTTAAGCCCGGGTTGTTTTGTCAGAAGCCCGGGGTCTTTTGGAGTGTAATTTTTTCATAGTTAGATACCTGGCTGACAACTGTATAAAACAAAAACTACACACAATATTCGAAGCACATAGTGCACACTGTGGGAATTTACGACTGTGCGTGAATCCCCCCTGATATTGGTATGATCCGAGCTCAGGCACTAAGCAACTGAGCGAGGGGGCGGGGCAGCTGCTGCCTGTGAGTGCGCTGTTAGAGAAACGGAGCCAGGCAGACAGAGGAGAACTGAAGTTCGACCAGGTAGCAAAGCAAATCATTCGTACCGTACAAATAATGTAAATATGACGGTGTATCACGAAAGATTGATATATTACCTTACTTGCTCTTTGAGTTAATCAACAAATGGCGAAATGAAAAGCTGAACAACAACAATGCTGTTTCTTTAGAGAGTCTTAGCTTACACGTGTGTTTATTTCATATTTTCAGTTGTTACCCTCCATGACTAAATAAATCGGTTTCAGTAACGCACTGATATACAAGAATGGACATAAGGAGCTTCTTTCAAAGAAAAAACTCTGGTAGTATTTTATATATTATGCTTTGTATGTTGTTCAGTATATTTCTATGCAAAACAAGAGGAACTTCAATACACAGCAGGATATTCACAGTTTAAACCAGATATTTACACTTTATGGAAAACACAAGAACATTGTTTTACTGTACAACATCAATTTAGAGTAAACTTGTTTTGTTTTGGATAAATAAATATTGAAATATCTTTTGAATTAGTTAAATGTCAGAATAAAGAGAGACAGAGCTTCTATTTTTATCACTTTGATCAAATTTAGGAGTACATGTACACTAAGTTTATTGTTAATTAATAAGAAAACTGCAGACGATTCCATTCTGAGCTGAAGAAGCTTCTGATTGGTTAGTAGAGTCCATGTGAGTAAACTGGTGGCACAGCTGTGGATGCATATAAGGCAAAACACAGAGGCTGTTTCTGTGACATGGGAACATCAGGAGATGTCAACCAAAACACCAGGAACAGAACTGTGGAGCTCCATAAGTGTGGCTCAGTTTGAATACAATTTGGTGCCGTTTACAATTAAGAGGGGGAGAGAGAGGAACAGGGAGAGAGGAAGAGAGAGGAGCAGAGAGGGAGAGAGAGGGAGGAACAGAGAGGGAGAGAGAGAGGAACAGAGAGAGGAGAGAGAGAGGAGCAGAGAGGGAGAGAGAGGAGCGGAGAGAGAGAGGAGCAGAGAGAGAGAGAGGAAGAGAGAGAGAGGAACAGAGAGGGAGGAAGAGAGAGAGAGGAACAGAGAGGGAGAGAGAGAGGAACAGAGAGAGAGGAAGAGAGAGAGAGAGGAAGAGAGAGAGAGGAGCAGAGAGAGAGAGAGAGGAACAGAGAGAGAGGAAGAGAGAGAGAGAGGAAGAGAGAGAGAGGAGCAGAGAGGGAGAGAGAGGAACAGAGAGGGAGAGAGAGAGGAACAGAGAGGGAGAGAGAGAGGAACAGAGAGAGAGAGGAAGAGAGAGAGAGGAGCAGAGAGGGAGAGAGAGAGGAACAGAGAGAGAGAGGAACAGAGAGAGAGGAAGAGAGAGAGAGAGGAACAGAGAGAGAGGAAGAGAGAGAGAGAGGAAGAGAGAGAGAGGAGCAGAGAGGGAGAGAGAGAGGAACAGAGAGGGAGAGAGGAGCAGAGAGGGAGAGAGAGGAACAGAGAGGGAGAGAGAGAGAGAAGAGAGAGAGGAACAGAGAGGGAGGAACAGAGAGAGAGGACGAGAGAGGGAGAGAGAGGAGCAGAGAGGGAGAGAGAGGAAGAGAGAGAGAGGAACAAAGAGAGAGGAACAGAGAGGGAGGAACAGAGAGAGAGGGAGGAGCAGAGAGGGAGGAAGAGAGAGAGAGGGAGGAGCAGAGAGGGAGATAGTGAATTGGGGTCTACTCCTCGTGTCTTGATGCAGCCTGACTTTGTTCTTTCTTGCTGCTTAATTAAAAAACTAGTCTAAGGTGTGCTGCACATGTGATATATATGTTTCCTTATATGAAGTCACTCTTTTTTGAACAAAACTCAAAACAGAGCCTATAAATCTTTCACTCATTTTCATTTTCATTACCCTTCATTAGAGTCATGGGAACAAATTATAACATTAAATTGATGGTACAATTTTACAGTAACGTTGTGGCATATGGTGACTTAGAGAAAGGCAAGCAGAGGCGATGCTGATGTCTTCACCTTCCTCGCTGTAGAACTGTGAACTATTATTACTTTTACGGTTATTATAAAAGGCTTTACCCTTACCTCACAATAATGAGTGATGGAGGAATTTTATTAAAAATTCCAATAAACACGCACACACACTGTGAAAACACTCACTACACGTAAAAGTGTTTAATTGGCAGATTTCATGGAAAGTGTTAAAGGTTAAAGGAATTATTATGCATAAAATATCTACAATATCACCATATGTTATAAAATGGTAAATGGCCTGTATTTATATAGCGCTTTTCTAGTCCCTAAGGACCCCAAAGCGCTTTTACACATCCAGTCATCCACCCATTCACACACTGGTGATGGCAGCTACATTGTAGCCACAGCCACCCTGGGGCGCACTGACAGAGGCGAGGCTGCCGGACACTGGCGCCACCGGGCCCTCTGACCACCACCAGTAGGCAACGGGTGAAGTGTCTTGCCCAAGGACAAAACGACCGAGTCTGTCCAAGCCGGGGCTCGAACCGGCAACCTTCCGATTATAAGGCGAACTCCCAACTCTTGAGCCACGATCGCCACGATTCGATTCATATGTTGAATAAAACATCAATGAAAAACGAAGACAGTGTATTAACAACATCTTTTGTTAAACCCATCTTACCTATAAGCAAGTAAATGAATCCTCTGCAGTTTATCATTGTTAAGCTGATAGCTGTTTCTACACAGTGTGGTAGATGATAACTGACCTCAGATCAGTGAAAGCAGTATCACCAGCAGCTTCTCCATTGTGCTCATCTCTCATCAATCAAAACACTAGAGGTTTATCCACAATACGGAGATGCAGACAACCAGAAAAAGCCTCTGGCCTCACAGCTTTGCAACATCAAGCTATTAATAGTGGAACATTGACAATCACATGAAATTAACTGGTACCAATGGCTTGTAGTCACACAGAGTTAACCCTGCTTCCAGAGACAATAGCCAACTGCAGCCACAAGATGGCAGTAATTTAAAAGACGGATGCAAACAGGTGAAACGCTTTATGACAGGAAGTTGTTTGAGATGACTGGGGAGCGAGATCACTTTGACTCTGGTATGTTTATTGATGGCTATTTTTTCATTTCAGTGGACTTCTTGCCTTGGTTGCCCTGACAGACTTCGTTATATATATATATACTGCCAAACCCAAGGGCGTAGATTTGGTTTTGGCATTGGTGGGGACAGATGATTCAACCACTGAACCTGCTCTGTTTCTTTTTTCCCTTTTCGTCTTTGCTTCTTGATAAAAGGAGAAATATACTTGTCTACATATTGTTACAGGCATGGCCCTTTAAGGATGAAGCCTGATGGGAAATGTATTCGGGATGTGTGTAGCGGGACTGTCTGGTGGGTGTGCGAGAGAGAGCGGAGAAGGAAAAAAAGTAACGGTTAGCTACGGAAGAGACGAAGAGAAAATAAATAAAAGGAATATAATAACTCCCTCGACAGCCAGAGTTGTGTCGGCGATGCTCGCTGTGAGTAAACTGTTTCAGCCCACTGTACGCGGTGTTCGTGCCTTGGAGAAGAAATAAAGTTCGGTGAAGCAGTTTCCTACGCCTCCTTCGATCATTTTGCTAGCGGAGTTGACCTGTATAGTAAGCTGTTGCCGGCTACGAGTCAGTTACGGAACCTTCAAGTAACTGCCAGAGGTTTCCTTACTACGGTTCGGGGCCGCGGATCTGGCACGGTAACACTGGGGGCTCTTTTCCGGGATTAAACTCCGCAAAGTGCCGAGAGAGAGGGAGCGAACTTTTTTTTTCTCTTTTCCCTCGGACGACAGAGAAAATGGCGGCTCCGGGAGATGCTGAAGGGGATGACATGGTAATGTACTTCAGTAAGAGCAGCAACCCATTTTTGTCAGAAACCCCAGAGAGTGGCACAGCTAACGTCGACCGTGCCACTTATGTAAACAATAGAATCCACAGCAGCAACCCCTTCATCACAGACATAGAGTTAAGGCCAGCGGCGAGCATAGCAGCAGTCGATACGACAGAGTTTGAGGCTGCATGGCATCTCACCCTGCCACCTTCAGCTCACACCAACCCTTTCTTAACACCAATAGCGAAGCAGAATGCAGTGTGCAGTGAGTTTAAGCAGTTTCAGTGCTCAGATTGCGAAGGCCCTGGTAACACTACATCTACACCGCTTACAGTGGGATAGCATGGCACACATGATCACCTATCTCGGATTGTTACATCTCTGCCAGGCAGCCAGCCATTCACCGCCATGAACTGTACCTGCAGTGTCCCTAGAAAAACACAGTTTACTGAGCCAGCGAAGCTACACATTATGCCGGGTACACCCCAACCTGCGCAATACAGCTATGAAATGCAAGCTCAGGGCTATTTTTCCCCAACACCTCGCATGGTAATACCAGCACCAGATGGGGGGTGTGGGCTTTGTAAGCATGGCCAGGGTCACAGTTCAAAACAAGCCACGCCAGGGCCACGCAGCTGTTTTCCTTGTGCAGTGCAAGACGGTGGTTTTGCAGATTGTAGTGCTGATGAACAGACGAGGGGCAAGGAGAAAATTCCCACATTACAACCAGACCAGTTCGATGGGTCAGGGTCATGGAAAGACTTTCTTTATCAGTTCGAGACCTGTGCAAAGGCCAACTGCTGGACGGAGAAGACCATGGCTGTCCAACTGAGATTTAGCCTGAGGGGCGCAGCTGGAGCCATAATCCACAAAAACCCCAAATCTGCTCGCTGGAGTTGCCAGAGGATTGTGGAGGAGGTGGAGGCTGCCTATGGGCCGTGTTCAGAGCATGCAGCAGCCATTGGCATTGAGCTACGGCAGAGAATCAGGAAACCAGGTGAGGCCCTGCACACCCTCAGAGATGATATATATGAGAAGGTTTCCATTGTGTATGCCAACCGCTCCGAGCTGGAGCAGGACTGTATTGCTGTAGAGATCTTCACTAATGCTTTGGCAGATGCTGAAATGGTCCAGAAATTGTTGGAAGAACAACCACGCACCCTGGCAAGAGCCTATGAAATCGCCCACATGTTCGAGACAACGAAAAGGGCCGCCAGGGCAGTCACGCAGCTTATGCAGCCAGGGCCACGAGTCTCTGCAGCACAGGGGGCCCGAACAGCTGCATTACGGGAGAATGTTCATATGCTAAGTTATGAACCACCGGAGAGAGCTCAAAGACCTATCCAGCGTGGGCACCAAAGCTGGAGCACATTTAACAAGTCAAGCAGGAAGGAGGCTGTTTGCCATAACTGCTCCGGCATAGGACATCTACAGAGGAACTGCCCCTCTCCTCGCTCACCTGCCCAAAAGCCTGTAAAAGCTGCTAGAGGCCCAGCCCCTGACCCAGGCACAGTGTTCCACAATGGAGGCCAAGATGTGATGTGTGTCCAGATAGT
Organism: Rhamphochromis longiceps; assembly: GCF_057381845.1. Classification (NCBI taxonomy): domain Eukaryota; kingdom Metazoa; phylum Chordata; class Actinopteri; order Cichliformes; family Cichlidae; genus Rhamphochromis; species Rhamphochromis longiceps. Next base: position 1,141,723 of record NC_140570.1, on the reverse strand, counting down.
AATACAGGGACGGGAAATACGGGCCTTGCTGGATTCTGGTGCACGGCGGAATGTGCTGCCCCTCCACTATTTTAACACCATCCCCGCAGAGTCAAGACCCCAGGTGCAGGCATTCATTGCTCAGACTCTACAAGGCATTGGTCCAGAGGGATTGGCCGTCCTGGGCGAGGTCATCCTGCCTGTACATGTGGGGAGTAGTGTTAAAAATGTAGACTTTCTTTTGGCCGACATGGCTGAGGGCACTGAAGTTATCCTGGGGCACCCTTTCCTGCAACAATCGTGCGCTTGCTTAGACTACGGCCGCCAAGAGATAACCCTGTTTAATGAAAAGATACCATGTTTTGGCTTGTGCCCTCAACCCCAGGTGCTTGTTGTTAGGGTGGCACGCACTACGGTTTTGGAAACAGTATGTGGTCCCCGGGTTTTCCAGCTTCCATTGTGCCGCTCATAGAGACATGATGCTAAGCCCCACAAAGGGCTTTGTGGAGAAGCACCAAGTACTGGTGGCTCACGCAGTTGTGCAACCTCGTAAACCCTCTAGCATCCCAATCAGAGTCTTTAACCCTGGGGCCGCAGCTGTCACCTTAAAGCGGGGTGCCGTGGCAGGGGTTCTTCAGCCGGTGCAGGTCCTGGAGCGGTCGGGGAGTCACCCACCAAGGGTCTTGGCAGCCCTCGAGCTTAATGGTACTCCCCCTGCTTCTGTGCCAAGCCATTTGCAGGCCCTTTACGCCGAGAGCAGCCCCGGTTTGACTCACGTTGCCCGCTGCGATCTGGCAGGCCTGCTGAGGTCCTATGGTGATGTCTTCTCCACTGGCCCAAATGACCTTGGTCGCACTGGTGTTGTCCAGCATGACATCCTGACCACGCCAGGGCCACCAGTTAAGCACCCGCCGCGCAGGATGGCAGGGGACAAACAAATAGCGGCCGACCAGCAAGTACAGCAGAGCCTGGAGGCTGGGCTAGCTCAACCTAGCAATAGCGGCTGGGCTGCTCCAATTGTGATGGTGAAGAAGAAAGACCAGAGTCCCAGACTATGTGTGGACTATAGACCATTAAATGAGCGAACCCTTAAAGACGCTTATCCCCTGCCACGCATCCAGGACACCCTTGACACGCTTTCCACTGCCAAGTACTTCAGTACACTAGACCTGACTTCAGGGTACTGGCAGGTAGAGATGACCCCCAGAGCCCGAAAAGCAGCTGCATTTTGTACCCGTAAGGGATTGTTTGAGTGGAATGTGATGCCGTTTGGACTGTGCAATGCACCGGCCACATTCCAAAGGCTTATGGACAGAGTCCTGGCTGGGCTACAGTGGGAGACGTGCTTAGTGTACCTAGATGACATCATTGTCCTGGGTCAGGATAGCACCCAGATGCTGGAGCGGCTCGAGCAAGTGTTCATCAGATTGCGTGGAGCCAACCTAAAACTGAAGCCATCTAAATGCTGCCTGTTTCGGGAGCAGGTGGCCTATCTGGGCTGGAGGTATTTCCACAGATCCCCAGAAAGTTCAGCAGGTGACGGACTGGCCTGCACCGCGGACCGTCACAGAAGTGGAGAGGATTGCAGTCGATCTGATGGGACCGTTGAACGAAACAGAAAGGCATAACCGGTTCATATTGGTGGTACAAGACTATTTCAGCAAGTGGGTGGAGGCTTATCCAGTCCCCGATGGACAAGCACCCACGGTGGCAGAAAAGGTTGTTGCGGAGTGGGTGTGTAGATATGGAGCCCCACAGTCTCTGTATAGTGACCAGGGCACCAACTTTGAGTCAGCTGTGTTCCAGGGGATGTGTGAACTGTTCGGAATCAAAAAGACGCGCACCACGCCCTTTCATCCACAGTCCGATGGCCAGGTAGAGCGTTTTAATGCTACCCTTCAGAAGGCCTTAGCCACCACCGCGGAGCGCTGCCACTGGGACTGGGATATAATGATCCCATATGCTGTCATGGCTTATCGGGCAACTAAACACAGCTCCACAGGACTGACCCCAAACATGATGCTTCTGGGGCGAGAGATAACCGAGCCTATTGACCTGGTCGCGGGTCTGCCGGCTGACGACACCCCCAACTGCACTGCACCACAGTATGTGGTGCAACTCAGGGAAAGGCTGGAGCTTTCCCACCAACTGGCACGGGAGGCTCTCGGGAAATCTGTTGAGCGTGCTAAGAAACAGTACGATAAGAATATCTGCCAAGTTCAGTATCAAGTCGGCGCTGCAGTGTGGCATCTGATCAAAGGGACCAAGAGTGTGCGGCACAAGGTTCGCAAGTTTCTGCCTTCCTATGAGGGCCTCTACTTCGTAGTGGGCCTGCTGGATGATTTGGTCTACTGCATTAAAAAGGGGCCCCGAGCAAAGGCTAAAGTGGTTCATCACGACAGACTCAAGCCTTATCACTCAAGAACGCCGTTGGACAACAGCTGGGTCTTCCAAGACTCCGACCAGGCAGCACCTATCGAGGTGCCTCCTCCAGCGCTCGATGAAAGCGATTCTGACATTGATTTCGGTCCCTTCGATTTGTGGGAGGCCCCAGCCGGGGCAGATCAACCAGATACTGGTGCTTCCCTGAGAACTGGCTCTCCGCCACCCGCTCTAGGAGACGGTAGCGGGTTGCCAGCCAGCCCTGTTCAGCCTTACGTGGATGGGGCTGAAGGACCAGGACGTCACCCTTCCTTCAGGTCCACACCCTGTTCCAGACCACAGCGTGTGCGGCGGGCGCCGGACATGTTTGGTGACTGGGTCAGTCACTAGGCTAGTATGTCCTAACTGAGTCGGGGTGTAGGCGGATCGCTGCCCTGCTCAGTCGTTCAAGCAAAAAAAAAGAAAAAAAAATTGTTCATGTTACATATATTAAGTGATATGACTGTTGTAGATTGAGTTGTTACAGGGGGCTATTCTTACATGTACTGTTGGGCTTGTTTGTCTTGCTGTTTCCTGGTAACATGGCTGTCGACGGGCTGCAAGTTATTGTTTGAACTGTTTATACTAATGAAGTAAAGCTAGATATAGGGGCAAACGTTCAGCTGTAGTGCCTTAATGTCGTGCCGCATCTTGGATAATATGGGCATCACCTCTGAACGCTCATGGATCGATGTAAATGCTGTTGTGTGTGTGTGTTTTTTGTCTTTCTTTATGAATACTGTATATGTGAAGGACGGGATATGGACATTGACTTGCACCCTCCTCAAAGTGAACCCTGTACATTCTATGTTTTTTTTTGTGCGCAAGATATGGACAGTTGTCTACTTCAAGATTGTTCCCTTCTAAGGATCGCCATTTATGGACTGGGGGCATGACTGCTGTCCCGCATAGAATGCTGTATGTTTCCTTGTTAATGGGGGGTTCATGTGCTGGAATGATGTTAAGGGTTTAATTATTTTATGTCCATAAAACTACTCATCTACTCATCAAAGTAAAAGATCTCTCAGCAACATTATGCAACATTTTAGGCACTATTGCCCCGATCAGATCAGTGAGCTGGGATGTTTTATTCTAAACATGAACTACTGTTACAGCAACAGACATGGACTACTGGTGTCCCACACAACAACTCAATGTCCACTATGTGTCACGGCGACGGATGGCCGGTACTGAATAGGACCCAGGTGCAGGAACCCAGAACGGAGACGGTAGATGATTTAATAGTTTATTACAGTTAAGTGCAAGGGGAACAAAAAAAAGGGAAACGTGGCAAAGACAGAAAATGACGAGACGTGGAGCCTTGGTGTGGCGTGCCCAGGGGAACGTGGCTAGGGCGAGGGAACGAGGCCTGAGAAGTGGAACGGAGCTGAGTGGGGAACAGTCACACTGAGGGGAGAGGATATAGAAGTTAGGCAGGTAGTGAAGGCAGCTCAGAAGTGGCCAGTATAAGAGCAGCAATTCTTACTTTGCAGTTAGGGACCTGGAGTGTTTGAGAGGGGGATGATGAAGATCCAGGGGAGGCTGAGTGGCGTGGAAAGGCTGACCTGAGATCCGGGGCTCCAGATGGAGTGTGATGGCAGGAGGGCAGGCAGGTGAGGCACAGAGGGATTTCCAAAATGATCACTAGGTATTCCGAGTCCAGAGGTGGAGTGAGCCAGGGTGGGTACAGCGACTGTAGCACAAAAGAGTCTTAGTTAGTAAGATGAATTACAGCGAGAACTTGAAACACAAGACCTGTTACCAACATGGGTTGATGACGAACTGGCAGTGAGTGAACATCAATGTGTGGTTTAAATCCCTCTGGCTTGATAGCCTGCAATAGGCTCCAGGTGTGCAGGAGCTGGAGTTGGCCCTGCCCAGGGGCGGATCCCAGGTCAGTTCAGGAGCCTAATGGAAACTCCAGCCACCCACCGTAGACCATGACACTATGTGAAGGAGCCAAACACATGCCTTCTCCTCTTGTTAGCTGAGATAAACTGAATCTATACTGTCCAGTCTCTCCTGGTGGACATGGCAACACGTTATTCATGGTTACATACAATTTTAGACTGATGTGGGCCAAAGCCTAAAACGATGTGCCGGGAGTTTGCTGTTCTCCCCGGTTCAGATATTTGAAGTTTACACAGCTACATTCTCGCCTGAAAATTTTTTAAAAGTTTATTTTGCAACCCAGAAAGAGTAACAAGAGGGGCACTGAAATTCGGGATTGTCCGAGAAAAAACGGGAGGGTTGGCATGTATTGCCTTGCATAGCCTGTAACGTTATTATGATGGACAGATTTTATGAGTGAACTTGACTTTAAGTGACTTACAGGTTTCCTTGAAAAACACTTTCTTATATCCAGGTTCTTTTTGCTGCCGTCCTCCTCGCAGCGCAGGATTGCTGCTGCTAAAACTAAACAGAGCTCCCTGAAAGGCACAGCCAATCACATTGGCCATATTTGTCACATGATATAGGACTCCAGTAGAGAACGTAATTCAACTCTTTCTGCACCGCTGGGTGAATGAGACGTTGACAGATCGCTTTTTTTATTTCTATCGGTTTTGTTTTTCTTTACTCGCAGAGATCAAATTATTGGTGGGGACGATTCAATAATCGCTGGATATTGGTGGGGACATGTCCCTTCCGTCCATGCCAAATCTACGCCCTTGGCCAAACCCTACCCATTACCTTGTGTGTGTTATGGCATGCCTTGCATTGAAAAACCATCAATAGAATCATTTCTATTGACTTGCTCTGAAAATTATGTTTGTCATTCTCATCATATGCAGATTTTTGCTGCACCCACCAACATATTAGCATGGTGCTGGTGTGCTACTGCTGGTTTTAGTGTTGTGTTCAAATAAAAATAATATTGAATGAGTACACTGACATACTGTAGACTGATCCTGTTGGCATATGTTTTTATTGTGACAGAGAGGAAGTGCTGGACTATTCCTGTTATTTGCAAGTTTAGCGGCCTCGACAGAATTTGAACAATTCCAAAACTTTTTCTTTTGCACTCATCACGTTGATGCTCTCTGAATGATAGTGCTTTCTGGATGTTTCACATATTTACTGACTGGTGATTTTTGCAAGAATCCAACAATTCTACAGTTCTAAGGTTTAAATTTAAGATTTAATCTATTTTTTTCATACCGACCAACACAGCCAACTTTACCCTCACCCCCTCCACCTACCACCCTGTACAACTGCTCATAATGAATTTACAGCTTTCTCACTGGTATACATGCAGGCATTGAACAGAGCTCCAGGCCATTCATCTCATTGCGGCCATCCCCTGTACTAAAATGCACACACACACACATTTTTCTTCTCTATTTTCCTGCTCCTCTTGCATCACCCCACCAGCCCCCTACTTCTTTCTCGCCTACTGGCTCTAATATCATTCTGTCTTCCTTTCGTTTTACTTCTTTAGCCAGCATGTCTCAATATGACCGAAGCTTTACTGAGCATGTAAATTCATGGTGGCTGTGTGTAACCACTGATGCAATATGTCATGTTTTTGATATTCATCCTCACCAGTGAAGGTCCAGAGTGGAACCGTTGATGTCACTGCTCCAGTGACTGGTGCTGCATCTTGATTTTATCGTATTTTCAGTAGCCTGGTCTAAATTCCCATTTATCCATCTTCTTAACTGCTTATCAACTCAGTGCTGAAATCTAGTCCAGCTGTCATAGGGTGGAAGGACACATCCTGGACAGGTCGCTGGACAGAGCCATTCCTGATTACATTCACAGCTAAATAAACACCTGTTGGGTTTTCTCTGCCTGTATTATTCTAGGGTCTACCTTACAATATAAAGCTCCTTGAGGCGACTGTTGTTTTGATTTGGCGCTGTGTAAATAACATTGAATTGAATGAAGGAGAATTAGTATCATGGGATATATCAAACTTGGATATTGAATATGTGCTTTTTGGCTTTACATTTGGAATGGAAATATAAGAATGTGTGTGAACATGTCCTGATTTATGAAGTTATGAAAGATTCAAGGCTGTAGACATGCAAACGTTTTCACAATGCTCTGCCAAAGCTGTTGTACAGAACAAACCCGCACACACACATAGCTACAGACACACATAGGTCAGTCGTGGGAACGTTTTCCAGATTTGGTTTCTCTTATATGGAATGACCAATTCTTGCTCCATGTCAGGAATGAGTAGTAATGCATTGGGACTAATTGTTTGTTCACTTACTGCCCCAAGCTGACAGAAAGGCAACAGAAACTAAAAAATAACACACAGTTCAACCAATGTAGGTGCCACAACTACAGGAAACAGGAACCTGGGGCTGTATCAGTGGTTCAGGCTGCTGCTGGTGTAATCGTCTTGGGGAAACAGTTTTGCCCCACTTTGGGCCCCTTGATACCAGCAGAGCATCATTTAAACACCACAGCCTACCTGGGTGTTGTTACTGACCATATTCACGCCTTTATGACTGCAGTGTATCGTCTGTTTCCAGCAGATTAATGCTCCAGAGTAAGTCTGGACAATTGTAACAAGCTTGAAAGTCGATACTTAGCATGACTAACTTTATTCTCTAACACAGCCTGAACTCTGTTGGGCAGGTAGTCAACTTTTCTCAAGTAGTCTTGAGCAATAGTTCTTCCTTGTATATCGGATGCCTTATTAAGATCCTGTGTCAGGTCCTTGTTGGCTTTTTTCTTGTTTCTTACAGTCATGACTGTTAGATGCCGTTTGTCTGCTGTAGGCTTTTCCCATATGGGAAAGAAATAGTAAAAACTTATATGTGATTACTCATGAAAGTGGCCACTTTCTCATTACTTTCATACATTGTTTTAGTAAGTATACAAAACATACAAGTTTCATTATATAACTTTTTAAGGGATCTTATATCTGTTTTCACTCTTATATGCTTTTCATACAAGTTTTTTCAAATCAAATCAAATCACTTTTTATTGTCACATCACATGTGCAGGTACATTGGTACAGCACATGTGAGTGAAATTCTTGTGTGCGAGCTTCACAAGCAACAGAGTTGTGCAAAATACAATAATGTAAACAAGCAAAATACAAGAATGGCTACATCTGAAACTAATAAATATATGTACAATATATAATAGTATATGCATTTCTGGATGTGTATACTAAATATTTTTCTACGTGTGTGTGTGTGTGTGTGTGTGTGTGTGTGTGTGTGTGTGTGTGTGTATACATATTTTACAAATTAAATAGAGTAAACAATAAATAAAATATATAAAATAAAATATACAGAGTTGAGACATGTGCAAAACAGTGGCATTACTGTACAGTATGGAGTGCATAATGTTAAAGTTCCAGTAGTGAAGCTGAGGTGTCTATGACGTGTTCAGCAGTCTGATGGCCTGATGGAAAAAGCTGTCTCTCAGTCTGCTGGTACGGGACCGGATGCTGCAGAACCTCCTTCCTGATGGAAGTAGTCTGAACAGTTTATGGCTGGGGTGACTGGAGTCCTTGATGATCCTCCCCGCTTTCCTCAGGCACCGCTTCCTGTAGATGTCTTGGAGGGAGGGAAGCTCACCTCCAATTATCCGTTCAGAGCACCGCACTACTCGCTGGAGAGCTTTGCAGTTGTAGGTGGTGCTGTTGCCATACCAGGTGGTGATGCATCCAGTGAGGATGCTCTCAATGGCACAGTGATAGAAGGTCCTGAGGATGCGGGGGCTCATGCCGAATCTTTTCAGTCTCCTGAGAAAGAAGAGGCGCTGCTGCGCCTTCTTCACTGTTTTGTTTGTGTGTACTGACCACGTAAGATCCTCAGCCAGATGTACTCCAAGGAACCGGAAGCTGCTCACTCTCTCCACAGCAGCGCCGTTGATGGTGATGGGGGTGTGTACTTCTCTGCACCTCCGGAAGTCCACTATCAACTCCTTTGTCTTTGCGACGTTGAGGGTGAGATGGTTGTCTTGACACCAGTGGGTCAGGGCGCTGACCTCCTCCCTGTAAGCCGTCTCATCACCGTTGGTGATAAGACCCACCACTGTAGTGTCGTCCGCAAACTTCACAATGATGTTGGAGCTGTTAGTGGCTGTGCAGTCGTAGGTGTAGAGTGAGTACAGGAGAGGGCTCAGTACACACCCCTGTGGAGCACCAGTGTTCAGTGTGATGGGGGATGAGGTGATGCTGCCCAGTCTGACCACCTGGCGTCTGTCAGACAGGAAGCTAAGGATCCAGCTGCAGAGGGAGCTGCTCAGTCCTAGATCCTGCAGTTTCCTGTCCAGCTTCGAGGGAACGATGGTATTGAATGCTGAGCTGTAATCTACAAACAGCATTCTCACATACGTGTCTCTCTTCTCCAGGTGTGACAGGGCAGTGTGTAGTGTCAGGGCTATGGCATCATCAGTGGACCTGTTGTGGCGGTATGCGAACTGTAGAGGGTCCAGTGAGTCGGGTAGTTTCACACAAGACAGATACAAACTTTATAAGATTTATATATTTCTTTTCCATATGGGTTAGATCTGTCACGAGACAAAACAAGCTCTGGGATTGGACTTTCATACCACAATGTAATGTTGCAGAGTTTTTGATTGCAGAGCAAGTCTTTTGCTGAGCTTGGAGAGACACCTAGTGGTGAAAGGGTGTTACATATGGTAAAAATCTGAAATACTTTGAGTGCTCACAAAAATGGATTTAGAAAGAACCTAACAACAACTTTGGCATGTATACAATTATATATGAACCTTAAATATATATGTAATTAAAATAAAACAAAGAATATAATCAATGACATTTAAATATATTGGAGATGATACTATACAGAATGAAACCTAGACTGTAGAGAATTAATTATGAGAAATGTGGAATGAAAATGTGAATATACAAATCTGTACAAACCCATATTATTTCCTTAGGTGTTGCTAGGAGACTGGGAAGTTGTTACAGTGATTTATTGAAATCTCCAACATACATGCATGTACACGTCAAAAACTTTGAGCTTTAAAGTCAGTATTTATTAGGACGACTTTTACTGTTCTGCACAATCTGACATTTCTAAGGCAAACATTCTTGTCATGTGTTTAATTCGTCTCCAGGAATACTTCTCCAAGCTCAAACATTGCTTCGTTCTTCCCTGCTTTTAATACAATCCCACAACGCTTTAATAGTGTTGAAGTCTGGACTCTGATAGTGTCCCAGTGTGTGTTTCTGTCCAGATATGCTTTTATTTCATTGCCCATGTCGTTGGGATCAGGCTAAGAACAAAAGTGAAGCCACTACCAATCAGACATTACTTTCTGGGCGATCGTGGCTCAAGAGTTGGGAGTTTGCCTTGTAATCGGAAGGTTGCCGGTTCGAGCCCCGGCTTGGACAGACTTGCTCGTTGTGTCCTTGGGCGAGACACTTCACCCGTTGCCTACTGGTGGTGGTCAGAGGGTCCGGTGGCGCCAGTGTCCGGCAGCCTCACCTCTGTCAGTGCGCCCCAGGGTGGCTGTGGCTACAATGTAGCTGCCATCACCAGTATGTGAATGTGTGGATGACTGGATATGTAAAGCGCTTTGGGGTCCTTAGGGACGAGTAAAGCGCTATACAAATACAGGCCATTTACCATTCTGTTTTCATAATTCCATCAATTTTGACAAAAACGGTGTAAACGACCACGGCAGATCCAGTGGCATTTTAACCATTCTTTATTAATACTGGACGGTTGCTGTTCACAATACACGTAGAGCTGCAGCTCTCCCGCTGCCCGCTCAACATCACCACAACAACAACGCCAACCACAGGACCCAGTACAATATTTAATTCGGCGGGGCGTGATTGCGGTTGCCATGCAGGTGCGTCCGCCTCCTCTGCACAGCACCGCAGGCCACGCCCCGCCACAACCGGTAACACCACTGACTGAAATGCAGCCGAAACCATGACAGGCCCTCCACAGACGGTGGTGCACAGAAGTTTCCCTTCTTTGCAGCCAGTGAGATCGTTTCTGCTGATGTTTCAGTGAACAGTGAATGCATCACTCAGTTTCTGTGTCGGGTGTTCTTTCTCCACTTTTCAAATTTTTAATTCACTTGTTAATTAATGCAAATCTTCCACTAATAGGATTTTCCATAGATTCAACTCGAGAAATGCAAACAAATGATGTGTTTTTGCAAATCCTGCTGTAACAAAGTGTTTAAAATGCAATTTAGAATTGGATCTCTGCTAAACTGTTTACGTGTAGACGCAACACTGGTTCATCCTTTGAGTTGGACGCCTTTTCTCCTTGAATGATTCAGAGGTCAGCGTTGACTAAAATTAAGAACAATAAGCAGCCAGCGTCTTTAAATGTCTGCCTCAAGGGAGACAAATTATAAAGGCTCAAGATTTTTGCACAGTATGAAATAAAAACTTAAATATGCAGCGTATCTACGGAAACTCTGAACACGTACAGTACAGCACCGATTGAAAATGGGGGTGAAATTTATGCGTTGGTTATATGTAAAGAAAACTACTCAATATAGCGTTAAGCTAAACAATATAAACACTTTACTCTTGTGAGTGTTTGAAGAATGAAAACATAACTCGTCTCTTAATGAGGCTAAAACCTCAAATCTGTGGTATGACACAAAATTTCATGGTAAGGAGAAACACAACTTTTCTTCCATATATTAAATTTTATGACTCCATATGCATGTGATCGTTTTCCTAATAAGTGCGCGTGCGCGCGTGCGTGCGTGCGTGCGCGTGTGTGCGCGTGTGCGTGCGTGTGTGTGCGCGTGTGTGTGTGCGTGCGTGCGCGCGTGTGTGTGTGCGTGCGTGTGTGTGTGTGTGTGTGCTGGGGGATCATATCTGCCAGCTCTTGCATCGATGCTGTAGAGAGACATGGATTTATTGTGACGTATTCTCCATCAGAACAGCTTCACGCTCTGTTTTTACATTGCATCAAACAACAAACAGAAGCCTGAATCAATAGATTTAATGGCGCTCTCTGTCAGCCCAGTACTTTTTTATTCTGATAGTTCACTTGCATCTCTCTCCTCCTTCTGCAACTATTGTGTGATATTGCCTCATGCACTTGAAAGGCCTACGACTGCTAGGAGAGATACCAAGAGATTTCACACACACGCCTTCATACACGCACGCCCTCTACGAGCTGGGACACGAGATAGGCAACTTGTGTTTTCTGTTGACTGCCGGAGCTCGATACGACTCCACTCAGCCCCGGGGATCAATCAAAACACAGGAAACGGCACTAAAATATTAGGGGGGGCCGTACTTGTGAATTCTCTAAACGCACTCTCCGATTGTGCGGTTGTTTGGACTCGGTGCGAGCTCCTCAGGCTCCAGGGAATAAGGTTGTTTTCTCACAAAATGGTCAGGTGTCAGTCAGAGCCTGCCATCCAGCGATGAATCCTGGGACTAAGACTGACTGCACTGCAGCCAAAATCAGAGGGCTGAGACCTGCAGTTTGGGGGCAGGGTGGAAACATAAAGGGAGGGGCACGGGGGCTTTCATCTCCATCTCTTAATCCCAGCCCGCTCTTATTCGCTGTGTGCGCACTGGGCCGAACGGGGCTCAGGGTGTCGTGAGCAGAAAAACAGTCAAAGGCAGAGGTGGATGATACTACATAACTGGTTTATTTGGCTGTCATTGACCTGATGTTTCATTTCCTGACATTGACATCGACTATTAAAAGGACCTGAATTTCAGATACATCAAATTGATCAATTGAAAACAAAATTCCCACAAAGTCGTACCCAACAACCGTTTATTGTTGCGTCAACAGGTGATTGTTCATTCGCAAAATACAGCCGGAAGAGAGGGAGAAGGACAAAAGAAAGCCAGCGAACGCTCGTGTCTCGGAGCAGAAAGCAAAACCTGAGCATGAATCACACTGACGGAGGGAGAAAAGTCGCCAGCTGATGAGAGGGAGGAAGTCAACTCAGTGAAACTGACGCAGTGGAGATCTTGAAGCCATGCAGTTAACAGAATATTGCCTTCAAATAACACTCGCACATGCTTTTCCAAAATCAAACATGCATTGGGTAAAGAGGTGTAAATACTCAACAGTTTAGCAATACAAATTCTCTAAATGTTGCTGATAATGAATATTTGTAGAGCATGTTACAAGTTTTCCAGCAATCCCTTTATTCGGTTGATTGTTGTAAGCAAATGATAAATGAACATCATTAAGTAAAAATAAAATAGAAAATAAAATCTAGATTTCGCATGGTTCTGCCTCGATGCTGCTGCTGCTGACGCATGTCACAAAAAACCACAAGTAAATTCAGTCACTACTACTAATTCAAAGAGCGTTTTGTAAACGATCCTTCGTCGTGAGCGCAAACTCAGTCGTCACAAGGCTGCGAGTGCAGTTCGGATCACAGTGGTCACGGACAAGTTCAGCATCTCCTCTGGAAGCCGCCTGGCTAAGGCTGGTTATAGTTAGGTCACCCATTTGGAAACGTCTGGTCTGTACGATCAGTCATCCTCTCAGAACAATTACATCATTTTATTTGTTTTTAAGAAAAGAACTACCAAAATCATGCAAACTACCATTTGTGAGACAAAAACCAGTTGGTGCTCTTGACTTGATTTTTCTCTTGGTGCTGGCTGGGCAGGTTTGGAGGTGAGGTCGGCGTGGGCGTCGGGCTCCTTTCTTTCTTTTAGGCACTGCCGTCCTGTTTGAGCCGCTGGCTGCGAGCCTTGTAGACCTCGATGAGTAAATCTTTGACGTACTGTATTTCTCGCTCCACCGATTCCGCCTTGTCACGAAGCTCCCGGTTCTGCCCCTCGAGACCGTGCAGCTCCTCCTCCAGAGAGTCCAGCTCCGCCCTCTTACGCAGCCTGTACCTGCAATTAGGAACAACGTGTGTGGTTGGTTTCACAGATTTTGCTGCCTTGCAACTTTAATGTGGAGTTGAGCGTGCGTGGCCTCTGAAGCTAAATGACGCAGAGGCAAACAGCTCCCTCCCTTGAGACAATTCAACTTTATTCACACGGTCCCGAATCACAACAACAGTCGCCTCAAGGCGCTTTACATTTACATAAGGTGGACCCTGCAACAACCAACTGTAGTTATTGTACAACTGAAAAACCCACTGTAGACTACAACTGTGCTTGCTATTTTAAGTGAAACATGCCGAGCTGCCAGACTTGTAGGACTGCTGAGGTGGGGCTGCATTTGGCAGACAGCGAGGGACTTTCCACGTCCCTCCTACATTTTTCAGGACATTTAAAGCAATGCGGTGGCTGCTTTATGCAACACCATGCTGTACATTTAAACTACTATTTCCATCACATCCTGCACATTTGAACAAAGTCAAAGCGTGTTTACCTGTGAGCAGCAGTTTTGTTCTGGTCTCTCTTCTTCTGCTTCCTCTCGCCACTGCTGCCATCCAGAGACACTGCACTCATCACCAGAGCTGGTTTCACAGAGCAGGGCTCATCCTTTAGCCTCTGGGTGGGGCGATGGATGGGGCCACCCAGCAGCGGCCCCTCGCCCTCCCCTCTGGACAGACATTCGTAGCTTTGGTCTGCAAGGCATTCCGGGTAGAGGTAGTGGCCGTGTTGGGGATCGACAGCCTGTGCTTGTGACGGCTGATCTAGGTCACCTATAAAGCTATGGTAAGGTTCTGTGCTGGCCATGGACTGGTGGAAGTATCCGTCACCGGCCACCATTGTCTCTTGGGGGATACTCCCGGAAAGTCCTCCGTCTTTGCTGCAGTGCAAGACCTCAAGCCCCGTGCTGTCGTAACTTACATTGACCTTCACATTGTGCATCAACTGTCCCTCTCGCTTGTGGTGGCCGTCGTACGAGCCACCCAGACAAAAACCTCGAGCAATCTCTTCGCTGCAAAACATTCCTTCTGAAAAACAATAACTCTCCTCTTCCTTCAAAGATAAAGCACATTCTCTCACCTTCTTGATGCTGCCCAGGCTGTTCTTGCTCACCGTCTTCAGCGTCGAGTAGTGGTTCACAGACAGCTCTGTACTTCCTGAGTAACATCCCCTGGAGCCCCACGTATCAAGTCCAACTTCATCGGCGACTTTCACGGTCTCGCCGAGGATTCTTCGCCCGTTGTTGTGGTGGTGGTAGCGGTGGTGGTAGTTGTATGGAGCGGGTCTTGCGATTTTGCTTCTGCTGATGGGTCCGCCGCAGAAGCTGGCCAGGTCCAGCTCCCCTGTTGCCAAGGTAACAACCACAGGGCTGGCTTCTGATTGGCCGGTCCCATACGAGCCATAGGGTAACTGGTAGTAAGACTGGGAGCCCATGGCTTGGGCGCCCTTATCACATTTTGAAGATTTCTCCAACTTGTTTGCGGTGGATGTGGACTCGGAGCGGAAGTAGTCCTCGAGCTGAGCCAGCTCCTCCTGCAGCAGAGAGGTCATGACCTCCAGATCCGAGGGCACCTTGACATCTTGTTCTAACGGCGAGGGCGGAAGAGATGAGCTTGGAGAAGACTCGGTCGTAGAAACAAATGAAGACAAATCAACTTTTTCCGTCATCCAATCAGAGTGACCATCACCTAGAAAAATTCAAAACCAGAGGAAAGCGTAACGTAACGAGCAAAGCAATCCATTCTATTTTCAAGTGTTTGCAAAAAACGACTGAAATTAAATCTTGAAATTTAGAAAAAAAAGGAAAAAAAATGTGAAATAAGCAAAGGCTGAGAGAGTAAACGGAAAAATAAAATAGTTTAAATTAAGCAATACATCCAACTAACCGATCATCTGAAAATGATTGAACAGCATCGTCTGCATTCGATAAATATCCACTTAGCTGTACTCACTGTACGACATTAGCCCCGTGCTGCACTGCGGCTCCGACCTCGGGATGTGGAAAAATAAAAAATCGTCTTGGCCAAACTCACCAATTAAGTGCTGCCTCTCCACTGGCTCCGCCCCCGTCCGTGGCCGTGATTGGCTGGGGCTAGCCTGTCGGAGAAGGGGAGCGCTGAGCTCGCCTGTGGAAACGGGGGGAATTTTCCTGCGAAGGATCGATGCCGCCATTGTGTCTTCTGCTTCGATCGAATTGTTCAAAAGCACGAACCGTGCGCTGGCTGGATGAAAGAGTTCTGGAAACACCTGAAGACCTGCGGGAGGGAAAAATTAGAACGTTGCATTTTTTATTAGCCTCCAACGGCCCATTTCAAACTTTAAGTAATTCAAAAAAAATAAATTTATTATTTTAAAAAGGTAATTACAAAATAAATGCACATTAATTTTTCATCATTTTCAGTTTAATGAATCACCCAGGTTTTCACCTCCAACTTAAAACAGACTTTATTTGAAGCCATTCCTGACTGATGTCACAATTTCAATTTAAAACTCTCAGTTTAAAAAAAAACATTTCAAAATATTAAAATGATTACAAATCTTATTTTTTAACTTTTTCTATAAATAACATAATTTTACAGAATGTAGGCAGAAACATCTGTTGCGCACTTTCAAATTGAATCCATTCAGCGTGTTTACACTGTAACAAGCCAAGTTTGACCAGGTCACTTTACACAGCAACGAAAACGCCCGCAAACAGCGGGAAACAACCACCGGACTCACCGCGCGGCGTAACGCTGGCTGCAAAGTGTCTAAACGTGTTTGTTAAGTAAGAAAAGACGCGTTTCTCCCAACTTTCTTTTACTCCTACGAGGCTAAA
Organism: Rhamphochromis longiceps; assembly: GCF_057381845.1. NCBI lineage: Eukaryota > Metazoa > Chordata > Actinopteri > Cichliformes > Cichlidae > Rhamphochromis > Rhamphochromis longiceps. The sequence goes on along the minus strand of NC_140570.1, from coordinate 1,125,725 downwards.
AGGCACTTGTACTCACCCCATAGTTTCTGAATGAGTGGTAAAAAGTGCGCTGCGGGAGCAAAGCACACGAAGCTTTAGGCTGACGAGGACGACAGGCACCGTTTAAAAAGCCATCATTTCCCTTTAGGAAATCAGGGAGTCTTCATGAAGCGCTATTTCAACGGACAACACTTGCAGACAGAAAGTTTTTAAATCCGCTACTTCTCCAACTCCTAATGCCCGGACCGCATCACAGCAGATGGGATTAATCCGCAC
>NC_140570.1:1075470-1120470 GCF_057381845.1 Rhamphochromis longiceps | reverse complement strand
TGTTATTGTCCTGGCCGTGCGTGTGAGCAGATGAAGATGTGTAGATGTGATTGTTACATTTTTCAGAAGGGTCGGAGGTTTTTTGAACATTGCGTTTAAAGAAAAACGCCGACGATTTCAAAGAATTTGTCTCAGCAATTCAGATTTTTTTCTGCAGTTAATTTTACAGATTTGTGAACCAACAATTTTTAGCTTTGTTTCATGCAACATGCTGTAATGCTGCATGAACGTAATGCTGTGTAATTGCAGATGACAGAAGTACAACATACAAAGCCGACATTTATCGTGGGTTTTGGGTGTTTTTACTTGGGCCTGAGGGAGGAGCAGTTTAGAATAATGATACTGTTGTGTGAGCTGGAAACAGTGTGTAGCTTTGAGATAAAACTGTTCGGTGATTATTGTTGGGTTCTGCCAGAGGAGCCGGACATTTGTGGAATACAGTTTGACAGCTGGGTTACATTTTTGACAAAAGGCTGACAGGTTTCAAAAAACGTGTCCTGGCAAACGGAGAAAACCTGTAACAGCCTCTGTCTTGGCTGTCACTCTGCTTGACCTCTGTGCTGCTTGTGTACATCACGGCCGCAGTGACAGGTAGGATGAGGCGGGGGGGTCGGACAGGCTGGGTTACACCACCCGCGGGTCCCGCTGCCCTCATTAGTAAAACCAGAATGTCTCTCAGCGTGGCTCCCCGGCTGCAGCTCCTCTGCCTATCCTCTGCCTCCCCGACAAACCAAAAGCTGATTGAAGCAGCCAGGTCTTCCTGTTGCTATAGTAATAGGCAACACTGGTTCACCCCCACTTGAAAACATGTTTTTTTTTGGCATCCCCGGAGCCGTGGGTTTTTCACGGACTCCCCCTCAGAGCCCTCGCACCCGTATTGTTTACACTCTTGCTTTTTTTTGCAGACGGTGCAGATTTTTATTATGCATGATACGCTTCTTTAGTCACACATGAATCTGTAATCATAGCAGGTCGCGGAGATGAAGGAAGTTACAAGGACGTCATAATGAATCTGCTGCCAATGACCTTAAAGAAAATGACACACTGATAGCAGACAGGAAAAAGGTCGACATGTTAATAAATACGATAATAAATAATGCATTTTATTATTAAATGAATTTGAAGACGTGAATATTCCTGAGGAGACGTTTGCCGTTAGCCTCTTTACTGCGTACTGTACACAGCCTATATGTTTGGTCCACGCTATTTCAGCTTGGAGTGCAATCCACAATGAATTCAGGCTTTTTGTGTGTTGCGGTAAAACGATTGCCTGCTCTCTGTGCAGTATTGCCCTCCATCTGTCCGTTTGTACTGTAGAACCATACAGGAGCCTTCTCCAGCAGTGCATCGTGGGATGGGAAGAGCCTTCTTCAAAGACACAGGCGGCCATGCACTCCTCTTACTATGGCACATTGGTATCAGTTACACCATAATTTCATCACCGGCAGCTCCCTGTGAATCCTGCTTACATTAACTTTTTACAGGGATTGGCAACACGGAGGCAGAGATGCATGGCAGCGCCAGCGCTCGAACCCATTTAGACTTCCCATTCAGCAGTTGGTCTGAGCGTATTGTTATTTGTTGATGAAGTGTCGTGTTTGTACGAGCAAATGGATGTGAATTGTGCAAAATCCCCATCGTTACAGTGGGATTAAAGAGTGGGACTGAGAGAAAAGGCAAGGGGGAGATTAAAAAAACAAGAGGACGGGGAGACTTCAAAGTGGCAAAGTGTGCAGGGCTGTGTTTGAATGATGGCTGGCGTATTGTTTTGATAAGTGTTCCCCGAGGAGAACATGCAAGGCAGCGTGTCACTCTCCCCTCACATCTCCTGCGATAGGAGCCAGGCGCCGGGGAACGTCAGAAATCCTGCTGTAATTACGGCGCCGGTGCGAGCCGCGCTGCAGAGCGGCTGCAGAGCGGCTGCTTCGCGCTCACACAGCAGCTCAAACACGCAAGAGCCCAGATGAATTAATAACGTGAAGCTAAATTAACATGTTAGACCTGAGATGACGATGATGAGTGTAGCACGCTGGGAAAGGGGAAGAATATCAAATTTAGACAATTTCATCCAGTTCCCACGATATCATCTGCGTTTTTGAGACAAGACAATGTCGCAAATCTCCATTTTGGTTTGTTACCAGTTTGAAACTGTAATTAATTTTACACCACGTGTGCTTAGAAATGCAGATGACTGGAGCAGCATGAACACACACGAGTGAATGAACCGTTGGCCACAAACACATTTTACATGATGAAATGAGGATTAATGTGCGTCTCACTGTGAAACTGGTTTGTAATATTATACATTCGTTCACACACTGGTTGTAAAATCTTAATGGAAATAAAGAGAACGCACAAAGCATCACACATCAAGGCCTCTGGAATTTATTATTCTTTTATATCATTGAAAAAACTAACCTGTTATAAGATAGTTATGCTGACATTTAGAGCAAAAACAACTTCATCTAATATTATCTTTTATGAAAACATTACTTAAGAAACAGAAAAATGATTCAGTCATGTGCTGTGTGTTTACTCTGTGAAGTATGTGATGCTTTAATGAGTGGGGGGGGGGGGGGGGGGGTTTCTTTTCTGTAAACCTCCAGTTTACTCGACTTATAGTGAGTATGCGTGAACACTTGTTCTTTCTCCTCTGCTTTCCTGTCTTTGTCTGTTTTGTCCCTTTCAAAATAAATAAAATAACAGCCTGACATCAGACCTGGACTCGTGACACAAACGCACTGCATCATAGTCTAAATCACGGGGACGAGCAGGGTTTGGTTCACCTCAGTTGTACGGAAGGCCCAACAGCGCCTCTACTACCTGAGGAGACTGCGGAGCGCACACATTCCCAGATCTCTGATGTTGAACTTCTACAACTGTGCCATCAGCAGCGTTCTGACGTATGGATTTCTAGTGTGGTTCCCCAGCTGCACCAAGGCCGATCAGCAAGCACTCCAGCGGGTGGTGAAAGAAGCTGGCAGAATTATTGGAACAAGTCTGCCAGAGATCAGTAATATCTTCCCCACTCGCTGTCTGAGGAGGGTGCACAGTATCCTGCGGGACCAACATCACCCTGCGCGCCACCTTTTCCATCTGCTGCCCTCAGGGAGAAGGTACAGGTCTATACAGGCCAGAACATCCAGACTGGCCAACAGCCTGTATCCACAGGCTGTGAGGCTCCTGAAATCTCTGCCCCCCTCTCACGGACAATAACCATATCCAACTTCTTAATAGCAATGAACTGGTCTGCATTGGTGCATCATATCTTTATTCTCTTCCCCCTCCTGCCCCCCCCCCCCCCCCCCCCCCTCTTTCTTAAATAGATAACTATCATATCTGATATCATATCTCACAGTACAATAATATTGAATGGGTGCATTGTTGTATTTTGTCATGTTTCTCAGGTCTTTGTCTGAATTTCTACGAACATTATTGCTAAGGATTGTCTTATTGCATTGGAGTCACACTGGGTTAAATATGTACACTTGGGTTTTAAGGGGTATTTATTATTTTCTTCTTTTTTTGGGTTGTATGGAAGCCCCAAACGCAATTTCATTGTTCTTGACAATGACAATAAATAAATATAGGTCATCTCTGGTTGACCTGCACTGACCACACACCAGAAAGCCGACTTGTGTCACCAGCTCGGGCTCTGTGGCGGTATCGCACACGGTGCAGCGAGCAGACGAGGACAAGTTTACATGCAGAGAAACCCACATTACTAGATTACTGTTGTCTTTCTCAGGGTGTTCCACCGCAGTCTTTGTAACAGTGCTGTGGTTGGGGGAGAGTGTACCAAGCAGTCCCAGTAATTTCAAGTCATCGTGGTCTCATTACAGCAGGCTGTTGGTAATCCTCTGCCTTTGATCTGGGAGCTGAAGGGAGCTGTGCTTTACTGTAGTTCAAACAATGTTCTCGCTGCTCCCTCAGCACCTCCACCAGGAGCCCTGTGGTAGCTGAGGAGCTGGAGGTTAGTTTTTGGGTTTGTTTTTATTGGGGGGGGGGGGGGCTGGGCTCCTACGATGTAGGTGAGAGGTAATGCAAAATGAGGTTTGCGGTCGGGTGGAAGTCAATGTGAGGTTAACCAGGAGCAGTGTCAATTCACTGGAGGTTTTGACATTTGGGTCAGGCTGAGAGAGTAAATTCAGGATTTTGTATTCATGCTTCAAGGCAAATACTGTGAGTGCACCACATTTACACACACGGAGACAACAAGAGGACAAATGCTACACAGCTCCACCTCTTCTTACTATTCAAGCAAGCAGCAGCCAAACGCTGACCTGGTGAAAGATGGAGCTGGTCCGAAGAGAACATCACAGCAGCTTCATGACATCAGTGCTGAGCTGACACCAACAGCTGTCCTCATCTGTCACAAACCCACCAATCACAAATCAGCAACACTAAACAAGATTTACAATACGAAAAACATGGAAACGGTTTTCTTCAGCTCACAGACAATTTATAAATGTACATATTTTTGTAGCATTTCTTTTACAATTGTATCTGTCCTAATGAATTGAGCTGGCTTTTGATTTAAAGATATTCTGCCTATTGTTACTATAGTTCACTAAAACATGAGCGTGAAAACAAATTAGTTAACTGGAAATAGAAGTAAAAGTGGACTTCAGATAAAACTGGAGAGATAACTAGAATGAAATAAAAATGTAGAGGAAAATGTTAATACAACCTGCCTAACGAGGCTGTGGTAAAGTCAGACTTGTGTAGCAGCTTTTCTAAAATTCTTTCATCTGACAAACACTCCATATTAACAACAGGAAGACAACTGCACAGAAACAAAAAGCAAACAAACCATTGACTCTGGAAAATAACTGAAACTTAACTGAAAGCAAAGAACAAAGAAAAGATTATTTGACCATAAAAACTATAATAAATGGAGAGCAAAGTAGACTTTGTATTTGGTGTGAACACAGCGTCAAAGGAATCCATGGAGACGCGTGATCGTGGTAACGTCTATGTGCTCACAGCTGCAGTGACGTAGCTTTTCAGCACAGAGCTCTGCTCTTTGTTTTCTGCACAGAGGGGATAAAAAGCGATGGGTCTGAGCAGCTCACGATTAACTTGTCAATCACTAGTTAACCATTATCCAAAGAATATAAGACAATCACGCTGACACATAGAGTGATTTTACAAAAGAGACTCGTGTTTTTTATTCACTATATCCCAAAGTGAGTGGCTGAGCTCATAAACTCATCAAATATGAATAAAGAGGTCAGAGCAGAGAGCAATTTTAAAGTCTTTTTGCAACCACAGCTCTCTGGTGGCCTTCGGTGCAGCTTTAAAGCACTTCCACATTGGCTTCACTTTTCAGATCTGTAATCTAGAGCCAGATTTATCCCGTCTATGGTTTAGTGCATGATAGTTGTTATTGTGCTAATAGTCTTCACAAAGAATAGTAACAATGAAACATTAGTAAACATTCTTTTCACAGGATCTGGTAACATTGTCAGACTCTGCATCTGGCCTTGCGTTGCTCAGTGCTGTTGCTGCTGCGCTTTTAGAGAATTTTGCAAGCCACAGATATTCAGTCCAAAAATGAATAAATCTTATACTTTCTCCCACCATAGCTGAAATTCAATAAACATAAGAAATGCTAAAAATTTCCACTTGCACAGAATATGCTGATTTTATTTATAACATTTAAAAGTATTTCAAGTTCCTCTGACCACACCATCACTGGGACTTAGTTGGCATTGTGGGATTCAATACTGATATCCATTTATAAAAGTCTTTGTTGTGGGAATTCAGATCAAATTCAGAAGGTTAAAAAGCGGGCTTGAAAAAATCAGGGTTGGGGCAGCAAAGCAAGAAAACCCCATTAAAAATCAAAAAGCACACGAGCAAAGCGTGATCTGTGGCTGCTCTGGAGAACGTTTACTGTTTTTAACACGTCACTTCTTATTGTAGTGACTTACGTCCCGTCTGTAACACAGGCTAAGCTAAAGGGCCGTGATTAGGACAAACGTGCAACATAAAATACAAATAATAAACACAAGAGTTAAATTAAAGTCATTTATTGTCTAATGAGTTTCAGTTCGTGCGATTAAATCTTAAGTTGCACACCAGAGCTGAGAGGCAGCGTCCGGCCCTTCAGAGCACCCATCAGACTCCTGCTGCAAACTATGATTTTGCTTAATAAACCTCTAGAAACTACACAGCTAAAAGAAACTGAGGGCACTAAAGGCAACCAGCTTTTAAGTGTTATACCACCACTTAAAGCTCAGCGTATCCCTGCTCAGACTGTTCACACACACACATAACAGACACAGACAAACACACACAGCCAGTGGATTTTGTTATACCAATATGGGAATCATAAACTCTGATATGGCTTCACTGACAAAAATTCTCTGGGATTGTGTTCATCGCTGGCTCATGTACCGCCGCTGTGGGTTTCTGTTTGTCCCTGATCTTCAACATTCGGTAGAAGTGTGGATTCCAATAAAGGCTTGTTAAACAACAGATTTCATTCTCCGACTCAAGGGGGCCCTGCATGGCCCAGAGGCGTAAGCTGCGCCTTTGAACATCTAAATCCCCGTGCAGCGTCTGACTTCCCTTTGTTATTCACTGGTGGACTGGTTTTTCCGTGCGCGCCGCAGCTCTGGAAAGGCTCCAGCAGGCTGTGCAGAGGGACTTTTTAGCTGTAAAAGATCATCTCATTGAGATCATCGAGCCCCAGTTAATTGAAATTTTATGTGATAACTTTGTAACAGCACAGCGTGAACATATTGTTTTAATGAAGAATTCATCAGCCAGAGATAGAGAGCCAGACATAACGAGCCCCTCCCTGAGCTGCAGATGTCTGCTGCCCTCTCCTGCCTGCTGCTGCCAACACACACATTACACATGAATGTCTCAGGAGCGCTTATGAAACTGACCCAGATCAGCAAACTGATTTTATAGAGCTGATCAAACCTGCTGATGATCAATAAATCAGGTGTGTTTGATTTGCACACCTGGCTGCTACTCACCCTCTTAATTCTCAAGGTGATGTTGTGCCTCATTTGTCACCCAGCTCATCTTGGTCTAGTTTTTATGAAAAAAATAATAATAGTGTAATATGTCATGTTTGTATGTACGTAGTTTTAAGAACTGCCAGGTGATTTTTAATATGTCCTGATATGTAAAACCAAAGAATTTAATTTACTTTCTTTTTACGACGGCTGTGGTTTTATTCCAGCAGCACGACAGCTTTCATGGTGCATTTATTTAATGGCTGACATTGTGTGTTAGGTGTATGTAGAATGAAACACTGAGGTCTATCCTACTATAGCCCCCACTCGCAACTGTGTGGAATTTAGGGGGTGGGTGGGATTCTTTGAATGTTTTTTGCTTGTTGTTGATGTTTGCTTGTTTTTTATTTACTGCAGAAATTTACAAAGCTTTATTTAACTATTGATTTAGATGTTTAAAAAAACAAGTAGTGGAATGTTTATTAGAAAAAGTAGCAAAAATACTTGAGTATGGCTGTAGTTTCTCGTTAAAAGCTAATGTAATCTGAGTATTCTGATGAGCAGCTCTGTAGTATGTTTCTGTTTCTCCAGCATTCACACTGCAAGTCTCATTCACCCAATGTCACGCACGCGCGTGCACGCACACGCACACACACACACACTCGGGGTTCAGTATCAGCCCAGAGATACCAGAGCAGCTGAGCCTCAGCCATACATGTGGTCTACCATCAGGAGAGCCTGAATCACAGACCTTTGGATGCACATGTTATTGGTATGGTTTGGAACCAGGTTCACTGCAAGTCCAATGCAAAGCTCTCATGTGATTTAACTCTTTCATTTTGATGGGATTAAGCTTTCCCAGAATGACGGCATCGCCATCCATAGAGCTTTACTGGACGGTCAGATTGCTGTGGTCTTCACAGCCCCTCGATCTCAGCACAGATTTGGCTTCTGTGGGGAGTTCCTTCTGGGTTACTATAGTGGAGTCACTGGGGACCAGAAAGTTTTGCCCGAGGGCCCCCTTGAACGTTAATCCAGCACTGTCACTATGTGAAGAACCCTCCAATCTCTGGTTTTAAGGGGGGTTTAAGCTTTTAAACCAATTGAAGCGCAAGCAAGGAGGGAAGTAAGGAAATATAAAGAGATGCCTATTGCACTCAAGACTAAACAGAGAAATTGCAAACAGCTTTTACTGACCTCACTGCTGGAGTTACAGCAGCAGGGAAGCACACTGCACACATTATGTGCAGAGTGTAGTCTCCAAATAGGAAAATACATTTTTGTTAATAATTTCTGTTCAATTCAGTTCCACGTTTGATTGATTTTGGAGGCAGCAGAGATCAAAGGCAGAAGGAGACAAAAGATAAAAGAAGATAAAAGACGATGCTGCAGGAAACACATGTTGGAGACTGTCACTGTGTCGCCTCCGGTCTAGTGGCATACAGGCATCTCAGCAAACCTGAAATGAATGAAAAATGCTACACCTGCCCTGTGTATTGTTATGCAGCTCTGGGATGTTTCTGGAAAAGTCAGACCACACTGCGTCTGTGTTGTGGAAATTACTGTCTCCACTGATCTGTGTTCAGGTTCCATAGGAATGAAGAGAAGCATTTTTAATATCCTGAGAGGAATTCTCCTCATGTTTACCCTTTCCTTTGTCTCACAAGATGACGGCCTAATCTGCAGTTGCCCTTGATGCGCAATACCATGTGCCAGATTCCTTTAGCTGTATGGTTAAATTACCCTCAGCATATTATGAGGTTTGTTGATGCCAAGAAGCATACAGCAGTCAGCTGCAACATTAAAACCACTCATAGGTGAAGCAAATATAAGCTTCTAAATATAAGCAAACATAATTGACACTGCAGTGTTCTGCAATGCAGCTTTGAGCTCATCTGGATGTTGCTTTTACGCGTACCAGCAACACTCTCAAAAATGGGGCTATGGTAAAATATCACTTCTGTCCCTATGTGTTCTTGAATGTGCCTCTTAGGACCTAAAAGTACCTTTTTGAACGCCAGAAAAAAAGGTTCCCAAGCAGTAAAAGTTGTAGATTTGTACCATTATTTCAATATTTTATGGTGCAATACCAGGATACAGTCTGCTGTCAGCCAAATACCAAAAGAAAGCAGCTAATATAATAACTTTATTTACAGATCTGTTTTATTTGAGGTAACTGAAAAAATATAATGTACAGAACATAAAAGATGTTACACTACCTGAAACTTGTAGTGGAGTACTTTGAGTGCTTAACATGAGTAAAAATGGTGCCAAATACTATGTTTCAAAATATTAGTTCAAAATTCAATTCAATTCAATTTTATTTATATAGCGCCAAATCACAACAAAAGTCGCCTCAAGGCGCTTCATAGATACAGAGAAACAGAGAAAGCCCAACAATCATATGACCCCCTATGAGCAAGCACTTTGGCGACAGTGGGAAGGAAAAACTCCCTTTTAACAGGAAGAAACCTCCAGCAGAACCAGGCTCAGGGAGGGGCGGGGCCATCTGCTGTGATTGGTTGGGGTGAGAGAAGGAAGACAGGATAAAGACATGCTGTGGAAGAGAGACAGAGATTAATAACAGATATGATCAGTGTTGGGAAGGTTACTTTTAAAATGTATTCCATTACAGAATACAGATTACATGCCCCAAAATGTATTCTGTAACGTATTCCGTTACGTTACTCAATGACAGTAACGTATTCTGAATACTTTGGATTACTTAATATATAATCATGGTTTTTACAACAACGTGAATGTACTATTGCTGTGATTTATTACTGTTACTGAAGGTCCACGGCTCCGAACCGTAGTAAAGGGACCTCTGACTAATACGGCGGGTTCGTGTCGGGCTCGTAGCTGAAAAATAGCTTTACTTTGTTGTGTGGGTCAACTTTGCTAGCAGAGACAGAGAGAGGCGTTGAAAGGCTCCAACGGAACTTATTGTTTTCGGAGGAAAACACGAACACAGCGTACAGTCGAGTCTTAACAGCTTACTTACAACTGGGCTCGTCAGGCACTCTTCTTGGCTGCAGTGGTTATTATTATATTTACATGCTTCCAGCTCCCGTTTTTCCTCGATGACAACTCGTACTTTTCCTTTTTCTCCCTCCTCGCTCACAGACACATAAGAGGTCCATTCTCCCTGCAACACGGACAGTGTTGGGGAGTAACGGAATACATGTACCGCCGTTACATATTTAAAATACAAAATATGAGTAACTGTATTCCGTTACAGTTACCGTTTAAAAAGGTGGTATTCAGAATACAGTTACTTTGTTGAAATAAATGGATTACACTGCAGTACTTTCCTGTTTCATATTGTCGCGGGTCAGGACTGTTTGGGTTTGTTTGACAGCTACGTTCTGTTGTTCCAGGCGGCAGCGTTACGGTTGCCATGGTTACAGGGCGACGCTCTCTCTCTCTCTCTGCGACTGTGTGTTTCTTGGGTGAGAGAGCGCATTTTCGTTGTTGTTGTGCTAAGCTAACAGGCAGAATGCTACAAGCATAGCTCTAAAGAATGTAGCATCATGGGCAGTGTAGTCCGTGTTGCAGGGAGAATGGACTGCCATACACGTTATGGGTCTGTGAGCGCGAGGAGGGAGAAAAAGGGGGAGTGGAAAGGTACGAGTTGTCATCGAGGAAAAACGGGAGCTGGAAGCATGTAAATATAATAATAACCACTGCAGCCAAGAAGAGAGCCTGACGAGCCCAGTTGTAAGTAAGCTATTAAGACTCGACTGTACGCTGTGTTCGTGTTTTCCTCCGAAAACAATAAGTTCTGTTGGAGCCTTTCAACGCCTCTCTCTGTCTCTGCTAGCAAAGTTGACCCACACAACAAAGTAAAGCTATTTTTCGGCTACGAGCCGACAGGGACCCCGCCGTATTAGTCAGAGGTCCCTTTACTACAGTTCGGAGTCGCGGACCTTCAGTAATAGTAATAAATCACACAGCAATAGTACATTCACGTTGTTGTAAAAAGCATGATAATATATTAAGTAATCCAAAGTATTCAGAATAGGTTACTGTCATTGAGTAACGTAACGGAATACGTTACAGAATACATTTTGGGGCATGTATTCTGTAATCTGTAATGGAATACATTTTAAAAGTAACCTTCCCAACACTGAACACGGACTACACTGCCCATGATGCTACATTCTTTAGAGCTATACCTGTAGCATTCTGCCTATTAGCTTAGCACAACAACAACAACAACAACAACAAAAAGAAACACGCAGAGCGAGAGCGTCACCCTGTAACCATGGCAACCATAACGCTGCCACCTGGAACAACAGAACGTAGCTGTCAAACAAAACCCAAACAGTCCTGACCCGCGACAATATGAAACAGGAAAGTACCGCAGTGTAATCCATTTATTTCGACAAAGTAACTGTATTCTGAATACCACCTTTTTAAACGGTAACTGTAACGGAATACAGTTACTCATATTTTGTATTTTAAATACGTAACGGCGGTACATGTATTCCGTTACTCCCCAACACTGCTTATGATTCAATGCAGAGAGATCTGTTAACACATGAACTAATATGAACTAATATTTTTCATATGTGTATTGTTTGTGTATTTATACACAAGCACTCATATATATTCAAATAATTTTTAAAAAAAGTTCATTTACCTGTTACTAACACACACCAAATCCAATCGTTGGTACTTGCTGCCTTGTGTAGCCTCTAGGTAACAAAAGCTCAACACTGCCCCCTAGCATCCTGGAGCACTTCTGTTGTGTTTGGAGTTTGTGCTTTGTCTGTAGATATAAATATACTTTTAGATGTAAATATACTTTTATTTATTCACTCCAAAATGTAATAAATACATTTTAAAATACAAAAACACTATTTACATTTGAACTTTAAACTATTTAAACTTTCAGCTTTTTTCTTTTAAACAAATTTAAAGTGAAACAACACAAAACACTCCAAACCACAACACAATTAAATATAAATTAAAATATGCAAAACAAAAAGAAAATGCACATTCTCTGTCATACAGGCCTGGGATGATTTTTTGGGAGAGTGTTTTCCTGCTTGGAACTGTATACATAGGATTCACTGCATGAATAAACTTTCTGAATCCTTTATCATCCGCAACTGAAAGTAGTTGTGGATGATTACTATACCTTTCTAATGTGACGTTGTTGTCCCTGCTCTCTCCCTCCCTCCCGCTCTGTTCCTGTGCTACTGAGTGTAACTAACACCCCTCCCCCCTCTGCCCAGCGCAAGCACAAGGCTCGCGTGCCGAGTGAAGCGGAAAAAAGCAGAAATAAGAGAGAGCGTGGGACAAAGAAAAAACAACACGGAGCCGTCTGTTGTGAGTGGCTGTGTGCAGACAGGAGTAGGACCCAAGGTGCAGACTCCGGAGACAGATGTGAACTCAAAACAACTTTAATGTTAAACTCAAATATAACATAACTGGAAAAATCAAAATAAACTTACACCAGCAGACTGACAGAACACACAGCTAAGTAAATGGTAGATCGCGACCCAGACACAAAGAAACACAGGGCTTAAATACACAGAGGGCGCAATCAGGGAATGGGTAACAGGAGGGAAACACAGCTGGGGCAAATCAGGCCTAACGAGACAAGGGGAAGCAAAACCAGACACATTAACATCAGACATGGACTTTCAAAGTAAAACAGGAAACCCATAACACAGACTGAACAAAAGACACAGACTCACATGCAGGCACTACAACAGAGGGAACAGAGACGTGGGACCAGGGCAGACACCGACACTGACTGGACACGGGGATATAGCAACTAAGGATACACAGAGACGCCAACTAGACAAGGGGATACAGCTGACAGGGGAGACAGAGCAACTAGAGAAGACAGAGACATAAACCATAAGACAGAGCTCAAAGAAAGAAACCAAAGACTAGAAATTACAAATAATAATAATAAACACAAAAACCCTGGGTCAACGACCCAGGCATCCTAACACCGGCTCGCGTCGTTCACTTCAAAGATTCAGTTCTAAGAGCCATTTCGTTCGCGACCAACCCATCACTAGGTTCTACACCTTCATTTGAGTCCAGCTGTGTTTGAATATACTGATTAGACTTGATTAGGAAAGCCACACACCTGTCTGTATAAGACCTTACAGCTCACAATGCATGTCAGAGCAAATGAGAATCATGAGGTCAAAGGAACTGCCTGAAGAGATCAGACACAGAATTGTGACAAGGCACAGATCGAGCCAAGGTTACAAAAAAATTCTGCTGCACTTAAGATTCCTAAGACCACAGTGGCCTGCATAATCCTTTAATGGAAGACGTTTGGGATGACCAGAACCCTTCAGAACTGAACTATCAGGGGAGAAGAGCCTTGGTTAGAGAGGTAAAGAAGAACTCAAAGATCACTTTGGCTGAGCTCCAGAGATGCAGTCAGAAGATGGGAGAAAGTTGTAGAAAATCAACTATCACTGCAGCCCTCCACCAGTCAGGGCTGTATGGCAGAGTGGCCTGAAGGAAGCCTCTCCTCAAGGTTCAAGGTTCAAGGTTCTTTATTTGTCACATGCATAGTTATACAAGTATAACACACAGTGAAATGTAGCCTGACACGCTCCTCGACATGTGCAAAAATTGGGGGGGGGGGTAGAGGAAGAACATATATATATATATATATATATAAAACACCCAGCACGCCCCTGCGGGCGGTTTATCCTTCAAGCTCGGGTCCTCTACCAGAGGCCTGGGAGCTTGAGGGTCCTGCGCAGTATCTTAGCTGTTCCCAGGACTGCGCTCTTCTGGACAGAGATCTCCGATGTTATTCCCGGGATCTGCTGGAGCCACTCGCCTAGCTTGGGAGTCACCGCACCTAGTGCTCCGATTACCACGGGGACCACCGTTACCTTCACCCTCCACATCCTCTCGAGCTCTTCTCTGAGCCCTTGGTATTTCTCCAGCTTCTCGTGTTCCTTCTTCCTGATATTGCTGTCATTCGGAACCGCTACATCGATCACTACGGCCGTCTTCTTCTGTTTGTCTACCACCACTATGTCCGGTTGGTTAGCCACCACCATTTTGTCTGTCTGTATCTGGAAGTCCCACAGGATCTTAGCTCGGTCATTCTCCACCACCCTTGGGGGCATCTCCCATTTTGACCTCGGGACTTCTAGGTTATACTCGGCACAGATGTTCCTGTACACTATGCCGGCCACTTGGTTATGGCGTTCCATGTATGCCTTGCCTGCTAGCATCTTGCACCCTGCTGTTATGTGCTGGATTGTCTCTGGGGCATCTTTACACAGCCTGCACCTGGGGTCTTGCCTGGTGTGATAGACCCCAGCCTCTATGGATCTTGTACTCAGAGCTTGTTCTTGTGCTGCCATGATTAGTGCCTCTGTGCTGTCTTTCAGTCCAGCTTTGTCCAGCCACTGGTAGGATTTCTGGATATCAGCCACCTCCTCTATCTGCCGGTGGTACATACCGTGCAGGGGCCTGTCCTTCCATGATGGTTCCTCGTCTCCCTCCTCTTTCTTGGGTTTCTGCTGCCTGAGGTATTCACTGAGCACTCGGTCAGTTGGGGCCATCTTCCCAATGTATTCTTGGATGTTCCTTGTCTCATCCTGGACTGTGGTGCTGACACTCACCAGTCCCCGGCCCCCTTCCTTCCGCTTAGCGTACAGCCTCAGGGTGCTGGACTTGGGGTGAAACCCTCCATGCATGGTCAGGAGCTTTCTTGTCTTTATGTCAGTGGCTTCTATCTCCTCCTTTGGCCAGCCTATTACCCCAGCAGGGTACCTGATCACGGGCAGGGCGTATGTGTTGATGGCCCGGATCTTGTTCTTACCATTCAGCTGACTCCTCAGGACTTGCCTGACCCTCTGCAGGTACTTGGTGGTTGCAGCCTTTCTAGCGGCCTCTTCATGGTTCCCATTTGCCTGCGGGATCCCCAGGTACTTGTAACTGTCCTCTATGTCTGCAATGTTGCCTTCTGGTAGTTCAATCCCCTCAGTTCTGACTACCTTCCCTCTCTTTGTTACCATCCGACTACACTTCTCCAGTCCGAACGACATTCCAATGTCATTGCTGTATAGCCTGGTAGTGTGGATCAGTGAATCGATGTCTCGTTCACTCTTGGCATACAGCTTGATGTCATCCATGTACAGGAGGTGGCTGACAACTGCTCCGTTCCGTAGTCGGTATCCGTAGCCAGTCTTGTTAATGATCTCACTGAGGGGGTTCAGGCCTATGCAGAACAGCAGTGGGGACAGAGCATCTCCTTGGTAGATCCCGCACTTGATGGTAACTTGTGCTATGGGCTTGGAGTTGGCCTCTAGTGTTGTACGCCACATCCCCATTGAGTTCCTGATGAAGGCTCTTAGGGTCCCATTGATCTTGTACAATTCTAGGCATTCCAGTATCCAGCTGTGGGGCATTGAGTCATAGGCCTTCTTGTAATCAATCCAGGCAGTGCACAGGTTGGTCAGTCTGGTCTTGCAGTCTCGGCTGATTGTTCTGTCTACCAGTAGCTGGTGTTTTGCACCTCTGGTATTCTTGCCAATTCCTTTCTGTGTCCCGCTCATGTATTGACCCATGTGCCTGTTCATCTTAGCCGATATGATGCCTGACAGGAGCTTCCATGTAGTACTGAGGCAGGTTATTGGTCGGTAGTTGGAGGGGACCGCTCCCTTCTTGGGGTCCTTGGGGATCAGGACCGTCCGACCTTCGGTTAGCCATTCCGGGTGTCTCTCGTTAACTAGCAGCTGGTTCATTTGTGCTGCCAGACGCTCGTGGAGTGCAGTCAGCTTCTTCAGCCAGTAGGCGTGAACCATGTCGGGCCCTGGTGCTGTCCAACTCTTCATACTGGAGACCCTTTCTTGGATATCTGCCACTGTGATGGTTACTGGACCCTGTTCAGGGAGGTCGCTGTGGTCTGCCCTCAGATCCACTAGCCACTGAGCATTGCCGTTATGGGTTGCATCCTTCTCCCATATGCTCTTCCAGTATTGCTCCGTCTCCAGCCTTGGTGGTGCTGTTCTCTTATTGTTCCCTTGCCACTGAGAGTACACCTTTGCTGGTTCTATGGAGAACAGCTGGTTTATTCTCCTGCCTTCTATCTCTCTGGTGTACCTCCTCAAGCGGCTGGCCAAGGCTGTGAGTCTTTGCTTGGCAGTTTCCAAGGCCTCAGGTATGGACAGCTTGCTGTATTTCTTAGGCACCTTATTTGTCGCACCTTTCTGCAACTCTGTTAGTTGGCTAACCTCCCTCCGTGCTACTTTGATCTTGCCCTCTAGCCTCCTTCTCCATGGAGGGTACTGCCCCTTGTGGCTGTTCAACTTGTAGCCAAGCATCTCACTGATCACTGCTGCCGTATTGTAGATCAGCTTGTTAGTGTCGGTAATCGTGGTTGTAGGTATTGCCCGTAGTGCTGCATTAACATCATCTAGCAGACCTTCTGAGGGTACTTCACGTAATCTTGGTAACTGGCTACGGGGGATCCAGGTTTCAAGCTTGGCCATGATCCTATTTTTCAGGTCAGTTCCTCTCGCACTCAACGATCCTTCTCCTATCGCACTTGGGGCTATGTACCCAATCTCGGGTGGGGGTGATGATATCTCCCCCCTGACCTGGCGTCCTGACTCCTCCTTGCCGTAGCATTTGTGTTGTACCTCGTCAATCTCTAGCTGTGAGAGCAGTCCCTTCTTTCGAATGTTGGAACACTGAGCTACTAGTTGTTTCGCTGTCATTGTGGATGTTGGGTATCGAAGAATCCATAGGTCCCTCATCCTATTCATGTAGCCCCTTCCGCCGGGGTTACTTGCGTAGTAGCATTCCAACAACGCCCTGTTTTCGTCCCTTGCCCACCGATGCCTTCTTGTTCCAGTAGCCCACTTTTCGTCAGGGTGCCCTGGTTCCTCAACACCTGACGCGGACCTTGTTGATCCGGGCGACGTCCGAGCCGGCATGCCTTCATATTTATCTGTCTCGCTCATGTCTGCGGTAGGCTTGCTTAGCATAGGGGGTCTAGCCTTAGGACCCTTACTGGATACAGACGCCCCAGGCAGGAATCGAACTTGCGATCCTCTGTTCCAAAGGCGTGTAGTTTAACCACTACGCTATCCAGCTGCTATATATATATATATATATATATATATATATATATATATATATATATATATATATATATATATATATATATATATATATATATATATATATATATATATATATATATATACATGGAACGCCATAACCAAGTGGCCGGCATAGTGTACAGGAACATCTGTGCCGAGTATAACCTGGAAGTCCCGAGGTCAAAATGGGAGATGCCCCCAAGGGTGGTGGAGAATGACCGAGCTAAGATCCTGTGGGACTTCCAGATACAGACGGACAAAATGGTGGTGGCTAACCAACCGGACATAGTGGTGGTAGACAAACAGAAGAAGACGGCCGTAGTGATCGATGTAGCGGTTCCGAATGACAGCAATATCAGGAAGAAGGAACACGAGAAGCTGGAGAAATACCAAGGGCTCAGAGAAGAGCTCGAGAGGATGTGGAGGGTGAAGGTAACGGTGGTCCCCGTGGTAATCGGAGCACTAGGTGCGGTGACTCCCAAGCTAGGCGAGTGGCTCCAGCAGATCCCGGGAACAACATCGGAGATCTCTGTCCAGAAGAGCGCAGTCCTGGGAACAGCTAAGATACTGCGCAGGACCCTCAAGCTCCCAGGCCTCTGGTAGAGGACCCGAGCTTGAAGGATAAACCGCCCGCAGGGGCGTGCTGGGTGTTTTTTATATATATATATATATATATATATATATATACATATACATACACATATAGTATATACACTGGGTGAATGTGCAGTAGTAGCAGCAAGCAGGTGAATTCTGTACATTAATATGAATAGACATCTGACTATTTTACAGGATAGACAATATAAACATATTTAAAATTAAAGGAATTGAAATGTACATTGTGCCTTGGTTTAGTGTCTGGAAGAGTCCTGTCTCAGTCAATTATAGATGATGTGAGAGGGCGGGTGTGTGTGTTTAGGGCACGGATGGCTTGGGGATAGAAGCTCCTCTTGAGTCTCTCTGTCCTTGCCCGGAAGATGCGGAACCTTCTACCAGATTGCAGAAGTTGGAAAAGTTTGTTGCCAGGATGGGACGGGTCCTTCAGTATCTGCGCTGCTCTAGTCCGGCATCTCCTGGTGTAGGTGTCCTGAAGCGGGGGGAGAGCAATCCTGCAGCAGCGTTCTGCTGTACGGATCACTCTCTGGAGAGCTTTTTGGTCCTTCACACAGCTGTTCCCGAACCACGATGTCATGTTCTGTGTGAGGATGCTCTCCACAGCGCCTGTATAGAAAATCCTGAGGATCTCTGGAGAGACCCTGAACTTCCTCAGTTGTCGTAGGTGATACAGGCGCTGCCTAGCCTTTTTGGTCTGGACCTGAATGTGGGCAGCCCATGTCAGGTCTGAGGAGATGTGGACACCAAGATACTTGAAGGACTGCACCCTCTCCACTGGAGCTCCATTGATGATGATGGGCTTGTAGTCTCTGTGCTGACCCCTTCTGAAGTCCACCACCAGCTCCTTGGTCTTGCTGACGTTCAGCTGGAGGTGGTTGTCCTGGCACCACGATGCCAGATTCTTCACTTCATCCATGTAGGCCGCCTCATCGTTGTTGGAGATGGCACCCAACACCACTGTGTCGTCAGCAAACTTCACAATGGTGTTGGAGCCATGGGTGGCCACACAGTCTGAAGTGTAGAGGGAGTAGAGCAGTGGCGAGAGGACACATCCCTGAGGTGCTCCTGTGTTGATGGTGATGCTGTTGGAGAAGCACCTGCCCACCCTCACCACCTGAGTTCTGCCAGTGAGGAAGTCCAACACCCATGCACACAGACGGCTGTTAAGTCCCAGATCCCTCAGCTTTGTGAACAGTCTGCAGGGCACTATTGTGTTAAACGCTGAACTGTAATCAACAAACAGCATTCGCACATAGTTACCCTGTTTCTTGTCCACGTGGCTGAGAGTGGTGTGTAGGACGTGGGCGATGGCATCCTCTGTGGATCTGTTGGATCTGTAGGCGAACTGCAGCGGATCTGTGGTGTCTGGAATGGAGGAGGAGATGATGTTCTTCAGCAGCCTCTCAAACACCTTCATTACTACCGAGGTCAGTGCAACTGGCCGGTAATCGTTCAGGGATGAGGGTTTGCTGTTCTTGGGCACAGGGATGATGGTGGATCTTTTGAAGCATGTGGGGACCACAGACTTCGCCAGGGACTCGTTGAAGATGTAAGTGAACACACCTGCTAGCTGGCCAGCACAGCAGCGCAGCAGACGGCCGGTGATGCCGTCTGGCCCCGCCGCTTTCCTTGTGTTCACTCTCCTCAATGCCGCTCGGACGTCATGCTCCGCGATGCTGGTCACCGGTCTCTCGCTGATGACGTCACTGTCCTCGGTAGTCAGGCGGTAGATAGCATTAGCCGCCTGGCTAACCTCGAAACGGGCGTAGAACCGATTCAGCTCGTTGGTGAATGCAGAGTCGGCGTTGATCGGCGCAGTGTCCCTGGCTTTGTAGTCCGTAATGGTGCGTAGTCCGTGCCACATACTCCGTGTGTCGCCTTGGTGGAAGCGGGACTCCACACGTTCCCGGTACCGGCGTTTGGCATCTCTCACCGCGCGCCGCACGCCGTATGAGGCTGCTTTGTAGGCGCTCATATCGCCAGTGGCGAGACCCGCGTTGTAGGAGGCGGTCCTGGCGTTTACTGCAGTGCGGATCGATCTGTCCATCCACGGTTTCTGGTTTGGGAATGTGGTGACTCTCGCAGTGGGGATAATCTCCTCCGCTAGCATATTGACGAAGCATACTGCTACTTCCGTAAACTCGTTGATGTCGACTGCGCATGCTCTGAACATGTCCCAGTCTACGTTGTTGAGTGCGTCCTGTAGCGTAGCTTCTGATTGGGCAGTCCACCGTTTTACTTCCCTCTTGGTCACGTCTTCCCTCCGTATGCTTTGTTTATACTGGGGAATGAGGAAGATGGTGTTGTGGTCAGACTTCCCAAAAGCCGGGTGTGAGACAGCTTTGTAGCCCTGCTTGTATGGCGTGTAGCAGTGATCCAAAATCCGATCCCCTCTCGTTGGACACGAGACATGCTGGTAAAAGTTTGGCATGACTTGTCTGAGGTTCGCTTTGTTAAAGTCTCCTGCTACAATGAGGGCTGCGCCTGGGTCCTTGTTTTGAAGCGAGCTCAGCACATCATGTAATTCGGACAAAGCCACACCTGTGTCCGCTTGGGGTGGGATGTAGACCGCCGTGGCGATGACTGAGGTGAACTCACGGACAGATAGAAAGGGCGGCACTTAATGCTCAGGAACTCCAGATGTGGCGAGCAGCCGCTGGAGAGAGTAGAAATGCTCCTGGCATCACACCACTTTCTGTTTATCATGAAACACACTCCCCCACCTTTGGTTTTGTTCGACTCTGCCGTTCTGTCCGCGCGGAGCACAAAGAATGAATCCGACGGAGTTACGGCCTGGTCCGGCACGGTGGGGGTCAGCCATGTCTCCGTGAAGCACAGAATGTTGCAGTTGCAACTCAGTGCAAGACACAGGAAAGCCTGCATGGAGTTTCCTTAAAAACACATGAAGGACTCCAAGATGGTGAGAAATAAGATTCTCTGGTTTGATGAGACCAAGATAGAACTTTTTGGCCTTAATTCTAAGTGGTATGTGTGGAGAAAGCCAGGCACTGCTCATCACCTGGCCAATACGGTCCCAACAGTGAAGCATGGTGGTGGCAGCATCATGCTGTGGGGGTGTTTTTCAGCTGCAGGGAAAAGACGACTGGTTGCAATTGAGGGAAAGATGAATGCGGCCAAGTACAGGGACATCCTGGAAGAAAACCTTCTCCTGAGTGCTCAGGACCTCAGACTGGGCTGAAGGTTTGCCTTCCAACAAGACAATTACCCTAAGCACACAGCTAAAATAACGAAGGAGTGGCTTCACAACAACTCTGTGACTGTTCTAGAATGGCCCAACCAGAGCCCGGACTTAAACCCAATTATGCATCTCTGGAGATACCTAAAAATGGCTGTCCACCAACATTTACCATCCAACCTGACAGACCTGGAGAGGATCTGCAAAAAGGAATGGCAAAGGATCCCCAAATCCAAGTGTGAAAAACTTTACATCTTTCCCAAAAAGACTAATTTCCGTATTAGATCAAAAGGGTACTTCTACTAACTACTGAGCAAAGGGTCTGAATACTTAGGACCATGTGATATTTCAGTTTTTCTTTTTTAATAAATCTGCAAAAATGTCAACAATTCTGCATTTTTCTGTCAATATGGGGTGCTGTGTGTACATTAATGACAAAAAAAATTTACTTAAATGATTTTAGCAAATGGCTGCAATATAACAAAGAGTGTAAAATTTAAGGGGTTCTGAATACTTTCCGTATCCACTGTAGGTTTAAGGGAGCCACAATTAGTGCACTCTTTTTAATTTATGTTTTACACAGCATCCAACATGTTTATTATTGGGTTTATAACAATACGCGAATCGTTACCTTATCTTGGTGGAGGGGTTTGTGTGTCCCAGGGGCTATGTTGTCCTAGGGCTTTTGCCCCCTGGTAGGGTCTCCCATGGCAAATTGGTCCTGGGTGAGGGACCAGACAAAGAGCGATTCAGAAGGCCCCTATGAGTGCAAGATCAAGGGAACAGTTCACCCTGCCCGGGGTAGAGTTACCAGGGCCCCGCCCTGGAGCGAGGCCCAGGGAGGATGCCCGAGGGCGAGCATCTGGTGGCCTGTGTTCTGGGAGTCCATCCTAAGTCACAAACCATCCTACCAATTGTTTCTGTGCACATAAAATTAAGTGCCAAACCATCCTGCTTTTATAAATATGTGCTATAAGTATACTTTGATGGGTAAAGTTAAGTGGTAAACCATCCTACATACTTAAATTTATGCTGGAATTATTGTGTGACAGCAGAAAAGGACATAAACTACGTATGGTAGGACGGTTTGCCAAAGTAGGATGGTTTGTCAGAACACCGGGCCTTAGTCCATGGAGCCAAGCACAGCATGAAAAAGGAACATAGGCCCATCCTCCTGCAAGCCCAACACCTTCAGGAGGCACCGTAGGGGTCAAGTGCAATGTGTGCCAGGCGGCGGCCAAGAGCAGAGGCCCTGGCTGACTGATCCCCAGTTACTAAGACTAGCAATTGGGACATGGAACGTCAACTCTCTGGTGGGGAAGGAGCCTGAGTTAGTGCATGAGGCTGAGAAGTACCGACTAGATATTGTCGGGCTCACCTCAACCCACGGCTTGGGCTCTGGAACCATTATCCTGGAAAGGGGCTGGACTCTGTCTCAGTCTGGAGTTCTTGGTGAGAGGCGGCGGGCCGGGGTGGGTATTCTAGTATCCCCTCGGCTTGCTGCTGGTACGATGGGGTTTCTCCCGGTGGACAAGAGGGTTTGTTTCCTGGGCTTTCAGGTCAGGGAAGGATCCTGACTGTTGCTTGTGCTTATGGACTGAGTTCAGAATACCCAGCCTTCCCTGGGTCCCTGGGCGGGGTACTTGAGGGTGCTCCACCTGTTGTCCTATTAGGAGACTTCAACACTCATGTGGGCAACGACAGTGAGGCCTGGAGGGTGTGATTGAGAGGAAGGGTCTCCCGGATCTGAACATGAGTGGTGATTTGTTTTTGGACTTCTGTGCAAACTCACAGTTTGTCCATGATGAACACCATGTTCGAATATAAGAGTGTCCACAAGTTCACTTGGGAGCAGGACACTCTAGGCAGCAGGTCGATGATTGATTTTGTAATCGTATCACCAGACATGCAGCCATATGTTCTGGACACTCAGGGATGTTGGATCAGGTGGCGGGGGAGGATGCTGGACAGACCTGGCACACCCAAATGTATAGTGAGAGTGCACTGAGAATGCCTGGCAGAGGCCCCAGTCCAGTCAGATCTTCAACGCACACCTCCAGCAGAGCTTCAGCAGCATTCCAAGGAAGACTGTGGACATTGAGTCCAAATGGACCACATTCAGCACCTCCATTGTCAAAGCCGCTGCACTGAGCAGGGGGATCACCCTCCTTAGCCTCCCTGGGAAAGTCTATGCCAGAATCCCGGAAAGGAGAGTCCATTTGTTAGTCGAACCTCGGATACAGGAGGAACAATGCAGTTTTCGTCCTGGTCATGGAACACTGGACCAACTCTTTATCCTCTCAAGGATACTTGAGGGTGCACGGGAGTTTGCCCAACCAGTCTACATGTGTTTTGTGGACTTGGAGAAGCCCTTCAGAGAAAGCCCATTTCCACCGCTTGTATCCGCGATCTCGTTCTTTCGGTCACATAGAGACATAAATCGACCCGTAAATTGAGACCTTCATTTTTACACTCAGCTCTTTCTTCACCACAACAGACCAGTAGAGCGTCTGCGCCAATTTGTCTGTTGATCTCTCGCGCCCTTCTCCCGTCACTTGTGAACAAGAGCCCGAGATACTTAAAGTCCTCCACTTGGAGCAGGAACTCATCCCCGACCCGGAGTGGGCACTCCACCCTTTTCCGGCTGAGGACCATGGCCTCAAAATAGGAGGTGCTGATTCTCATTCCCACCGCTTCACACTCGGCTGCGAGGGGAATCACACTCCTCAGCTCTCTTGGGAAAGTCTATGCCAGGGTGCTGGAGAGGAGAGTTCGTCCGTTAGTCGAACCACGCAGGAGGAATAATGTGATTTTCATCCTGCTTGTGGAGCACTGGATCAGCTCTTTATCCTCTCGAGGATCCTTGAGGGTGCATGGGAGTTTGAACAACCAGCCTACATGTGTTTTGTGGACTTGGAGAAGGCATTCAACTGGCATTCGATGGCCTTGGGGTGTCCTGTGGGAGGTGCTTCGGGAGTATGGGGTGTCTGGCCCATTGCTACAGGTTATTCAATCCTTATGCAACCGTTGCAAGAGCTTGGTCCGCATAGCCAGCAATAAGTCGGACTTGTTCCCAGTGGGTGATGGACACCACCGGAGATGCCCTTTATTACCAGTTCTCTCGTAATTTGGACCAGGACCAGGCCTCATAATTTTTTTCATATTTTTATGGACAGAATTTCTAGGCGTAGCCAAGTGATGGAAGGCTTTCACTTGGGTGGTCTCAGAATCTCATCTCTGCTTTTCGTAGATGATGTGGTTCTGTTGGCTTCATCAGGTGATGGCCTCCACCTCGCACTAGAACGGTTTGCAGCCGAGTGTAAAGCGGTGGGAATCAGTACCTCCAAATCTGAGGCCATGGTCCTCAGCCGGAAAAGGGTGGAGTGCCAACTCTGGGTCGGGGACGAGTTCCTGCCCCAGGTGGAAGAGTTTAAGTATCTCAGGGTCTTGTTCACAAGTGACGGGAGAAGGGCGCGAGAAATCGACAGACGGATTGGTGCAGACGCTCTACCGGTCTGTTGTGTTGAAGAGAGAGCTGAGTGTAAAAACGAAGCTCTTAATTTCCCGGTCGATCTACGTCCCTACCCTTACCTATGGTCACGAGCTGTGGGTAGTGACCGAAAGAAAGAGATTGCAGA
Source organism: Rhamphochromis longiceps (assembly GCF_057381845.1). Classification (NCBI taxonomy): domain Eukaryota; kingdom Metazoa; phylum Chordata; class Actinopteri; order Cichliformes; family Cichlidae; genus Rhamphochromis; species Rhamphochromis longiceps. The sequence goes on along the minus strand of NC_140570.1, from coordinate 1,095,938 downwards.
TACAAGCGGTGGAAATGAGCTTCCTCCGAAGGGTGGGTGGTTTGGGCATCTGACAAGGATGCCTCCTGAGGTGTTCCAGGTATGTCCCACCGGGAGGAGGCCCCAGGGCAGACCCAGGACACACTGGAGAGACTATATCTCTCGGATGGTCTGCGAACGCCTGGGTGTTCCCCTGGACGAGCTGGAGGAGGTGGTTGGGGAGAAGGAGGTCTGGGCTTCTATGCTTAGGCTGCTGCCCCCGTGACCCGGCCCTGGATAAGTGGAAGAAAATGGATGGATGGCTGGTTGGATGGATGGATGGGCTTATAATAATAAGATTAATTGAAGATTCAAGATTGTTTATTTGTCACGAGCACTGACCAAAGTGCTGAACATAAAATACAAACAGTCAAGGTCAAGTTTATTTATATAGCACATTTCCAAACAGTCCATGCTGCACAAAGTGCTTAACAATGTAAAATGCCACTAAAACAAATAACATGCAAAACAATGATGCAATAAAATATAGAAAAAACAAATAAGTAAATGAAATAAGTCAACAAAAACAACAACAACTAAGGCTGTTAAAACCAAAATGTTGGGTGTTAAAAGCCAGACCTTAAAAATGTGTCTTTAGGAACGATTGAAAATGTTCGAGTGTTTGTGCAGATCTAATGTTAAGAGGAGCACTATTCCAAAGTCTGGGACCTGCCACAGAAGGCTCTGTCATCATGTGACTTAAGTTTAGTCCGTGGAATAGCTGAGGTTAGTTTTGACCTGGACCTCACAGTTCTTTCTGGGGCATAAATAAATAGGAGCTCAGACAGGTTAGGAGCTTGCTCGTTAAGTGACTTAAAATCAGAAAGTAAAGGTTTATTTTAGATCCTGTAGGAGACAGGAAGCCAGTGCAGAGATGGTAAAACTGGGGTTATATGCTCCTAACGTTTAGTGCCAATTAGCAGATGAGGAGCTGCATTTTGGACCAACTGGAGACGATAAAGAGAGGCCTGGTCCAGACCAAAGTACACAGAATTGCAGTAGCGCAGTCTGCACGTAATGAACAGATGACTAACACATTCAAAGACATTAGCTGGAAGGTATGGCTTAACCATGGCTAGTTGTCTTAAATGAAGAAAGCTGGATTGGACTACTGTGCTCACCTGCTTACACAGTTTGAAGGAACCATCAAGGTGCACACCGAGGTTTTTTACATTGGTCTTACAATAGGAAGATAATGGGCCCAGAGCACTGTCAATGTGATTATTAACGAAGTTACCAAAAACGGCAACCTCTGTTTTGTCTTCATTTATTTTAACGAAATTTAAAGACACCCACTGTTTTTTGTCATCCAGGCAGCGTAATAATAGCTGAAGCGAGTGTCTCCCTGCTTTTAAAGAAAGGTAGATCTGCAAGTCATCTGCAAAACAGTGGAATGAAAGGTTGTACTGTGAGAAAATAGACCCCAGTGGCAACACATACAGTGCAAACAAGGCAGAACCCAAAATCGAGCCTTGAGATACACCATAATTAAGAGGGGCTATTTTGGAGCTGTGAGGGCCCATGTTGACATAAAAAATCCCTCCAGATAAATAAGACAAAACCACTGGAGAGCAGACCCTTTTAGGCCAGCATATGATTCCAGCCGTGATAACAGGATGTTGTGGTCGACTGTGTCAAAGGCTGCTGACAAGTCCAACAAGAAGAGGGCAGCAGGGCTGCCAGAGTCCAGAGTTAAAAGAGTATCATTAAAAACCCTTCAAAGTGCTGTCTCAGTGCTGTGTAGTGATTTAAAACTGGATTGAAATTTTTCAGAAATCTGATTAAGATCAAGGTGGGCCTGCAACTGTAAATAGACCACTTTCTCCAGAACTTTAGAAAGAAAGGGCAGCTTTGAGATTGGCCAGTAATTGGACAGAACAGTTGGGTCCAGATTGTGTTTTTTAAGAAGAGGCTGAACTATAGCTTGTTTAAAGCATGATGGGACACAGCCTGTAGCAAGGGAAGTGTTGATTAATCTCCGGATAAAAGGCCTGACAGTATTTTTTAGCAGACTTTGGGGAAGATAATCTGATGGGCAGTGTGATGATCTTAGGTGACAAACTACCACAGACAATTCGTTCAGGGAGACAGACGCAAACTGCTCTAAGATAGCTGAGCACATAGGAGGAACCTAATAGCCAAAACCTTGTGGATAAAAATGCCAAAAGGTCATCACACGTACTTGGTGAAGGTACAGCTCCAGCATTATCACGTGGAGCAAAAAGGATTAAGAACATTAAAAAGTATCTGGGGCCAGTGACTATATTGACACTTGGGTTGATACAAAATAGAAATACTAAAAGTAAAATACATGTTGAAATAACAAAAACAATATAGAACACCAACATTAGAAAGGCATTAAATACAGATGAATTTAACATGCTATACTGGGTTTAAAGGATTTCATTCTGATACTTAAATGGCAGTCAGGGTGCCGTTGCCTAGCCTGTAGAGGTCTGTGTGCCCCTCTATGGATTTGCTTCCCCAGACCATCACTGACCCACCACCAAATCAGTCATGCTGAACAATGTTATAGGCAGAAAAACGTCATCCACGGCTTCTCCGGAACCTTTCACGTCTGTCACATGTGCTGGGGTGAACCTGCTCTCATCTGTAAAAACCACAGGACACCTGTGGTGAATATGGCATTCCAGGTATTCTATGGCAAATGCTAATCAGGCTCCACGGTGCCAGGCAGTGAGCACAGAGCCCACTAGATGTTGAGCTCTCAGGCCACCCTCATGAAGTCTGTTTCTGATTGTATGGTCAGAGACATTCACACCAGCATCCTGCTGGAGGTCATTTCGTATCTCTGTGCTGGTCCTGTTCCTCCTTACACAAAGGTGCAGATACTAGTCCTGCAGATGGTGAAGGACCTCTCTCTCTAAAGCTCTCGTAGAGTAACTGTCTATCTCCTGGAATCTCCTCCATGATCTTCAGACTGTGCTGGGAAACACAGCAAACCTTCTGGTAATGGCCAGTGTTGGGAAGGTTACTTTTAAAATGTATTCCATTACAGATTACAGAATACATGCCCCAAAATGTATTCTGTAACGTATTCCGTTACGTTACTCAATGAGAGTAACGTATTCTGAATACTTTGGATTACTTAATATATTATCATGCTTTTTACAACAACGTGAATGTACTATTGCTGTGTGATTTATTACTGTTACTGAAGGTCCGCGACTCCGAACTGTAGTAAAGGGACCTCTGACTAATACGGCGGGGTCCCTGTCGGCTCGTAGCCGAAAAATAGCTTTACTTTGTTGTGTGGGTCAACTTTTCTTGCGAGAGACAGAGAGAGGCATTGAAAGGCTGCTCCAACGGAACTTATTGTTTCGGAGGAAAACACGAACACAGTGTACAGTCGAGTCTTAATAGCTTACTTACAACTGGGCTCGTCAGGCTCTCTTCTTGGCTGCAGTGGTTATTATTATATTTACATGCTTCCAGCTCCCGTTTTTCCTCGATGACAGCTCGTACTTTTCGACTCTCCTTTTTCTCCCTCGCTCACAGACACATAACGGGTATGGCAGTCCATTCTCCCTGCAGCACGGACTACACTGCCTATGATGCTGCATTCTGCATTCTGCCTATTAGCTTAGCACAACAACAACAAAAATGCGCTCTCTCACCCAGGAAACACTCAGAGCGAGAGCATCACTCTGTAACCATGGCAACCGTAACGCTGCCGCCTAGAACTACAGAACGTAGCTGTCAAACAAACCCAAACAGTCCTGACCCGCGACAATATGAAACAGGAAAGTACCGCAGTGTAATCCATTTATTTCAACAAAGTAACTGTATTCTGAATACCAGCTTTTTAAACGGTAACTGTAACGGAATACAGTTACTCATATTTTGTATTTTAAATACGTAACGGCGGTACATGTATTCCGTTACTCCCCAACACTGGTAATGGCACATATTGATGTGCCATCCTGAAGGAATTAGACTACATATGCAGCCTCTGCAGGGGCGAGATACCATCTCATGCCTCAGTAGACATCCTGGCCGTAGCTAAAATTAGAAATATCCTGTCTCAGAGGACTTTATGGTATGGTTTATGGACATATGCCTCAGTACTTTTAACTTTTAGATGTATTTGCTTATCCACCTCTACTTTCAAGATCAGGCTTCAAACTTTCCTTTTTGCTAAAGCATAGACTTAGGGCTGGACCAGGTGACCCTGAATCCTCCCTTAGTTAGGCTGCCGGGGATTCCCATGACGCACTGGGTGTTTCTTGTTCACTCACTATGTATTAACAGACCTCTCTGCATTGAATCATATCTGTTATTAACCTCTGTCTCTCTTCCACAGCATGTCTTTATCCTGTCTTCCTTCTCTCACCCCAACCGGTCGCAGCAGATGGCCCCGCCCCTCCCTGAGCCTGGTTCTGCTGGAGGTTTCTTCCTGTTAAAAGGGAGTTTTTCCTTCCCACTGTCACCAAAGTGCTTGCTCATAGGGGGTCATGTGGTTGTTGGGTTTTTCTCTGAATGTATTATTGTAGGGTCGACCTACAGTGAAAGGTGTCTTAAGGCGACTGATGTTGTGATTTGGTGCTGTATAAATAAAACTGGACTGAAGGTTTGATGAAAACTTTTTCAGTGCAATTACACAGATACAAACACAGGTCCATATTTTCTCAATAAGAATGACATGATTAATGGTGTCAACAGCTGCTGATGAATCAAATAAATCTAAAATTCCATTTTCACCTTTATCTAAGTGAATAAGAATAACATTAGTAATCTTGTTTCTGTGTTATCATTCTGTCAACAACGAGACTGGAATTTATCAAATATATTATTTCCCTTTAACAGTCCGGGGACAGCTCTGGCTGTAAAGTGATTTGAAATCAAATGAGAGAGACTGACTGACATTAGTCAGAAGCCAGTGGGAGGTAGAAATGCTTTAGGAATAATGTCAGCTAGAAATGTGGATATCAAGGAGATCTGTCATGAAAATCAGATAAAAGTCAAAGAACAGAACTGAGACCCTCGGCCAGGCTGACAGGCTCCGGGCTTGAACTGTGACCTGATACCACTGATCTTATCATCCAAGCAAACAAACAAACGAGACAGGGCACAACAATTAGGCTGAGTGGGATTAAAGAGTTTGCTGGTGGTAGACATTGGATTGGGCTTAATATTGCTCTCATCATTTGAGAAAACTTCATATCTCCTGCATGTGAAGGTAGTGCACGAGGACATTTGTAATTCTTGTGTTTAGTGTTTCTAGGGGGAAACGCTAAATGCTAAAACTCCGAAAAGCTGCAGGCTTTGGGGGACACAGTTAAGGTCCACAGAGCCCCTGCCTTATCTTTGTTGTTTTCAAAGCCCCGTTGACTGTTATTGGCCAACAGGTGCTCAAAGTGCAGGGTCATCTCGACTGTATCAGACCTCTCCACCCACTCTCGTCTCAGCCCCACTGGGCTTTCCTGAAATTCTTCAGAAACTCGAGCAGCAGACACTGTCCGCAGGCAGGACTCTGTGTGTGTGCGCGTGTAATTAGACTTTTGGGAGTCTTTCGGGAACAGGGAGGCGGCTGCAAAGGTCCAACGAGGTTGGGGGGAGTGACTCGGAAAGAGGGGGTGGCGGTGTTTGCAGTAAAAACAGCAAATCACTGTAGCAGACCCCCTCTCTTACAGCTACTTGGTACCACGCACATCCCTCGGTGTCTCCCCCTCTCTCTCTCTCTGGGTCCGGGCCCTGGGGTTGTAAGTCCGTCCTCCTCCTCCGGTGCAGTCCGGTTCGCTCCGCTCGTGTCGCTGCTCGCAAAGCACCGACTCTCCTCTGCAGCTATGGCACATGTCCTTCAGCTGTTTGCTGTCATACTCTCATCAGCTCTCGTGCAAGCATCGGCCTTGCTCAACGACACGTAAGTAAACGTATATTTCTAACGAAACTCATGCATGTCATTGTGCTAAAGTTTGGCTTGCCCCTCGCGCCAAGACGCGTCCAAATAGTTGCACGAGGTGGTGTTGGAAAAACTTTATTTTAAAAAAAATGTCACGCGCAGCGTCATCATGTATTTGTCACTCGATTCTGGTGTAATCACGAAAAACCTGCACATTCCACTGGTGAGGCAGAAAGTCCAGTGTGTGGCCACAGGACAGTGTTATGCAATGAGCAAAGACTATGTGTGCGTGCGTGCGTGCGTACGCGCATGTCCCATCTGCTACAACTTACCAGCATTTGATTAATAACCTGCTCTCGGCTTTACCTGAGTAGCGTGTAAATGGGACATGATTTCCATGGTACTGGAAGGCCGAATAACATTTTCCACCCTGACTTTTTTTGCTTGCTCTAAACTTTAATCATTATGGCTCGCATGCCTTTCATAGTTTACACTGGGAGTCAAATGACTTTTCATCATTGTGCAACTTTCTCCCTGGCAAAAACAGCATCAATATTCTCAGCAGCACCACCCAAAACGCAATTAAATGCGTCCTTTATTTCTCATTGGCAGCAGCAGGCCCCTGTGTGCCAAGCAGCGTCGACACAGAGAATCCAGCAGAGTGCTTCGTTAGAAGCTGATATCATGGCTGTTGCTGATGTTTTCCAATGTTCATTTGCACATGTAACTTATATGGGCCTTGTGTGGTTATTTGGATGAATATGTCCGCTGTGCAGGAAGGATGGCATGGGGATACAGGAGTTACTGGAACTCTGCTTCCCTTTTGATTCCAGGGCTGAAATAAAAATACTGTGCACACAGTTTCTGTAGACTATATGTGTTGTGCACAAGCAGGTACATTAAGAAGAAATTCATAATGGGGAGTATTTCTGTTACATACAGTTAGGTCCATAAATGTTTGGAAGATGACTGATGTTTTGGATACATTTGCCTCTCTCTACCACCACAGTGGATTTTAAAATAAAAACTGATGCTTTAACTTACAGTCACTTTCCTTCATTCACCCTTTTTCATTTACTGTGTGTTCACACACCATTCTCTATTTCAGCATAGTGTCTTTTGTCCTGTCTTCCTGTCTTTTTGCAGGCCAAATCAGAACTATAGCATAACTCTGGTTCCCTCCAGAAAAAGTAAATTGCATCCTTTTAACGTTTGATGGTGTTTTCCAGTAGTGCTTCCAGTCACCTGGCCGTGTAGTGTGCTTTGACAAACATCTGTGACAGAATGAGTCGCTCACTGAATTTCAGTGTGTTGCTGTAATCGGATGCTTTTAACTTCTCATGTAGCAGCTTGTTAGCACACTCCTTCTCTTAGAAGCTACATAATTCACATGCAGGGTGTTAACTTTTATATTGGAGCACAAGAAACTGGTTTTGTTTGAGGTTAAATCAGACTCTTTCACCTTGAAACAAAGACACAGATGATGGTTGTAGGATTTAACCCTGTGCCACACTCATTTAGTTCTTTAACTGGACCATTTATCAGCTAGCTGTAGCAACACGCTAGAAGTTTGTGCTTTTTAAACATTAGCGGTTATCTCTCTAAATCAAACGTGTGTTTAACATGGAGCTGGGCTGTACTTTTTAATGCTTGGCACTGTTTTTCTCCTAGCTTTTCACTTAAACGAGTGCTGACAGTTTGGGTTGTTTTTAATGAGGGTACTTTCTTCTTCTCCTTGCAGGATTTATGCAGTGACTGTGAGTTCGCGTGTGACTGCAGGGAAACAGGAGACCCTGTGTGCCCAAATTCACGGCCTGACTGGGCCTGTGCGCATGGTCATCGGCCTCACTGAGGGCTCTGTCACAATCTTAGATGAGCAAGTAAATGAGGACTTCTACCGCTGCCTAAACTTCCAGGTCAGATCCAAGAAAAGCACAAAAGAGCTTGTGAATACTCAGGCTCCCACTCTCCACACTTCCAGTTTCATGTGGGGGATAGTTCAGGATGAGTGGGGTCCTATTAGACCATAGCCCAGAAATACATATTTCACTGGGTAAACTTTTTTCTTCTGGAACATTTCATTATGTTTTCGATATAAAGCGATTGAAATTTTAATTGTAGCACTAACCACATGGAAGTTTCTGTTTGTGAATGAAATCTGCTTGGTGGTTATCCCACGCCATCACGCCAGAGTGTAAATCACACACGGACCAATCAGCTCTAGCTCCTAGTGTTTTATCCGTGAAACCAGCTTCCTTTTACAGTAATAAGTGTTCTCTTCGTTTCCTACACAGCTGCTGTAAACAAATATTCACTCTGATTCATTAAATACTGTCTTCAGAACGTCCTCTGGCTGAATTGCAGCTGTTTTTCGATGATGTACCTCCAGCATGACTAATCGTGAACAATGATTCGCGGTATTTACAGTATTTCACTTTTTAAAAACAAAACAAAAAGCTTTGTGTTGTGTTGTTTGTAGACAGTAAATGCACCAGCGTGGTTTCCAAGCAGAATTCCTATCACCATCCATTAAGCTAATGGCTTAAATCTTGGCACAAGTTTGGACCTAATTATCCTCCCGGCGCCATGACTGAGACTGCCAACCTCAGTGGGTTCTCTGCAAATTGCAGCTCTGCTTTATGTCACACCTCTGCTTGCTGTTATGCAACTTGCAGGCCTTGCTCCATATTGATGTGGAACGACCCGCCGACCCAAATAGCCTCTGTGACAGTCGCGCTTAGTTTCACTTTGTTCCTGCTATTTGGCCCTGTTGCAGGACTGGTTTTTGTCTCTAGGCACAAAGACTGCTTTCTGCCAGAGGCTAGCTATGTACCTGCATTCCTCTGGAAGCCAACCCTGCGCTCAGTCTCACAACACACATCTGAACACAACAGTCTTTTTGACATGTGTGGAAGTGGTTCTGGTCCTTGTTATGTAACAGCAGCATTAACAAGTGAAAACGTGCACAAGTGTGACAGCATTTCATAATTAACTGTGTGCAACATTGTTCCCTAAGAGCAGCACAGCTCAGATGGCTTTTTATGACACGTTTAATGCAAAAGTCATGAGCTGCCACACATTTTGTGTCCAAGGAAGCGGGCCAACACTGTCACTTTTTAAAGTGGTTTTCAGCATTAGTTCTTCAGACTTTCTGAAAGTCTTTGTTTGGCTGCACTTTCACCCATTTGCAGTCCACGCTGTGTACCTGCCATTTTCAGTGGAATGTGTTTTATTTAGTTTTTCACTTTATTCTAACCTCTGACTCATTCATGCATGAAAAGGAGAGTAACACCTGGGACGAACCAATGTAGTCTACATAAAAAGGCTAAACTGGCAAAAACAAACAAAACAATTTAAAACTATATCTTGCCTGTTTGTTACTCAAAAATAAATCATTTCTTTAGGTGTGTGTGAAGACTGTTACACAGTGCTGTGGAGGAAAAGTACAGATTGTGCTCTGCATGAAACGTTTTCCATCTCTGACAAATGTGTGTTTGCTGGTGTTGCAGGTCCCTGCAGTACGCAGCCGAATTGTGGCAACAGTTTATGTCAATATTTTCCATGAAAAAAATCTGACGAGCAAACATACCAAAGTCGTCATCGAGCCTCCAACTTTCATCCACATCGTCCGGACTGATAAGCCCATCTACAAACCTGGACAGACTGGTAGGTGGAGTGAGTGTGGAGGTGTTGGAGCTGTTGTGTTGTAGAAGGAGCGATACGCTACTGCAGCGCCATCTCGTCTGCACTGCTTACCCATTCTGCTGTGCTTGCACATTTTTGGTCTGATATATCTGCATAATGCTGAGCCACCACTTAATAACTTGATAACTTGAGGGTTGTTGTCTGTTCAGTGCACAGAAGAAGAGTGCTTTCCTAGAGAGAGGCTGTTTATATTTAAAGTAGGAAAGGCCTACACGCTGAGTGGGTGAAGAGAAAAGGAGTTTATTTGACCACTTAGTGCCGTCGAGTGCTAGTGCAGGCTGCTAACTCCTGAATAAGTCTGTGTGTCTAAGTGTGTGAATGTGTGTGTGAATGGGTGGATGACTGGATATGTAAAGCGCTTTGGGGTCCTTAGGGACTAGTAAGGCGCTATATAAATACAGGCCATTTACCATTTTTTTTAAGTCTGATTAAGATAAGATGATCTAGTGGAGTTTAACTTTTTTGGGTATTCTGCAACTCCTTATGACAGTAAAACAAGTTTATTTTTTAATAGCATTGCCATAGTGTTTCAGTAAGGACTCACGACGACGTTATGTTTCACGAGTAAAAATCAAAAATGAATTTGACCCATATAACAGTTTATAAACTGGTGTCAGTCTCAACAAAATGAGCTTGTCAGTCAGCTTCTATAAACAAGTTCAAAGCTATAACCACAAGAATACTGTAACATATATATTTTTACCTAAATCAATCTGTCTCATGCTTTCCATTTGCAGACACAGGTGATCCAATCAGAAGTAACATTACACTTTACCGTGTCACTGTGAAATCGGCTTTCAGTTGGTATTATTTGGCCAGCTAAGCCACGCTCGCCAAATCGCACGTGGAATAAAACATGGATGTAGCTGCAGCGTCAGAAAAATGAACCCGATGCAGAAGAGCCTTAAACCTGCATTCTGTCTGACGGCCACCAGGTGGCAATAAATTTAGTCTGTTTTGGAAATCAAAAGCTACGTTCACAGTGCAGGCAAAAGCGCATCAAATCCGACTTTTTTGACCCTATGCGACCCGTATCCGAATTATTAGGCCAAATGTAAATAACAAAATAACTTTATAACTTAGAGCAAAATTGGGAAACGTAAAGTCCGAAACAGTCAAACATACTGTCGCTCTGGGTCTAAACAGAGCGCCTTGTGCGTGACGTCTGCTTTTGCGCATGCGGCCGCTTTGAGCGTTCACACTAGAGCGCGTTTGCTGTCGCATTTTATTTGTAGTGTGAACGAGCAGACAAAAAAAATCGCATTTGATCAAAAAATCGGAATTGAGCATCAAGACCTGCAGAGTGAACGTAGCCTTAGTCATACCACATTTGGGGGGCGACCGTGGAGCAGGGGGTTGGGAAGCGCGTCTGTAACCGGAAGGTCGCCGGTTCGATCCCCGGGCTCTCTGTCCTGGTCGTTGTGTCCTTGGGAGAGACCGCCTACTGGTGTTGGCCAGACGGGCAGATGGCGCCAGTGCCCGGCAGCCTCGCTTCTGCCAGTCTGCCCCAGGGCAGCTGTGGCTACAACTGTAGCTGCCTCCACCAGTGTGTGAATGTGAGTGAATGAATAATGGAGTTGTAAAGCGCTTTGGATGCCTTGAAAAGCGCTATATAAATGCAATCCATTATTATTATTATTATTATTATTATTATTATTATTATTATTATTATTATTATTATTTCAAAACGGAAGATCATTGGCTGTGTCACAGTCAGACCCGCCTTTCCTCAACACATCCATCTTTCGTAACCAATGGCAGAACCACTCAGCTCAAGCTGAGGTGACGTCATCAGTAGCTAATCCTTAAAGATGTTTTGGGTTTTTTTTGTTTTTAATGTATTGCCTCCAACAATAGGCAAATACATGTTAAGATATATTTTTCTGTGTAAAAAAGGCTAACAGCAACCGTAGACTTCTCCGATACATATTCCAGGTCACTGAAACTCGGGCGGTGTTGATCTGATCAGTTAAGTATCAGACAGGGTTGTTAATGAAGGCAACAACCGGTGTGCTACAGGGACAACAATGAGCCAACTCCAAAAGGCGAAAGGTTTCACAGCTGAAGGTCACTGACGTTTTTCCCTCTTCATCTTTTCTGACTGTTCCACTAGTTTTGAATTTGGCTAGGGTCAGTGTCACTACTGATACCTATGGAACTAGTGTTATTAGTATTCCAGTATTATAATTGTCAGGTCCACCGCAGGTGCCCAGATGAGCTTCAGGTTCAGCCTGAGCACATGTGACAGTTGTAAAAGGGTGTGGGCTAGCTGTGGAGAACATGCTGCCTGTAACATTGTTCTGCATGACTGGAGGCGTATCCATGGAGGGACACACAGACCTCGACAGCATCCTGACTGTCATTAGGAGCCATTCTCAGGCCCTAGACTGGACACAACAATGCCTGGCAGTATGAACTGATACCATGGACTGGCACCTACGTTCACCTGACCGAGATCCAACACCAACACCTCTGGGACATCATGTTTCAGGTGCAACTCACACTGTCCAGGAGCTCAGTCATTCCCTGGTCCGGATGTGGGAGGAGATCCTCCGGGATGTTGTCAGGCATGCAGACAAGCACGTGGGGGTCGCACAAAGTGCTGAGCACCGTTGCTGCATTTCAGTAAAACAAACTCGTCTTCACCATCATTCACTTTGATTTTCAGGGTTTTTCTTTATTCTGCCGTCTGCAGACTGATGATTCTCATTTCCATCAAACGATGGGGCATCCTTTCCTAACACGGTGACCAGTCTGTATCAGTATAGATATCAACATGATTTATTCATTTTCCCCACTGAATCTGACATGTGCCCCTAATTCATTAGAGTATAAAGAGAGACTTGCATACACTTTGCTTTGCTTCTTTTTAGTCCATCTGCTATCACCAGGATCGTTTTCCCTTTGTCTTCTTCTTCCTCTCATTATCCACTTGTGCAATAACTGAAAATACAGTATAGTAATGCATTTTTTTTTTCTTTCTTTTAAAGTCAAATTCCGGATCGTCTCCATGGATGCCAATTTCATCCCTGTGGAACGAGTGGTACGTTTCTATCCACTTGTTCTCGTCTGTCAGAATCATGTGCCGCTGTGCCATTTGTGGAGTCATTTCAAGCAGCGAACTTGATAATGTGCTGTGATTTGTAGCAGGCAGTCAGTGAATCTGAAGAGTAAGGTCTATTTTGGTTCAGGAGAGTGGGAGGTGAAAGGAAGGCTGTTTGTTGATTTTGAAGACAGCGTGGGTGTGGAGCGCTGTGTGGAGTAGTGTGATAAACATGCTGTCAGAGTTCATTTGGCGCACACTACATTTGACCCAAACATCTGAATCAATAGCGGCTCAGGGCCTTTTCCGTTTTTGGACGAGAGGCTGAAAACACGACTGCACGCAGTCGACGTGAAATCCGTTCAGATGCATCACATGATGAAAGTAGCTAGCTTGAAGGTGGTAACTCCCACCAGCTGTAGTGAAGACGTGGCATTGTGAGACTTTATCTGCCATTATGCATCTGCTCTTTCCGGCACTCTGGAGATGTAAGAACGAAATAATTGAGGCCAAAATATCACGTGTGCCAAAGGTGTTACAGAGGAACACGGTAATAAATGAGCCGTGGAGGGGGACGTGTGTTGTTTGACTCTTATCGTCCAATTAGGAAATAAGACCTGGCAGTGGTGGTGTTGTTTCAGGGTGTGGCGCCTTCACATCTGTCAGCGGGACACTCAGTGCTATGTGCTTGCTGAGTAATTGGGTTCTGCTGTGTGATCTGAACCGGGACCTACATGCATACTGACTTGAAAGTCATTGCAACAGGAAACCTTACTGATATGTTTCTAATAAATTGTCCTTATTGTGTTAATTCTGTGTGCAGATAAACTAAATGTAAACTCTTCTGTTTTCCTTTCAGTATAAAGAAGTGGCGCTGCAGGTAAGAAACACTCAAATTGGCATCTCTTCTGGGAACTGCTGACATGTCTGTTTGGCTCTTTGAAAAGATTTTGCCATTTGTGCCTTCTGTGAGAGTAACGGCAAAGATGCAGGAAATGAGGCGATGGAGGGAGGGCTGTATGACATGTAATTAAAGTGCAGACTGCTCCCTGCACCCCCCCCCCCCCCCCCCCTTTTTCTTCTCTGGGGTGGTGCTGTTTAAGAAGATATCCAATCTACAATAGTCTGTTGTAGATTGGATATCTGCGCTGCATTGTTGTGAAGACTAAGAAGGACTTTAGCTACCTCTGAATCACAGACCTAATTACACAAGCAACCATCAGGAGGAGGACTATAATAGGTTCTTTTCTCCAAACGAGAGCTCGTTAAGATAAATGTCACTCCAGTCAGTTTGGGCGATGTTTGGATTGCACTGGTCCCTCCTGCAGGAGCTTGTCCTTCTTCCATGCCTGGCTCCAGGAAGCACTCTGGCATGCCCGTCTCAGATGAGGGATCATGTGTGTGTGTGTTGTTTTTTTTCTCCCCATGTCACAGGGCTGACCCACAATCCACAAAGAGCACAGATTATCTGGTGGCTGGCTTGGAAACATCTCTGTGTGCCCCAGCAGAGGAGCTGGAGGCTGGAAGCTACGGCCTCGTTTGATTTGACATCCCTAAATAAATTCTCCTCTGTCTTTACTCTGTGTAGGATCCTAGCTCAAATCGCATTGCCCAGTGGCTGGATAAATCTGTTGTTGGCGGCATCCTTGATCTTTCACACCCCATGATTCCTGAGGCTGTACAAGGAAGCTACACCATCACTGCCTTGACAGACAAGGGAGAACAAATATCCCACAGCTTTGACATCAAAGAATACGGTGGGAGGGAAAAAATGAAGCATCTTCTCTTATAGACCGGAAATGATTACGAGCTCAGTCTATGTAAATTCTCAGCTACGGGGAGATCTGACTCTGTTTCCTTTGCTCTAGTTTTGCCAAAGTATGAAGTGAAGGTTCATCTGCCCAGTGTGATTACCGTCCTGGATCAGGAGGCAGCACTGAAGATTTGTGGAAAGTAAATGTCCCAGTTGAACAGAAACTGGTGTTCTTGTCTGTGTTGGTTCAAGGAAATCCACACTGTGAAGAACTGCAGCTGGGCAGCGCTGGTGCTAACAACATTGTCGTTTATTACAAAAGATGGGTCTGGATTTGTGGGAACAACAAACTGCCTGTAGCAATGATGTTTTCCTTATTTTGTCTGTACTTTGATATAATAGTACTTTTTACTAGAGGAATTTGAGTATTTATATAATTCATACTATTAACAGTGGCCAGCTGGGAAAAGGCAAAGCCTCTACAGGAAATGAAAGATCTGAGGCTGGCTAGACTCTGTACCAGTCATGTTTCCGGCAACAACTAACATGATCCGGCCGTTCTCGTTCCAACAAATCTCATCTTTGTATGTTTTCTTAACAGATACACGTATGGGAAACCTGTTATTGGTTCGGTGAAGGCACGGTTCTGCAGAAACGCCATCCGTTTCTTCTGGTTTTCATCTCCCCAAAACAAAGACCTTTGCAAGACCTACGAACTAACTGTGAGTGTTCCAGATGTTAACAGAGACGCTAACTGTACTGCAATCAGTCCTTTTCACTGATTTTACTTTCTTGGTGTTCACTTTCTGTGATCTTCTAGACGGATAAAAGTGGATGTGCTACACAAACTGTGAACATGACGGCGTTTTTCCTCCACAAGAACATCTACAGTGACACGTTTGAGGTGACTGCTGAGATGGAAGAGTATGGCACAGGTAGGCAGACTAAAAGCCGACTGTTCATCAAGGTAGCACAGCGAATTCCTGATGACCTGCAATCTGTATGCTAACTATCATCTAGGCGTCATTCTTAAAGGCTACGGGCAGACCAGCTTCACCTGTGACATCAGAACTGTCACCTTCGAGGATGTACCTGAGGCATACAAGCCTGGCATCCCGTTTGAAGGAAAGGTAACCAGACTCATCCTGCTGTCAGGACATTGCACAGCAGGATTCATGAGCTTTTCATCTGATCCTACCGTGAGGTGGACGTGTTTCTCCTGGAGCCCAAAAGATTCTAAGACGACTCTAGAATCTGGACGATGTAACACTGCATTTGTTACAATGTAACTAGATGTATGAAATAGTATTTAGGGATGCTTTGAGTCATGCAGAGGAAGCTAATCAAGGGCAATAACAATCATTATTATGGAGATGTGTGAGTCTTGTTACAACTTCTTACTCTGTCTTGTTCACAGATCAAAGTTGTTGGTCCAGACAACAAGCCTGCTGCCAATGAGCCAGTGTACTTGTTTGTTGGTAGCTCACTAAAACTAGAGCTCACCACAGACGTGAATGGCGTGGCTTTGTTTTCTCTGGGCACGTCTCTTTGGAAGGACAGTGTGCATCTGAAGGTTGGTTGCTGCCGCTGCCTGCACTTAAACATTCATCAGTTATAAGGTCGATAGACTGTGATTGATCACATCAGTCGTACTGATCATACACCCACGCTGGCCTACATTGTCATGAAATTAGTTACTTTTTAATATTTTATTATTTCCAAGTGTCTAACCCAGTGTTTCCAAACCTTTTGGAGCCACGGCACATATTTCACGTTAGAAAAATCACACGGCATGCCAGCAGCAAAAATATCACAAAAAGCATATTGATCATTTTCCCTGCACATCAGGTATAGCGGTATTGGCTCGGTTTGTCCCAGTTACCTTTTTGCTTCTTCTGACCACTACTCATGCTACGGCCTTCATCTGGGTCAGAGGTTTCTCCAGGACCAGGTCTACTTTTTCTTTCAAATATTTGTCTATTGCTATTATGGCTGCGCTGTCTCAGTCACAGCACGACTATTATGTAATTTCTTCTTCATCTTCTATTTTGCTGGCAGTTGGCAACAGATTTAATTAGAGCAGGTAGTTGTAGTCCTGTGGAAGATCATGTAATTGTTCTGCCCATCACGGCGATCACTTGGAGTACTAATCAGATGGAACCAGACAATCTTCCACGGCACACCTGATCATTTCTCACAGCGCACTGGTTGGGAAACACTGGTCTAATGTGAAGAGTAGGAATTTGATATTTGACCTCACTTTGTCAACAGGCGAGTTCAAAAAATACAACGGAGCATGACCATTATGTTTATGGTTTGAGGAGACCCAACTACAGGGCAAGCCACCACCATGTCACAGCGTTTTACTCCAAGAGTAGTAGTTTTCTGAAGCTCATGCAGGCCAGCAGTAAGCTGCCCTGTGACAGTGAAGCGACTGTGCGTGCCCAGTACATCATCCAGGGAGAGGAGCTGGAGAAAGGGCAGGAGGTCCTCGACTTCTTTTATCTGGTACGTGTAAGGGATTGTGACGTGACCCCACCCAGTGTTCATTGAAACACGATTTTGGTGATCTGCATGAGAATTGCTGTTTGTAGCTTCAGTCTAAATGATTTTTCTCTAAAGACTTTTGTGCACACGTTTGAGATGTATTGCAGATATACATAAACACACCCTCATAGTGACGTTTCCGTTCTGTCTTTCTTTGCAGGTGCAGTCCAGAGGTTCAGTAGTGCAGCATGGTCGTATCCCAGTGGCTGTCAAAGTGGGAATTGGTATGAACACGACGAAAGCTAATTTTGAAGTATAAGTCTGTGATTTTAGAGTTAGACGTCCTATGGAAAAAGCCCTTTAAAGTTGCATCAAAGCATGTAGGGGTGAGGTTGGGGTGGTAGAGCAGGTCATCCACTAATTTCAATATTCTACTATTAGCTATCTAGCCCTAATGTCAAAAAACTATTAAAGTCTGCATCAGTGCACTGCGTGAAATATACCTTTACTTATCATAAACAAGGCCATTTTATGTAATGCTATGCATCCACTTTGCAATGTGGAGTACAGTATAGGGCAGGGGTGCCCAATCCCGGTCCTCGAGAGCTACCGTCCTGCAGCTTTTAGATGCATCCTTGTTCCCACACACCCGAATCAAATGAATGGCTTGTTATCAGGCCTTTGCCAAACATGATGGCATGCTGAAGAGGTAATCAAACCATGTGATTCAGCTGTGTTGGAGTAGGGATGCATCTAAAAGCTGCAGGATAGTAGCTCTTGAGGACTGGGATTGTGCAGCCCTGGTATAGGGTGTCCAAAATGGTCCTCAGTAAATAGTGGTATATTTATATATAAGAAACATGGGAGGCAGATGACCTGTGATGACATGCGCACAGCCCTGCTTGCGCATGTAACCCTGTCATCACAATCATCGTGGCTCAAGAGTTGGGAGTTTGTCTTGTAATCGGAAGGTTGCCGGTTCGAGCCCCGGCTCGGACAGTCTCGGTCGCTGTGTCCTTGGGCAAGACACTTCACCCGTTGCCTACTGGTGGTGGTCAGAGGGCCCAGTGGCGCCAGTGTCCGGCAGCCTCGCCTCTGGCAGTGCGCCCCAGGGTGGCTGTGGCTACAATGTAGCTGCCATCACCAGTGTGTGAATGTGTGTGTGAATGGGTGGATGACTGGATGTGTAAAGTGCTTTGGGGTCCTGAGGGACGAGTAAAGCGCTATACAAATACACGCCATTTACCATTTATCTCTCAGTTCTTACGCTCGTCACCTCATTGAGAACACCTCTGGTGAGTTGGGCTAGTTAGCTCTGTTATCTGCTGACTTGAACTTAGCTTAACTGCCCATTGGTGTTGGCCTCTACCACACAGTTGGTGAGTAGGCTACCTGCAGAGCGCTAATTTCCAGTTTTCCTGTGCAGCCTTTTACTTTGCGTTTTGGAATGGACTCCAAACTGAAGCGAGCAAATCAGAAATCTTCTGTTCGCCCCTGTCCTTCCCTGTCCTCAGGGTTGCGGTTTCTCTTTGCACGACAGCAACCAGCACGATGCCTGCCCTGTCTGCCTGGGATCTTCCACGCCATGAGAGTGTTGACGGAGCCCAAAGTCTGTTCCAGGTCCGCACTTGATCCTTTAAAGACGGGTGACATTTATGGAAAAGGTGCTGGGACGGACGGCTGTCACACAGCACGACCCTCACTTCTTTGTGTCTGGAGCCCCGGCTTCATCCAAGTCTGAGGACAAGGATTATCCGGTCGGTGTCCCCCACAATTAGCTGGGCTGACCACATGGAATATGTTGATGGGTTAACCGAAGACGAGCTGGAACCATGCAGGAGCGCCAGCATGTCATCATCTCCCCAGGAGCACGATGACATGCTGGACATCAGCCTGGACATCCATGGTTTGCCGGAGGATGAGCAGGAGAGCCCATTGTCGGTCCAATCTGCCGCTGCTGCTGCGTCGGTCGGCAATGGCGCAGAGGAAGCTGGCTTAGCTAACCCACCCCTATGGAGCCATCTCTGGCTGCTTATGTTGATTGCTAAGGGTTTGCCACCTAGTGTGATAGCGACAATTCAGAACACTAGGGCCTCATCTACTAGAGGCTTGTACGCTTACAAATGGCGAGCCTTTGAGCAGTGGTGCCAGGACCGCTACACTCTCCCATTTCAGTGCTCTATTGTGGATGTTTTGACATTCCTGCAGGAGCTGCTGGATAAGGGCCTTTCATTTTTGACAATTAAGGTTTATTCAGCAGCTATATCTGCTTGTCATATTGGCTTTGACGGTTGACACCAGGTGCACATCCCCTCGCCATACGTTTTCTGAAAGGAGTTCGCCAGCTGAGACCTGTGCTTAAGTCCAGTGTCCCTGCTTGGGACTTGACTTTGGTGCTGGAGGCCCTTTGTAGCTCTTCGTTTGAACCTATTGAGTCTGTGGATATGAAATTTCTTTCATATAAGACTGCATTACTTCTCGCTTTGGCTTCGGCAAAGCGAATGGGTGACCTTCATGCACTGTCTGTGCATCCCTGCTACACACAGTTCTCTCCTGATGGCACAAAGTCATATTATCCCAAGATCATGCCTGCATCTTCTAGCTCAGTGGAGTTTGAGTTGCTGAGCTTTTGCTCCCCTCCTTTTGCACCTGAGGAGCAGAGGAGGATGCATTCTCTTTGTCCAGTGCGTGTGCTACGCACCTACATTGAGCGCACTCAGAATGTGCGTTTATGTGACCAGCTGTTTGTCTGCTTCGCTAATCCAAATAGAGGTAGAGCTCTGTCCAAGCAGAGGCTGTCCCACTGGATTACAGAAGCTATCTCACTGGCGTACAGCAATAAGGGTCTTGCTTGGGGGTGAGAGCTCATTCCACCAGGGGGATGGCAACCTCATGGGCTCTTTTTAAGGAGGTGCCTCTAGTTGATATTTGTGCTGCAACTACTTGGACACTTTTGTGCAGTTTTATTGCTTGGACGTTACAGCCCCTTCGGTGGCTCATGCTGTCCTTTCTGCTGGGTCTAGCGCACACTAACGTGGTGGTGGTCCGATGCCAGTTCGGTGGCTGCTCTGCAGGGTGTGTATATTTCTCCCATACTTACGTGTTGTACCGTGTGAATCAACTGTAAGGGACGAACAGTTATATCTATAACTTCTGTTCTCTGAAGGAGAGGAACGAGGTACAACACAAGGTGGCCCTGCTGAGCAGCATGGCTCGGTGAAGAGTGGCTATCGAACTGAGGGATGACTGTGATGACAGCGGCTATATGTGCAGGCGGGGCCATGTGCGTGTCATCACACGTCATCCGCCTTAAAGGCGTGAATAAAGGTTTCTTCAACTGGGACACACAAGGGCGTGATATCCCATACTTATGTGTTGTATCTCATTCCTGTCCTTCAGGAAACAGAAGTTATAGACATAACTGTTCGTTCTTGATTATCTAATTATATTTTGCAAGTTTAGCTTCATGCTAATAATGTAGCTTATTTGCTCATTAGTCACGTGACTCAATATTATCTTGTTTATTTTGATAATTGCTGCCATGCTTTCTTTGGTTCTTCCTCAGTCAACAAAGGGGAGATGTCCGTGCCGCTCACTCG
>NC_140570.1:807970-1070470 GCF_057381845.1 Rhamphochromis longiceps | reverse complement strand
GGAGCACGGCGAGAAACGCGCTCGATCTACTATGGACCAGGCAGTCAGAAGAATGACGTCTACAGCATCTTTAAAGTAAAACATTTGTTCATCTAATCTGATGTCTGACTGAAACTACACAGTAATGTCTCCTATTAGCTGCAGAAGACATGATTCAAGATTCAAAGCGTTTGTTGTGATGTGTACAAAGAAAAGTCAAGTCAAGTCAACTTTATTTGTCAATTCTGCCACATGTACAGGACATACAGAGAATAGAAATTGCGTTACTCTCAAACCCTAGTGATTTAAAAAAATGCAAATAAAATAATTAAAAAGTAAAAATTTAAATAAATACAATACAATTTTACGTATAACAAAAAAAAAGCTATGCAATATACAATATTCAAGTAAGGAGGCAGAGTAGTGCAAATAGGCAAATAGTGCAAATGGAGATTTAGTAGTATGCGGTAAGAGATAGTGTAACAACAAAGTCTTATGAGGTAATGGCAGTCCAATGCTCCACAAAGTGACTGGTGTGTGTGTGTGTGTGTGTGTGTGTGTGTGTGTGTGTGTGTGTGTGTGTGTGTGTGTGTGTGTGTGTGTGAGTGACAGAGTTCAGTGAGATGGATGAAGCTGTCCTTCAGTCTGCTGGTCCTGGCCTGGAGACTCCGCAGTCTCCTCCCTGACGGCAGCAGCTTGAAGAAGCTTTGCATTGGGTGCGTGGGATCAGCCGCCATGCAAAGGGCTTTTTTAGTGAGACGGGTGCTGTAAATGTCCTGGAGGGAGGGGAGAGAGACACCAATGATCCTCTCTGCAGCTCTCACTATGCGTTGGAGGGTTCTATGACAGGACGCATTGCAGGCTCCAAACCACACAGTGATGCAGCTCGACAGGATGCTCTCGATGGTGCCTCTGTAGAAAGTGTACATGATGGGGGCTGGAGCTCCTGCTCTTCTTAGTTTGCGGAGAAAGAAGAGACGCTGCTGTGATTTCTTGGCCAGTGCTGTGGTGTTGTACGTCCAGGAGAGATCCTCTGTGATGTGCACACCCAAGAACTTGGTGCTGCTCACTCTCTCCACAGACGCTCCGTCAATGGTCAGAGGAGCATGTTGGGTGTGCATTCTCCTGAAGTCCACAACAATCTCCTTCGTCTTCTCCACATTCAGAGAGAGATTGTTGTCAGCACACCACGTGGCCAGGCGTCTCACCTCACTTCTGTAGTCGGTCTCATCCCTGTTGCTAATGAGACCCACCACCGTTGTGTCGTCCGCAAACTTGATGAAGAGGTTGGAGCTGTGTGATGGAGTGCAGTCATGGGTCAGCAGAGTGAAGAGGAGGGGGCTCAGCACACATCCCTGCGGGGCCCCCGTGTTTAAAATGATGGTGCTGGATGTATTACTGCCGACCCGTACTGCTTGAGGTCTTCCGGTGAGGAAATCCAACAGCCAGTTGCACAGTGAGGTGTTGAGCCCCAGCTGGACCAGTTTTTGAGTGAGCTGTTGGGGGATTATAGTGTTGAATGCTGAACTGGAATCTATGAACAGCATTCGAACATATGAGTCTTTTTTGTCCAGGTGTGTGAGTGCTGAGTGGAGTGCAGTGGAGATGGCATCATCGGTTGAGCGGTTGGGCCGATACGCGAACTGGAAGGGATCCAGGGAGGGGGGCAGGACAGTCTTGATGTGTTGCATGACTAGTCGTTCGAAGCACTTCATCAGGATGGGAGTAAGTGCAACAGGACGGTAGTCATTAAAGCAGGAGGGAGATGACTTTTTTGGAACCGGAATGATTGTGGTGGCTTTAAAACATGTGGGGACGACAGCCTGGATGAGTGATATGTTGAAGATGTCTGTGAAGACATCAGTGAGTTCCACTGCACAGTCTCTCAGTACACGACCAGGAATGTTGTCAGGACCCGGAGCTTTACGTGCATTGATCCTGCTGAGGGATCTCCTCACGCTGTCCGGGGACAGAGTCATCACCTGGTCACCAGGAGGGGGTGGGGTCTTCTGTGCAGTGGTGCTGTTTCGGACTTCAAAGCGAGCAAAGAAAGTGTTCAGCTCGTTCAGCAGGGGGATAGTGCTATCACAGGTCTGTGGTGGGGGCTTGTAATCTGTGATGGTCTGAATGCCCCGCCACAGGCTCCGTGAGTCTCTGCTGTCTTTGAAGTGATGAGATATTTTCCTGGAGTACTGTCTCTTAGCCTCTCTGATGCCACGGGAAAGGTTGGCCCTAGCTGTCCTCAGGCTCGCCTCGTCTCCATCTCTGAAGGCAACATTCCGAGCTTTCAGCAGCCTGTAGACCTCTCCTGTCATCCATGGTTTTTGATTGGCCCGGACAGTTATGGTTTTCGTGACTGTTACATCCTCAATACACTTGTTGATGTAGGCAGTAACAGTCTCTGCATTTCTCTGTACGATGAAATTCTTTCTCTGCTCTCCATCTATCTCCAAATCCTCTTTTGTGTCTTTGTCCTTGTATTTAAAAATAAATAAACAAATAGCATAGTTGTTATGCCAATGTTGTTTTATTTTGTTTACTACTTATGACAGCAAAAAACAAGAAACAATCTATGGTTTTACTATGACTTGTTTTTCTCTTTCTCCACTTCTAGGAAATTGGACTCAAAATTATGACGAACTCTGATGTGAAGAAACCTTACAACTGCGACGAACTGAGCTTCTATTTCAGTGTAGAAGATAGTAGGTCACTGCTATTCTCTGTTGACTCCAATGCCCATTGATACAACCTTAGGAAGAACTGTTGTTTTTACAACTTGTGTAACTGTAAGATTTATTTACACTTGCAAAAATAGTAAGTGAATCTCTTCTTTTCAAAGTCAAAGTCAAAGTCAACTTTATTGTCAATTCTGCCACATGTACAGGACATACAGAGAATAGAAACTTCGTTACTCTCAATCCCTAGATAAAATAGAAAATGAACATTTAAATGGAATCGCCACCATTTCTGGCTTGCTTTCTTTAATGGGTTCTGTTCTTTGTCCGAGTATGACAAATGCAGTCTGACTAATCAAACTCAATCAGTTATACTGTTCATGTCTTCAAAGCTCCTTACTTTACTAACATGGTCTATGGTCTGAGATCCCTAATATAGCAGTTTCCTAGATAGAATGAGATGGCTAGATATGAAGCTAGGAGTTACAGGCAGTACAGCCACAGCAGTTTTATGTCTGTATGTATGTTTTGTGGAATGCATCAGCAAAAAATTGGCAAACATGTTAGCAATACCAGTAACTTTAAACATTTGGCTTCCTTCATAAGCCATTGCTTATAAAGGAAGCAATGGCTTATAAAGGGGTGGCTGTAGCTCAGGTGGCAGAGCAGGTCAGCCACTAACCAGAAGGTCGGTGGTTCGATCCCAGGCTGCCTCCTGACTGCATGCCAGATATCCTTGGCCAAGATGCTAACCCCATGTTTGCCTACTGGTGGTGGTCAGAGGGCCCGGTGGCGCCAGTGTCCGGCAGCCTCGCCTCTGTCAGTGCGCCCCAGGGCGGCTGTGGCTACAATGTAGCTGCCATCACCAGTGTGTGAATGTGTGTGTGAATGGGTGGATGACTGAATGTAGTGTAAAGCGCTTTGGGGTCCTTAGGGACTAAGTAAAGCGCTATACAAATGCAGGCCATTTACCATTGCTACAAGGCTAACATTAGCATTTAAACTATTACTATTCCTGTCAGCTAAATAAGGAAAAAAAAATAGACTAACTGACTAGTGTAAAACTAAAAAACACTCAGGTAATCAGTTAGATTTGAGAAATGTTTAATGGAAAATGTCAAAAAATAATAACAAAGGCATTTAAAAATCATTTATCAAATTCTTACCATAGATTAACAGATTTAATCTATGGTGCATCTCGACAACAATGTGTCATCTAAAGGCAGATGGCTACACAACATTTAGGACACAGTAATTTACCGGCGTGGGCATCAATTTAAATTGTAACAATCAGGTTAAATGATTAATAAGTCTGGTATCACCTAGTGACAGCAGTGAGAATTAGTTGGCTATTTGTGCACAGCCCTATTTTACACTCATAGTCACTCATATCACACCGGATGCGTAAAATCCATGAAAATATATCCTGAAATTTTTTTTCTGGACTCGGATATCCTTAATACAGCCGTTCAAACCCACCACATAATTTCACTGGATGAATTTGTGGTATTTATTTTTTTCAAACTGAATTATTTTTTTCTAAGTTTTCACATGCGAATAAACAGATCTGACCAATCAGACCACTGCATTTGGCAAAAAGTTACCTCAGACGTATAGCTACATGTTGCTCCGGCTCCCTCGCCTCGATTTCTCTGCCTCCACATATGTGGTCTCAACTCTGCCAAAAAAGGGTTCAAACTGACACTGATATCCTGAAAAATGTGCAAAAGTGGTTGTGATACAACTTAGACTCCTGTATCCAACCATGAAATTGTCCTTGTTGCTGTCTTCTCTTGAGAATTGGATGAACTCAGAATCCTGTTTACTTACTGTTTACTCTTTTCCCTCTCTAAGGGTGGGTAGCTTGTCTAGTTTCAGTAACGAGGTTATCAGTTATCCATCCATCAATTCATCTTCTTCCCCTTATACGGGGCTGGGTCAAGGGGATGGCAGCCTAAGCAGAGAAGCCTAGACCTCTCTCTCCCCCGCCTCCTTTCAGCTTGTCCCCTCGGCAAGCTGGAGGAGGCTGGTGTTCCCAGGCCAGCCAAGAAGTATAATCCGTCCGGCATGTCCTGGGTCTGCCTCCTTCTGATGGGACATGCCCGGAACACCTCGCCCAGGAGGTGCCCAGGAGGCATCCTTGTCAGATGCCCAAACCACCTCAACTGGCTTCTTTCAGTATGGAGGAGCAGCAGCTGTACTGTGAGCTCCTCCCAGATGGACAAACTCCTCACGGTATCCTTCTGCATCACTACACAGCATCATCTGTCAATCTCCCGCTCTCTTCTTCCATCAGTTGTGAACAAGACCCCGAGATACTTGAACTTCTCCACCTGGGGCAGGAACTTATCCCTGACCCAGAGTGGGCACTCCACCCTTTTCCGGGTGAGGACCATGGCTTCAGATTTGGAGGTGCTGATTCTCATTCCCACCACTTCACATTTGGTTGCGAACTGTTCCAGTGCGAGCTGGAGGCCATCACCCGATGAAGCCAACAGAACCACATCATCTGCAAAAAGCAAAGATGAGATTCTGAGACCACCTAAGTGAAAGCCTTCCACCACTTGGCTACACTTAGAGATTCTGTCTATAAAATTTATGAACAGAATCTGTGACAAAGGGCAGCCCTGGTGGAGCCCATCACGCACCAGAAACAAGTCTGACTTATTGCTGGCTATGCGGACAAAGCTCCTGCAACGGTTGTATAAGGATTGAATGACCCGTAGCAATGGGCCAGACACCCCATAGTCCCGGAGCAGCTCCCACAGGACACTCCGAGGGACACGGTCGAATGCCTTTTCCAAGTCCACAAATTGCATGTAGACTGGTTGGGCAAACTCCCATTCAAGTATTGTCGAGTGGGTAAAGAGCTGGTCCAGTGTTCCACCACCAGGACGAAAACCGCATATTTCTTCCTGTGTCCGAGATTTGACTAACGAATGGACTCTCCTTTCCAGCACCCTGGCATAGACTTTCCCAGGGAGGCTGAGGAGTGTGATTCCCTTGTAGTTGGAACACATCCATCCTCCTTGAAGATGAGAACCACCATTGCCATTCCAGAGGTAGGCCCCTGATCTCCACGCAACATTATAGAGACATGTCGAACAAGACAGTCCTAAAACGTCCAGAGCCTTCAGGAACTCAAACCTCATCCACCCCAGGCGGCCTGCCACCAAAGAGCTGTTTAACGGCCTCAGTGAATTCTCCCCCAGAGATAGAAGAGTCATCCCACTCGTCCCCAGAGGTGGCCTCCGCTCCTGACTGAAAATGACTCAAGGGTTCCTCATAATGTTACTGGAGGCTAAGGTAAAGCCATCCAGAGAAAGTTAGATACCATATTTCTAAGATTTTTAGGGTCAAATACAATAAAGTTTTAGCTGAATTTAGAAGCAGAAAATTAGAGGTCATCCAGGTCTATATGTCTTTAAGACATTCCTGCAGTTTAACTGTGTTATCTGGCATCATGGACAGATAGAGCTGGGTGTCATCTCCATAGCAGTGTAACCCAGGAGATGCTACCCTTTTCCCTGGGGTGGAGACAGGCAGACCGTCCCCGAAGGCCCCGCATCCCAGACCCCAACCAGACGGCCAACTCCTCCTCCCAGCCCCCCGCCCCAATGGCTAACAGAGAATGGGGGTGTGTGAAGACCCCATACCTCCCTCCGCCCACTCATATGAGGTGTTGCTGCATGCTGTTCTAAAGTGCATTTAAAACACGGGAGGGCATGGTGCTTCCTGCCAGAAAGCAATAGGTAACGGCACGGCCCCTCCTGAAAACCCTCAATGCCTACATGTATTTAAAATTGAGAGGTGCCCACCTCTGAATTTCTTCTTTCAAGAATTTTTCAAGAATTTTCAAGAATTTTTGAGATAAAAAGCAAGGTTGGAGATCTGCGTATAATTAGCTAAGACAGCTGGCTTTTCAAGTAGTGGTTTATTTAATGGTTTAATTCAATTTTATTTAATTACAGCTTAAAGACCTGTAGTAGATAGCTAATTATTAGAGATAGAAACATTACATAACACAGAAGGCTTTATCTGGAGAAAAGGACTCTAAATAAATAACAATGGTACTGAAAGTAGCTGTACATAATGCCATATCTGTGAGATGATTACGAGTATTTTTTTTCACTAATGGTTAAAATTTTATTTAAGAAATTCATGAAGTCATTACTAGTTAACGTTAAAGGGATGGTTGGCTCAACAGAGCTCTGACTGTTTGTCAGCCTGGCTACAGAGCTGAAGAGAAACCTGGGTATTTTCTTCAATCAGTGATGAATAGTAAGATGTTCTAGCTTTACGGAGGGCCTTCAGAGCCTTCAGGAACTCAGGGCAAAACCTTATCCACCCGAGGGGCCAGCCAAGGAGTTGTTTAACTGCCTTAGTGACCTCACCCCCAGAGATATAAGAGTCGCCCCTCTCGTCCCCCCACCCTGCTTCCTCCGCGGATGATGTGCCAGTGGGATTAGGGAGGTCCTTGAATTATTCCTTCCACATCCTGACATTGTTCTCAGTCGAAGTCAGCAGCGCTTCACCCTCACTATACACAGTGCAGGTAGAGCACAGCTTTCCCCTCCTAAGTCACCTGACAATTTGGCAGAATCTCAGTCTGAAAGGCAGTCCGAAAGTCTTTATCCATGGCCTCTCCAAACTCCACCCACACCCAAGTTTTTGCTTCAGCCAGTGTTGGTACTTACTGCTGATACTTATTACCTGCTTCTGAAGTCCCACGGGCTAACCAAGCCCGATAGGACTCCTCCTTCAGCCTGGTGGCTCCCTTCACCTCTGGTGTCCACCATTTGGTTCGGGGTTTCCATCACGACAGGCACCAACCACCTTGCGGCCGTGGCTCAGTGCAGCGGCTTTAGCAATGGAGGTGCTGAACATAGTTATTTCGGACTCAATTTCCACAGTCTCCCTTGGAATGCTGTTGAAGCTCTGCTGGAAGTGTGAGTTGAAGATCTCGTGGACCAGGTGTTCCCAGCGCACCCTCACTATACGTCTAGGTGGCAACTCCAGACTGAGATGGAGTCCAGCCCCTCTCCAGGAGACTGGTTCCAGAGCACAAGCCGTGGTTGAGCTGAGGCCACCAGGGAGGTGACATTCTATGTCCCGATCACTAGTTTTAGAAGTCGGGGATCAGTCTGCTAGGGCCTGGCTGCTGCCTGACACACATTGCACCCAACCCCTACCTCGCCTCATGTAGGTGGTGGGCCTACAGGAGGATGGTCCCTTTTTCGGGCTGTGCCGTCCGGGCCTCATGGACTAAGCCTAGCCACCAGACCAGGACCAAGTTGACATTTACACAAAAGCCTCCTGACAACATGGCCCCTGGGATCCCTGGACACACAAACCCCTCCAAGGTAACAATTCATGGAGGGGAGGTTATCAGTTTTTTTTTTTTTTATAAATGAGGAAAGAAAATAACTTAGTTCAGGGACTTTATGCTGATGGTAAATATGGGTCACTTTCCAGATGCTTCCATTGTTTTCTTTCACATTCACCGCCATACCTGTCCTTCCACATTATTATCTTTATTTCCTTTTCCTCCCTATTAGCATTTCCTGTTCCTCTGCTGCGCTCAGGGCAGTTGGGATGCTACACTGACTTTACCATTTGGTGGTGATGGTAATAGAAAGTACAGCCTATCCCGGTATTGACTTCAGTTGGCATCTATATATTAAGCTGAAAGCCCATTTTGGAAAGTCTAGCTTAGCATAGCTTTAGTTGTTTTTTGAGAGAGTGTAAGATTTTTTTTGTGTGTTTTTAAATCCAAGAATTTGTTAATTGTTAAAAAAGTACATTTTTAATTAGTGGAGAAATATTAGCTGAATGCATAAAACACTAAGTGTACCTTTTATCCCTTTTTCCAATTTCTTTGTAGTTTTTCCGAGCTGTTGTTATGTATTAAGTGCAGGAAGCTGAAATGAGCTCAGTGGTTTCCCCAGAAAGTTTATTCTGTACATCAGGATGCCGCATTTCCAGTAGATTTAACATTTCCATCATTATCCAAGTCACTCCTGGGATGCTAAAAAGTTTCTCCCACTAAAAATGCTGCGTCTAAATGTACAGACTCAACTTTCTGGGGTTTCCTTACCTGGATTTTCGAGCAAGCATTTGGAAGTAACACAATTATTATAACTTTTGGTTTATTTAAAAAAAAATAAGGAAGGAAACAAAGCCTCCCCATTTTTCCCTCCCCATTTAAATGCTCTCAGGGCAGGACTCACCGATCCCCTTGGCCTTCAACATGATGCCTGAACCTATACTTACCACGCAGATGTCTAAAGTGGACAGCAAAAAGGAGACTATCAGAACGTTCTTCCCTGAGACCTGGATCTGGGACCTCGTTACTGTGGGGTAAGATTAACATATCTTATGAAAAGAATCACAGCACTGTATTTTTTTATGACACTGAAACTGTTTTTAGGTAATCAAATGTGAATAACATGGATGCTCATTGCAGTCCAAATAACAGAATTAGTTGTATTCGTTAGCAGATATTAATGACAAACGCTTATGTCAGTGATATTTACTGAACAGAGGCTGCTGCTTTCCCTTATGTTCCACATCTTAAAGTCAAAACACAGCTTATCGTGTATGAAATTCAAATGAATTTGAGTAGACACTTGAATTCATCAGTGTAAGTATATATAAATATAGACTCATCAGGCATAACATTGTGACCACTGACAGGTGGAGTGAATAACACTGATTATCTCTTCATCATGGCACCTGTTAGTGGGTGGGATATATTAAGGAGCAAGTGAGCATTTTGTGCGGTGTTCCCAGTCTGTGGGGTCGCTATCTATCAAAAGTGGTCCAAGGAAGGAGCAGTGGTGAACCAGCGACACGGTCACAGAGACCCATTGATGCACGTGGGGAATAAAGACCGGCCCTGTGTTCCATCATCAGAGCTGAACCACGGAGCAATGAAAGGTGGCCGGGTGTGAGAAATCACGTCTTACGTCACGTGGATGCCCAGGTCTCTTATCTGGGGAACATCTGGCACTAGGATGCACGATGGGTAGAAGGCAAGCCGGCAGGTTTCCACTGGGAAACCTTGGGCCCTACCATCCCTGTGAATGTTACTTTGACATGTAGCACCTACTTAAGCATTGTTGCAGACCATGTACACCCTTTGATGGAAACTGTAATCCCTGATGGCCTCTGTCAGAAGGATAGCCCCCCATGTGGGACGTGCTGGACAAGTCTGATCTGTGGAGGCCATGCCTCACAACTTGCAGGATTAAATGATCTGTTGCTGACTTGGTGCCAAATACCACAGCACACCTTCAGGGGTCTGGTGGAGTCCAGGCCTCGACACGTCAGGGCTGCTTCGTAGTAGGCAGGTGGTCACAATGCTCTGCTTGATCAGTGTATTTGGGGAAAAATGCCATAGTACCTGAACTTTAAATGTCACGTCTGGCTGTCTGTTCAAACAGAGATAGTGGGTTGGTGAGCATGGAGAAGACGACCCCTGACACCATCACTAAATGGGCAGCCGGAGCATTCTGCGTATCCTCTGTGGGCTTTGGTGTGGCTCCCAACACCGGACTTACTGTGTTCCAGCCGTTCTTTGTCAGTCTCACCTTGCCATACTCTGTCATCCGAGGAGAGGTGTTCACCCTCAAAGCCACCGTCTTCAATTATCTCTCAAAGTGCATTATGGTAAAAAAAACAACCACATCTGCTTCTTACAGATCCTTTGTACTTAAGGGCATCCACAAGTAAGACGACACCTGTCAGATTGTGGAAAACATTTGTGAAAATGCTTGGATATGTTTTTGTTTTCTTTTTGAAATTTCATTGTATTACTTTGCATCCGGGCACGGTGGTTAGCACTGTTGCCGCACAGCAAGAAGGTCCTGAGTTCAATTCCACCATCAGTGGAGTTTGCATGTTCTCCCCGTGTTTGCGTGGGTTCCCTCCGGGTACTCCGGCTTCCTCCCACCGTCCAAAGACATGCAGCTTGTGGGGATAGGTTAATTGGATAATCCAAATTGCCACTAGGTGTAAATGTGGGAGTGAATGTGAGTGTGAATGGTTGTCTGTCCCTGTGTGTTGGCCCTGCGACAGACTGGCGACCTGTCCAGGGTGTACCCCGCCTCTCGCCCTATGACAGCTGGGATAGGCTCCAGTGCCCCTGAAAAGGAGAAGCGGAAGTGAATGGATGGATGGATACTTTGCATCCGATGTAGCGTTTTCAGTGTAACAAAATCAACTTTTGGGGATTTACTTACCTGGATGATTGAGCATGCATCAAGACTTATTACTTTGTAGTTTTTGTTTTGTGTGACAAATGCGTCACTAACTCGTGCTGTGTGGATGAGTGGTTCTGAAGAAAGCTGCAACCCAAAATGATGGCTGGGAGAACAGACGATCTCACGAGCACATATTTAATCAGTCCTCAGTGTGATGCGTTACTGCACCAGTTTGTTGCATTCGTGTGTTCTGTGTTTGGTTTCTGGCTGTAGGTTCAGGTAACACTGGCTGCCTCTGACCAGCACACCTTCAGAAACTGTGATGGCTGCATTTACAGCGTGTGTCTTTGTGGAGAGGAGAGCAGGACCTTCTCGTGGATTGTAACTCCGACTACCCTAGGTATTCCATTCTTCCCTTTTTCTTAAGTGCTTATTATCCAGTAGTGATGGGATTTCCGGCTCTTTTTAGAGATCCGGCTCTTTCGGTTCGGCTCACTAAAAAGAGCCGGCTCTTTCGGCTCCGAACCGGCTCTTCAGGTTGTTTTGTTGCTTTAATTAAATTATTAATAACAATAATATAAAATTATGCACAAAAGGAATTACTAACGTAAAAAAAGTGGTTTTATTTATATATGTTTATATATAAATATATACGGTGACCCCTAGAGACAAAACACGTACAAACTCCAAAACACATTTCTAGCATGAACTGAACTTCCAAAGCAGAGCTACTAGATCACTTAAATTACACAATTGAAAGCATGTGTGTATTGTTTGTGTATTTATACACAGGCACTCATTAATTTTCAAATAATTTAAAAAAAAAGTTCATTTACCTGTTACTACCACACACCAAATCCGGTCGTTGGTACTTGCTGGCTAGTGTAGCCACGAGGTAACAAAAGCTCAACACTGCGCCCTAGTGTCCTGGAGCACTTCTGTTGTCTTTTGTACGTGATTTGAAGTTTGTATGTGCTTTGTCTCTGGGGGCCACCGTAAATATACTTTTATTTATTCACGCCACATAAAATGTAATAAATAAATCATATAATACAAAAACCAACTATTCACATTTTAACTTTTAACTATTTAAATTTTCAGCTTTTTCTTTTTAAACAAATTTAAAATGAAACAACACAAAACACTACAAACCACAACACAATTAAATATAAATTATAATATGAAAACAAAAAGAAGATGCATATTCTCTGTCATATGGACCTGCATGAATAAACTTTCTGAATCCTTTATCATCTGCTACTGAAAATAGTTGTGGATGATTACTATACCTTTCTTATGTTGTTGTCCCTGCTCTCTCTCTCTCTCCCTCCTGCTCTGTTCCTGTGCTACTGAGTAACTACCGCCCCTCCCCCCTCTGCTCAGCGTAAAGCACAAGGCTCGCTGTGGACTGAAGCGGAAGAGCGAGAGAGAGAAAGAAAAAAAAAAAAAACCCACGTGACGGCTCGCGTCGTTCACGTCAAAGAGCCGGCTCTAAGAGCCATTTCGTTCGCAAACGACCCATCACTATTATCCAGTTCAGGAGCCTCATAAACTTGTGATAGATAGCCGGTCCATAGCAGGACCTGTTTTGGTTTTTATGGTTGATAATCATGGCTCAGTTCTGTTTGATTTGTAAATATATTTGTTTAGTTTCACACCAGATCTACCTTGAGCCATGTGTGGATTTTCAGTATGCCACCAATGTAAACAAATGAAAAATGGAAGAATTGCAAGCAGCAGATCTTCATGTTTCAACAGTTCCTAGAAATATTTCTTGTTTGTATCAAATGATCCTCTACATCAGAATTCCTTACAAAGGGATTCCTTACTGGGCCTTTATTTCTTTATTTTTCTTTTTTAATGTTTATTTATAAGATTTTAAGTTCAAAATTACATCAAATCACACAAGACAAAGAAACCAAATTCAACATCCAAGCACAGAGAAAAGAAACAAACATTAAACAACAAAAAACCACCGGTTAGTCATTCCAGATCAAAAGTACAGCAGGAATGTTCCGATGCTGCAGATAGAGTCCGAAGACAATGAAGTTAGACAGGGCAACAGAGAGTTCACCCAGGCCAGACCATTCGTCCGGGCCCAAGAAGGAGTTGGGGTCCGGCAGACGTGTAGTTTCACATCAACACAAAGTGCAGTCGACTGGGTTAAAGATGATATTCAATCTCTCTCCCCAACCAATCACAGCAGATGGCCCCGCCCCTCCCTGAGCCTGGTTCTGCTGGAGGTTTCTTCCTGTTAAAAGGGAGTTTTTCCTTCCCACTGTCGCCAAAGTGCTTGTTCATAGGGGGTCATATGATTGTTGGGTTTTTCTCTGTATGTATTATTGTAGGGTCGACCTTACAATATAAAGCACCTTGTGGCGACTGTTGTTGTGATTTGGTGCTGTGTAAATAACATTGAATTGAATTAAATCCCCATTAATGTGACTGAGAAAAGAGCCCCAGCGTTCGACAGATGTAAAGTGAGTGTCAGCAGGATGATAATGAACCTGTTTAATATACAAACATGCAATCATCTCACAGCAGTCTGGGCCTTTATATGCAGAATATTGTAATATCTCACTAAACGGACCAGGAGCCATCTTTCATTATGTGGAGATTTGCAGGCATGGAGGTAAAAGAGGGAACTAACTGAAAAGATGCACAAATCCATCACCAAAGCAGGCCGTAATGAACTGGAATATACAGAGTGGTCTATTCATACAGTTCTGCAGATGAAACCAAAACAGAATGCAGTGATTTGCAAATCTCATAAATCCACAACAGCAGAACACAGTTTGAACATTTTAGGTGTTTTTAGTGCAAACGGACCATTTTACTAAAATCAATGGGAGCAGCATACTTGTGTGGCATCCTATTATTATTATTATTATTATTATTATTATTATTAAAGTTTAAAATTAGTTTTCGATTTTTTGGGGAAACGGGAATGCTGTGTCCTCTGGACTACAGAAGGCAGGGACCACCAGCTCCACACCCTGCAGCTCTGATGGTATGGAGGTGCACTGTCGGCCTCCACATCAGGAAAAGCACCAGTATAAAAGTTTTTAGAGCTGCATCCATATTTCAGAAGACGATGCTAAACCGTGTAGTGCAGCCTTTACAGCAGCGTGGCTTAACAGTAGAAGAGTCTGGACTGTTGGATGAACCAAAAAATCCAACTACAATCCTGTGCGGGAAAAGATTGGGAAAACATTCCTCTCCCACAAGTGCAGATGTTCCCAGATGTGTATGGACTGCTGTTAAAAGAAGCATGGATGCTACAGCGTGGTAAACATGACCCCGCCCATGGGGTGTGTTCTTACCACTAAATTCAAATTAACCTCATTTCGTTTCTTAAAACTGTAGTTTTTATTTTTCTGGTTTACTTTTATTCCCGTCTTTAACCATGTTCTGTTTTATAGGAGAAATTCAAATGGAAGGCGGTCGCTACGCGTCACATGCTGTGTGGCGTTTTCCCACCTTTAAAGGGAAAATGTAAACAACTTTGAGTGTCTTTGTCTTCGTTAAACCAGTTTTAGCTTAAACAGGACATGTCAGATTCAAACCAGAAAAAAGAAGTGAACAAAACTTTATTTTCTTTTATTGATTTTGGTCTAATCGGCTGTTTGAAGACTGTCACACGGTGTCAGCCGCTCACAGCTCCGCTCTCCCCAGCTCCTCGTTACCAGAGGCAATTCTCTAACTGTACAATGCAATTTTCTTGGCTTTTAAAATGAAATACTGATGTTGTTTCTTTCGTCCGACACAATCTCATGCTTTGAGTGAAAAATGAGACACAACGGGGTAATTAATCCGTATTGAGGGCACTGAGGGCTGTTGCATCTTCATTGCTGGAAGCGAAGACGGGCGGCTGTTGTTGGAGCTCTGCCTGTCCTGAAAGCAGAGGATTTATATCAGCCTCCATCAGCAGGGATGGAGATGAGGCTCTGATGAATGTCAAATTGCGCTCCTCTAACTCCCCCTTAGAGGAATGCTGACAATCACTTGTACTAACAAGTCAGGTAGTATCTCTGACGAAACAGTCAGAAACCTCTCCCTTAAGGGGCGATCTGTACTTGTCCTCCATGTGAAGGATTGTGGGCTGTGATGGAAGGAAGGTGGGGGTGGGAGACAAGCCGTGTGCTATAATAAGGCAACAAATGGGGATTAATGAGGGCGAATGCGATGGGAAACGGGGAGGAAGGAAAACACAGCGGGGATAATGAGTTGGCTTGAGAAGCAGATGGGAGGCGGTTTTGCCTCTGTACACAGAACACGACAGCACGGCGGGGGAAGGGAGCAATAATCGATACAGGCGTTCCACAGTGACGCCGTGTGTGTTTGCTCACAGGTAAGGTCAATCTGAAGGTCAGCGCTGAGGCCCTGAAGACCGAGGCGCTGTGTGGCAACGAGGTGGCCACAGTCCCCGACGTGGGTCGAACTGACACCGTGATCCGCACCCTGCTGGTGGAGGTCAGTGACATGACAAACTTAAGGTGTTCACAGGTCCTAAGCTGATAGACGTTGTCAGTATTATTTTGATCAGTTACATTGTGGCGAGAATAATGTCAGAATTTTAAAATCTTTCGGTTTCGGCCACAGGGGCCCACAGATTTCCTGTATTTCCAGTTGTTTTTGACAGCGTGTTTTAGGAAAAGGTGCAGGTGGGTTGCAAAGCAGTTTGCAGAGGCCAGGCTAAAGCAGGTCAAATTTGTGATATTTGACAATTGGGTTTGTGGAAGGACGTCAGCTGAGCCATTATCTGATGTAGGCTGGCACTGAGATTAGAACTAATGATGCGCCGGCTGCTTTGATGGAGAGTGAACATCAGATATGGAAATCTGTCAAACCTGGCTCAGCCATTTTTTAAAAATATATGTACATGTGCAGTGTATGGATGAAAACAGGGGCCACACTTCTCTGTTTTGGTCCCATGGCCACAGCTATAACACTAAGCACCTAGCCACCCGGCCAGTCCGCCTTTGCAGATATCTGGGTCAGTCTAAAGACAGCACGGTGCTGTGACAGAACGCCCAACAAGTCTGTTTTTCTAGATGGTGGACAATGAGCCAATGTTGGCGCCTGTTAAGAAGTGCACACCAGGAGCTTCAAAGGTCTTTACTGTGGTGATGGACATGGAGAGAGGGAACCTGTAGCATCGCACAGACCTTCACTTTCTTTCTGTTAGGGCAGCTGTTATCACTTCAGTTTCGGTCCACTTCTCCTTCCCGTCTGCATTTTCTGATGATCGGCTGTATCTGCAGTTTGCCGTAGTTCTATAGGAGCACTTAAGCATCTTTATTTTAGTTTGACTTCACTCTCAAAGTACATGACTGGTATGTTTATACTGGGTCTCGGTCAGCCTCTCGGTCGTCCTCTGACTGAAACAAACTGCTTTAGCAGCTTTCAGCTAATGGGAAAGTCAGTGGGATTGAGTTCAAATAATCCAGTTCACTCTAATGTCTGGAGCATGTCACCAAATCAAAGCTCACTGTTATTATGTTTAAGCTGTTTAGAAGTTTGTTTGGAGTGATGAAATCAGTCGGTCGTCTTCACTTCTGTCTCTCTTCCCAAGGCCGAAGGAACCCCACAGATGGTCAGTCACAACGTTCACCTCTGTCCCCCAGGTAAGGCCTCCTGACTCTGAGTGCTGAACTCTGAACTCCAACTCGGGCCTTTCATTCACACCTCATACATGCATCATAACACTTCCCTGCATCATGATGGTTATTCAGCATGGCGAGGAAACCAAATTCGTTGTGTTTTCGTTAGAGATGGCACGATACCACTTTTTTATGTCCGATACCGATATCATACATTTGGATATCTGCCGATACAGATATAAATCCGATATATAGTGTTTTTTAATCAATAAAAAAATGTTTTTAATATCTTGCTGCTTTTTGTAAAAGTTCATACTCAAGTTAAAAAACAAACAAACACTCAAGCTATTCTGTTACACCTGTATGCAAAAAATGCACTGCACCCAAAATATTTCATAGTTCAGCAAAACTGATGAATCTAATAAACTTAAACCTCCACCATCCTCCCTATTCTGGTATTTTAAAGAGTAAGCAACCTAACCAATAGGGCTCTAAAACTCCCAGCAAAAAAAAAATAGGGAACCACCCCCCACCTCATGATGCTTAATCGACGTAATCAACTTTAATTTGATGCAGTGTGAAAAGAAAAATGCACAGAAATAAATTCTTTTTCAAGAATAATTAAATATATTCAACATCTTTCTTCAACAGAACTGCACAGATGGAAAAAGTACTATAGCTTACTAGGGTATATTAGACTTAATAGTTACTATATACAGTAATGGACTTCTATATATTTTACATCAGATTAAAACTTTGGGTGTAAGATTCAGATAATTATTTATTAAAAGCTCGACATTTTAAATGAGAATAAGAAAGAAAAGTATGTCTTTGTGCCCCCTTTTCCCTGTTCATGCCCTATCGGCCCCCCTGGCTAAACTTTGCTAGATCCGCCCCTGCACAGTTACAGCCGTCAGCTGTAGAAAAAGATCCTGGTGTAGACAGTAATATTAAGCTTATCAAGGTTAAACGTGCTGCTGTTGTTCAGCTGCTGGTTTCCTCTTTCTGGTGTGAAGTGGGCCAAAAAACAAACAAGAGAGACGATCAGCTGATCATTGATCAGTTTCATGATTGAAGCAGCAACAGGAGAGAGAGAGAGAGAGAGAGGCAGTCGCTCCATATATCTGTTGTTAAGCTTAACGCTGGAACGCTTCACAAACATTCAGAGATGAACTTACACACTTGCTTGCCACAGCCGCTCTATCACGTGACGCACACTGCTCCGACGTGCTACGGTTATGAGGCGAGTTACGGCGTGTCGCAAGTTTTGTGAGGTGCTTTTTTGATATTTAATGGATCGGATTACTTTTTTTTTTTTTTTTTTTTTATTTCTCTCTGATATCCGATCCAGTAATTTAGGTCACCGATACCGATACTTCACATCGGTCCATCTCTAGTTTTCGTTGTGTATTTTCTCCACTGGCAGCAGATCTTTAGCTAAAGTTGAAGTCGAGCAGCCGCTGTAAGATGCACTTTCCTCACTGTGATCAACTAAATGACCAACATGAGCCGTCTCGTGTAATCTGTAGTGCTGAGCTTGTCTCAAAATCAAAGCGCTGCGATGCCTTGTTGTGTTTCACATAAACAAACTGCTTGTAGCTTCATGTACATAACAGTGTTTTAACAGTAAAATCATTCTGTTTGATAAACTTTAGCCAAGAAAAGAGGTTGAGCTAATTCTTTCATTAAAGAAGCTTTTTCTTCCTTTTCTTTGTTGTTGTTGTTGCCAGATGGGGTCACGGAGAAGAATGTCTCTCTTCTTATGCCCGAGCTGTTTGTGGCTGGTTCTGCTAGAGCGACCTTTTCTGTGCTTGGTTAGTGATTCTGTTGTTTAGTGAACTTTAATTTGCCAGGTGAAACATCTCTGTAGCTTTTCCTCGGTTTGCTTGGGCAGGTGACCTGATGGGCAGGGCAGCCCAGAACTTGGACAAGCTCCTGGCCATGCCGTACGGTTGCGGGGAGCAGAACATGCTCCTGTTTGCTCCCAACATCTTCATCCTGAACTACCTGAAAAGCACTGGTCAGCTGACTCAGAATATTCTGGACAAGGCCACGCACTTCCTGGAGAGCGGTAAGCACTTGGGGCTTTCTTAGGACAAGGTTTAATGTGCGTGCTCCACCCCCACGCAGAATGATCACGATGATGGTGATCAAATTAAACCTTAAAAAATGCATCAGATGAGAACCGTAAAAATGGAAGAGTCGCTGCTATTATCTTAAAACTGTACTCCACTTTGACTTGGACTCAGCCACCGTGCTAATTCCTAAACTCTGCATATTGGCGCTGATAACGGTCATGTGTGGATTTTACCTCTGCAAAATTTGAATCAGCTGATCTTAAAGCTAGTTTTAACTGTTTATGGCAGCTGAGTAGAACGAGTGCAAAGTTAAGAGGGTGTGATCTTTAAAAACAGGGCACCAAGTCGAGCTCAGGGGCAATCCTTGCAAATCAGATCAGACCAGTCCACACAGCAAGCTGTTAAATAATAAGTCAACTTAAATGGCAATAACTGCAGATGTGTTGGTTGTGAAGCCTTGTAAGTATGCACATTTGACGGGGGGCTCCTGTAACATAGCCGGACTGTAGATATAAATTGCACTTGAAATAAACTTGGCACCAAAACTAGAGTTTTGTACGGTAAATAAATCCAAATGTACTTGATTCACATTTTCTGTGTTGTGAAAAAATAATCCTCTTTTTTTCCTTTTTATTGATTTCTTGTGTGTTGGTGCTGCAGGATATCAGAGGGAGCTCACGTACAAGCATGACGATGGTTCCTACAGTGCATTTGGGAAGGCAGACTCCTCTGGAAACACCTGGTCAGTAACGTGAATGAGAGCATGAAGATATAAGAAGTAGATGGTGATACAGCAGCTGACTCAACAACAGGCTGCTAATAGTTCATTGGGATGATGGCCTTTGAATTTCAGAGTTATTCTCCTACAGTGTCGGCTGGTGAGGGGAAAAGCTGACACAGCAGAGTATTTTACATGACAATATTGTATGTTTAGTCATGCAATATTGGTTTATGAAATGCATTAAAATACTACTGCAAGAGGGCTCATCTCACCAGATTGCATGTAATTGCCAACTTGACCTCATTCAAGTCTGACAGAAGATATTTACCAAGTTCAACTTTGAGGACATAATTTACAGTGAGAAAAAAGACAATGTCACTGCAGTACTCAACATATGAAATCATGTAATGTAATGTAATATTGCATTGTGTTGAGGGCTGCAACTCTTATTTCGGTAGTCGATGATCTGCAAATTTTTCTTTGATTAGTCAACGATTATTTAAATAACTCTGATCTCTGCTGCCTTCAGCCAACAAGATTATGTATCGGAATTTCAGGAGCGGGACCACACCTCCAAACACGCTCCTTCCGGTTGTCATCCATATAGGTTCCCCCAGTTCTGCAAGCTGTTCATTCTCGTTTGCGTGCAAACAGGGTCCATTCCATCCGCTACATCCTCTTGTCTGCAGCACATCAGATGAACAACTACTCAAGCTCTGCGTTCATGGCTTTTCCTCCGGCAATCAAAGGAGTACACCGAACGTCACGGCGGCGCTTCCGAGAGACTGAATGCTGATGACCTTCTAGCAGTTTTCACTACGTCGATCCATCCAGTCATCTTATCTCCGCTAAATCCAGTTATGAAGTGACTTTGGATGCCAAACTCGCAGCTCCCCTCACGTCGCTCTGAAACAGGCCCACAGGCCGGGCGAGTTAGCCGAAAAGCTGACGGACATCAGCGCCGAACCCAGAAGCCACGCCGTACCGTACCCATGCTTCCAAACAAATCGCAGCTCCAACAGCAAAAGCTACAGTGTACTTCACTGCAAGCGCCAGGTAGCAGGGACGACTCAGTTCTGTGCTCCTTCCTCCTAACACCATTTAATGCGAGCTGGAAATATGTCGCTAGCTACGTGCTCTACTGTTTCTCCATCACCATGATGTTTTCTATCACTCCTTTCGCTAAATGCTCAAGCAAGTTGGCACTGGGATGCCCGGTTCTTCCCTATCCACCATTCGCTGATGATTCAAGATGGCGCCGAGTATGGCAGCCTTGTCGCGAGCTCCCCCAAGCAACAGCTTTTTTCTGTGTTTAATTTTACTTTTCCTTTATTTTTTCACGAGCAGCACTTGTCTCCTTGTGTACAACCGACAAACCTTACTGGACATAAAAGACGGTCTTTCTTATAACTTTCCGGAGTTCAAGTTTTGCAACACGGACGCTCCGTTTGTAGACCCCCCATTCATCTCACCTGAGACGCCTTTGTTCTCTGGCCCTGGAGGCCGCAAACGCCGACGCAGAGGGAGAAGATCTGGCGTTCTGGTTCGACTGAGACGGCGCACTTACAGACCACCGTTACCCAGTTTATTACTGGCTAATGTGCAGTCTCTGGAGAACAAGCTGTGCGAGCTTCGGGCACGGATCTCATTCCAGCGAGAGATGCGGGACTGCTGCGTGATCTGCCTCACAGAAACCTGGCTATCGGACAAGGTACCGGACTCCGCAATACAACTACCGGGGTTCTCCGTGCACCGCACGGACAGGTCACAGGATCTTACTGGGAAAAGCAGAGGCGGTGGTGTGTGTTTCATGATCAACAACAGCTGGTGTGATTATGCGAACGTGCACCCGGTCAAATCCTTCTGCTCACCGGACCTGGAGTACCTGATGATTAAGTGCCGGCCATTCTGGCTACCGAGGGAATTTACAGCAGTGATTATTACGGCTGTTTACATTCCCCCACAAGCCGACACTGGGAAATGCGTGGGACACTTATCAGGAAATGCGTGGAAGATGTCGTCCCATCCAGAACAGTTAAATCCTTCCCAAATCAAAAACCCTGGATTAACGGAGATGTTCGCGCGGCACTGGCGGCACGGAGCACCGCCTTTGCCTCCGCGAACACATCGGACTACAAACACGCACATTACCAACTCCGGAAGACGATCAAAGCAGCCAAACGTGAGTACAGGGACAGGGTGGAGCAACAGTTTGACAACCCTCGGAGGATGTGGCAGGGACTAAACACGATCACAGACTTTAGAGGGAAAACCAGCACACCGCAGACCATGGCCTCTCTGTGTGAGGATCTAAACGTATTCTACGCTAGATTCGACACAGCGAACACCATGAGACCGGACAGTGTGCGCACCGCGGATGACGTCAGTGCGCACACTGTGTCTGAGTAGGATGTGCGGAAGTGCTTCAGGAAGGTGAACGCACGCAAAGCTACTGGTCCGGACGGGATTCCCGGCCGCGTCCTCAAGTCATGCGCGGCTCAGCTGGCTGGAGTGTTCACGCACATCTTCAACCTTTCCCTCTCTCTGTCTGTAGTCCCAGCCTGCTTCAAAATGGCCACCATCGTCCCTGTACCCAAATCCTCCACCATCTCCTCATTGAACGACTGGCGACCTGTAGCCCTGACCCCCATCGTAAGCAAATGCTTCGAGAAGCTGGTCAGGGACTTCATCTGCTCTGCACTACCCGACTCACTGGACCCTCTACAGTTTGCATACCGCCACAACAGGTCCACTGGTGATGCCATAGCCCTGACACTACACACTGCCCTGTCACACCTGGAGAAGAGAGACACGTATGTGAGAATGCTGTTTGTAGATTACAGCTCAGCATTCAACACCATCGTTCCCTCGAAGCTGGACAGGAAACTGCAGGATCTAGGACTGAGCAGCTCCCTCTGCAGCTGGATCCTTAGCTTCCTGTCTGACAGACGCCAGGTGGTCAGACTGGGCAGCATCACCTCATCCCCCATCACACTGAACACTGGTGCTCCACAGGGGTGTGTACTGAGCCCTCTCCTGTACTCACTCT
This sequence comes from Rhamphochromis longiceps, assembly GCF_057381845.1. Classification (NCBI taxonomy): domain Eukaryota; kingdom Metazoa; phylum Chordata; class Actinopteri; order Cichliformes; family Cichlidae; genus Rhamphochromis; species Rhamphochromis longiceps. Next base: position 1,048,161 of record NC_140570.1, on the reverse strand, counting down.
ACACCTACGACTGCACAGCCACTAACAGCTCCAACATCATTGTGAAGTTTGCGGACGACACTACAGTGGTGGGTCTTATCACCAACGGTGATGAGACGGCTTACAGGGAGGAGGTCAGCGCCCTGACCCACTGGTGTCAAGACAACCATCTCACCCTCAACGTCGCAAAGACAAAGGAGTTGATAGTGGACTTCCGGAGGTGCAGAGAAGTACACACCCCCATCACCATCAACGGCGCTGCTGTGGAGAGAGTGAGCAGCTTCCGGTTCCTTGGAGTACATCTGGCTGAGGATCTTACGTGGTCAGTACACACAAACAAAACAGTGAAGAAGGCGCAGCAGCGCCTCTTCTTTCTCAGGAGACTGAAAAGATTCGGCATGAGCCCCCGCATCCTCAGGACCTTCTATCACTGTGCCATTGAGAGCATCCTCACTGGATGCATCACCACCTGGTATGGCAACAGCACCGCCTACAACTGCAAAGCTCTCCAGCGAGTAGTGCGGTGCTCTGAACGGATAATTGGAGGTGAGCTTCCCTCCCTCCAAGACATCTACAGGAAGCGGTGCCTGAGGAAAGCGGGGAGGATCATCAAGGACTCCAGTCACCTCAGCCATAAACTGTTCAGACTGCTTCCATCAGGAAGGAGGTTCTGCAGCATCCGGTCCCGTACCAGCAGACTGAGAGACAGCTTCTTCCACCAGGCCATCAGACTGCTGAACACGTCATAGACACCTCAGCTTCACTACTGGAACTTCAACATTATGCATACTGTACAGTAATGCCACTGTTTTGCACATATTCAACTCTGTATATTTTATTTTATATATTTTATTTATTGTTTACTCTATTTAATTTGTAAAATATGTGTACACACACACACACACACACACACGTAGAAAAATATTTAGTATACACATCCAGAAATGCATATACTATTATATATTGTACATATATTTATTAGTTTCAGATGTAGCCATTCTTGTATTTTGCTTGTTTACATTATTGTATTTTGCACAACTCTGTTGCTTGTGAAGCTCGCACACAAGAATTTCACTCACATGTGCTGTACCAATGTACCTGCACATGTGATGTGACAATAAAAAGTGATTTGATTTGATTTGATTTGATTCGCAAACACAGCAGCAAGCTAGTTCTCCATTTCTCCGTTGCAAATGCAGCACCGAGTTGCCAGGTTCCCAGCGACTCAACCCTCCTTCACAAATTCTGCAGCTAACCTCGGCACCGGGTTGCCAGGTTCCTTCGTTCTCATACGCAAAAGCAGCAGCAAGCTTTTCGACCATCAGATTGCCAGTTTCTCAGCATAGCTTAAAAAAAAAGTACTCCATCCCTCCGTAGCAAATGCAGCATGCTTTGGCACAGAGTTGCCAGGTTCTCAGCCACTCATTCCTCCTCTGCTAAACTCTGCAGCAAATGTAGGCACCGGGTTGCCAGGCTCCCAGCCTGTCATCCCTCCTTGGCTAAACTCTGCAGCATACGTCCACTCATCCCTCCTCTGCTAAACTCTGCAGCAAGCGTCGGCACAGAGTTGCCAGGTTCCCAGCCTCTCATCCCTGCTTCGCAAAATTCTGCAGCAAACCTAGGCACCGAGTTGCCAGGTTCCTTTATCCCTCATTCGCAAAAGCAGCAGCAAGCTTTTTGACCATGGGGTTTCCAGTTTCTCCGCATCGACAAAATAAATAAATAAAATTAAAAGGCACCGGGTTGCCAGGTTTTCCTTCACCCCTTCATAGCTTCCCTGAAATGCCAGTTTCTCAGCATCTATCATGGCAAAAAGCAGCAACGAATCCTTCTAGCCCAGGATACCAAGTTCTCATCTCTCATTTGCAAAATGGCCAGTTTCTCTGCATGAGGAAAAAAAAAAGGCACTGGGTTGCCAGGTTTTCCGCAGCCGCAAACCTTCTACCAATGCGTTGGCAGTTTCCGTTCCTCCATCCATCCTTCACGAATTTCAGCAACATGCTTTCGTGGCACCAGGATGCTAGGTCCTTCCCTCATGTCCAATCGCAGCAGCAAGTTTTTCTATGAACAAGTCGCCAGTTTCCCTTTCCCGTATCCTATATTGGCAAAATGCAGCAGCATGCTTTTGGTACCGGGATGCCAGGTTCTCTTCCTCTATCCCTCCTATGCAAGTACAGTAGCACAGTAGCAAGGTTTGGCACTGGGATGCCAGATTATCTTCCTCTATCCCTCCTATGCAAGTACAGTAGCAAGCTTTGGCACCGGGATGCCAGCTTCTCTTCCTATATCCCACCTTTGCAAATGCAATAGCAAAGAGATGCCTGGTTCTTCTTTATCCCTCATTCGCAAACTCAGCAGCAAGCTTTCTAACATAGAGTTGCCAGTTTCTCTGCATTTATCAAAGCAAAGCAGCAGTGAATCCTTCTAACGCTGGGATGCCAGCTTCTCCGCATCTAGCCCTCATATGCTAAGCGGCAGATGTTCCTTTCGGCACCAAAACGCCAGTCCTGTATTCCTCATTTGCAAATGCAGAAAACGCTCTTTGCACCGAGATGCCAGGTTCCGTTCCCTAAGCAGCTTACCCTTCCATTACTGGATTGGCAGGTTCCGCCATCAATCACTTGCCAAAAAAACCCCAAAACATTCCTTTCATCAGGATGCCAGTTTCTCTGTTTCGTCCAGTCTTCCACAAGATGTAGCAGCAAACTGTTCCGGCACCGAGATGCCAGTTTCTCTGCCATCTTTCCTGCCTTCGCAAAGCACCGGCGAACCTTCATGGCACTGGGATGCCAGGTTCTGTCCTCTATCGCTCCTTTTAAGACATCCAAACTGCGACGTGCGCATAATTCTTCATGGCGTCCCTTCACGTCCCTTCATGTGCTTTTACGAGCATTATCTAGCATCCACTTTCAACACAATCATTCAAGAACCGCTCTCTAAGCTGGCTCAGGGTTTCTGACCACGTCTAAACAGCTTATCATCTCCCATGAAGTTCAGTGGACTCGCACTCTGCTCTCTGACGATTATGGGGGTCATTATTATTGAAGATGACTTATAACCTCTAATCAGTCTTTCAATTCATCAACCCTCCCCAAGCTGTTGCTGTCACTTCTGTTTATTTCAGAAATAAGTACAGTAGTTGTCACTACCTTATCTGAAGTAATTAACCAGCCAAGCACCCCTTCTCTATCTTCTACTCAAAGACAAGCTCACGCAAGGTTTGCGAACCATCAAGCCTCACCTCAAATCTCCATATCCAGCATACTTCTATGTCAGAGCTTCAGTTCAAAGTTGAGCCATGTCGCTACCTGATCGAGGGTTCCCCTCATTCATCTATTAAGATTTCCATTGTTCGCAATTACCTTTGATCTCTTCTCCTGCCATTCCTTCCACTCCATGGAATCCTCGACTACCTTACTGAGTGCTTTGCAGCTTCGCTAGCCTGCCACCAATTATTTTCCTCTTCTTTGGGTGGCGAGGTCACTCAGCGTTCACTCTCACCAAAATGTCTTGTATTAGGTAAAAAAAATCTGCCATTTGGAACAAATGAAAATTCTTCAGTTTGAAGACGGACTGTCTAAAAGCAAGTTCCTACTGTATATCTCACTGAAATGTTACTCTGTAGCTGATTGTGCCTTGTTTTAACTGTAACGAGATACTTTGACTAGAAAAAAGACAAATGTACTTGGTAAGATTTGGAGTTTTTGCAGTGTGCCACCAGCTGTATGCCAAATTGTCTGGAATTTAGACTTGAGTGTTTTAGAAAACGTAAGACAGAACCAGGAAGGGTTAAGAAAATGCGATTTGACCAAGCACATGGATATAGGGTGATGCAGAGTTGAAATGGATGCAAGAAGAAAATGTCACTGATAACCTGCAGTCCAGTTGGAGACAGTTAGTAGGAAAGCTGTTTATAATTGTAGGGACTTACAACATTAAGCCCTTAGTCTTAATGTCCTAGACACCTACCTGTCCAAATAAATGGCCTGAGAGATTAGACTAGAAATTTGAGTTTGTTAACACGGACTGGCCGGGAGAAGTATGAACTAGGGCTGGGCGATATGGCCTAAAATTCATATCTCGATATTCTTTAGCTGGATGGCGATATACAATATATCTCGATATTTTTGTTAAGCCATAAAGTAAGAACAAAAAGAGAGTTCTTAGTCAAAGCTGTGTCCCAGATGTCACACAGGCACTTTTATTAATATACAGCGTAGATGTACATGAAAAAATTACTCAAAAATAAATTGAGCATTTATTAAATAATAATTCTCCATAAATAAAATAAAACAATGTTGTTTTTGTGCATAACAAAAAAGCTCACAACTGTGCAGTCAAAATTTAAACTAACAGACGCTGAGCATAATAACAAAGACAGATTTCACAGCTGCTCTGTTCACAACTTCTACTGCGTGACTGACAGCCTAGAGTTTGAAATCCGCTTCGTAACCGTGACTCTGAACAGGTGCCATTTGTGGTCCTTTTTTTTTTTTTTTTTTTTTGGCCTGTCCCGTTTGGCTCTTTTGCCATCAGAATTGTTGTCTAAAGGCAAAGAAAGATGCCCAACGGATTTACTTTACCAAATTGACCATCCCAGCCTTGCCGTAATGGTCCATTTGATTCACCTTTTATTGTTTATTTTATTTTCACTTACTGAATACGGGACAGACTTGACTGGGGGAAAGAAGGGGAGAAAGAAAGAGGGAAAGAGAAACAGCTGAGAAGAGGGACGGGGGAGAAGGTCAAAAACCAAAAACCAACAGAACGGGCAGGAAAAGAAAAAAAAGAAGAAAAGAAAAAAAATGCATCTATCGATCACCTGGATCACCTGCTGAGAAAGAAAAAAAGAAAACAAGCAGAAGAGAACAAGAGTAATAGAATAAACAACATCACAATGATATATGGGAATATGACAGTAAATGCTAAATATTAAACATTATTGTGCAGCACATAAGATCAACAGAACACAGTGTGCTTTGAGGTAGGAGCCAAAAAGGGTGTAGTTTGTGGGTGTGATCACCCGTGTGTACACCTGTGAGCATGGACGCGCTTCTTTTTTTTTTTTTTTTAAAAGGTTCCTTCATGTAATGATCTGCTAGAGGGTGTGGGGGGGCCACAGCCCCGTCCTCCAGGGCATGAAGCAGGTGTGGAGGAGATCAAAACTCCAGACATCCAGAGGCCCCCAGAACACAAGAGACCAAGGAAGACCAACAGAGGGGCAGCCGCGCCACTGTCCCAGAAAGAGCTGAGGAGAGTCCCAGATGAGGGCTCACTCAGCAGCCGCGGAGCAGAAGCCAGGGGGGGGTTGCAGTGACGCGCCCGTGAGCTCCGCCGGCAGCCAGCCGTGCCTGAGTGACCGAGCCCCAGGCCGAGAGGCCGGGGGCACCCCACCTCCGAAGTGGCCCGAGCGAGCCCCAGTGAGCCGGTGTGTACCTGGACGCCCATCCCCGGACACAAAGAACCACCAACGCACCGATGTCTGAGGGAGTCCGCCACTGGCAGGGGAAGTGGTGGTCGGGGGAGATAGGCCTCCATACCTTGGAGGGCCTGAGATGTCCCCAGAGAGGTGGCACCTGACACCCAACCTGACATATAGACACAGACATACAGGCACACACAGATACAAACATCCATTCCCACCCTCATGCTCTCATATGCACTTACTCCACACTCACCCAACGTGGAGACAGACATAAAGAGACGTTGTACACACGATCACACTCCCCAAGCGTACTCTAAGCCCCGGGTCTAGGTACCCTTGCCCCTGGAGGGGGGAACTGCACCCAGACCCAGGTGGTGTTACCCTTTTCCCTGCGGTGGGGGGAGGCAGACCGCCCCGACTCCGCAGCAGCAGGGAGGCCCCACACTCCAGACCGCAGTCGGACGGCCAACTCCTCCTCCTAGCCCCCCCGCTCCAGCAGGTCGCAGAGAATGGGGGTGAGAAAAGACTCCAAACCTCCCTCCACCCGCTCATTGTAGTGTTGATGCATGTGTGTTCTAAGGTGCATTTAAAACCCAGGAGGGCGTGGAGCTACCTGCCAGAGAGCAGCAGGTAAGCGCATAGCCCCTCCTGCTGGCCCTCAATGTCTACGTGTATTTAACCTTGAGAGGTGGGCAACGACGCCAGGGGTGGGGTGTACACCCTGATGGTACTTTGGATTCCGTGTATCGTGCCCACCCCCAAGATCCTATATGTATGTGTAATGAGAGTGTGAGTAATGTGAATGTCTAAGTTGTGGTCCTTATACACACACAGTACGGTAATATTACGTTGAAGCATAGTATGCATTACTCTGCAGGGCTCCTGACTACGGTAGCCGTAATGCTCCGACAATCCATCAAGCGGTGCAGCTTCATAGCTTACCAAAGCATTTTTGACAGATTGCTGAGCGCCGTGTACCACATAAAATCGGTTCACGGTCAGTAAACACAACCAGAACTCATAGATAAGGCACACAGTCGATTTTTGAGAAAATGAAAGGATTTTAGTGCAAGGTTATAGTCCGAAAAATATGGTATACGAGTTTTGTAAGGTAGTTTGTTTCGAGGCAGGAGGCTGGAGACTTCGCAGTCTGGGATGCAGCACACAGTTTCACACACTCTTCATTTTGCTGTTGTAAATGGTGAAAATGCAAGTAATGCTAGCTGCATGGCATCAACATGTTAACGAGGTAACTGCTAATGCTAACCGCAATGCTAATGCGTTTGACGCCGTGCAGCCCCACGCATGGGGCGATCCGCGGTAACTCATTAACGGAGATTTGTCGCGTTAATACAGTTATGCCATTAACGTCATTTTAACGAGAGTAACGCTGCAGCACTAAAATAGTAATCTCTACCGAGCAGCTCCTCTTTGATAGCTGCCGTGTCCGTCCTGTCGTTGCCTGCAGGTGAAGCGATGGGGGAGGGGGAGTTGTGTTCAGTGAAGGAGAGGCGAGACAGAGTAACGCAGCGTAGAGACAAAAGTGGACGAAAGAGAGGCAAACTTGTGGTTCCACAAGTATAGTAGACTATATCGATATAAACAATATTGTCACATCTCTTATCTCGTATAAAAATATATCGATATATTTAAAAACTCGATATATCGCCCAGTCCTAGTATGAACAGATCAGAAGCATATGGAGCCTGGATTTGGTGTTAAGTGGAGAAAATTCCAGCAAAAATTAGATGACTGCTATGTAGCATTAGAAAAGAGATGAATCATGGCTGTGTGTTCAGGGTAAGCTAAAGGGAATGGCACCAAGAGACAGTTGAAATCGGATTATTACCTTGCCGATATTTTGTTTCTTGTGCACACATTAAATACACATAGAAGGCCAGGGAAGGAGGAATTTGGGTGCCGTTGCTGAAGCTCTCACCCAAACTTGCCAACGGGAGTTGGAGTTGAGTTTTGCAGATGTGAAAACGGAAACAAGCTCTGGAAATTGTCTAATTGCGCAGTGCTGAGGCTAGAGCTCGTTTGGCATTGGTGAAGCGAGAACTGCTGGTTGGTAGAAGCCGGGCGTAATGTGGGATCAGTGAATTCTGCTTTTATACGAGTATTTCCAGGACGGCGAGGATGACGGAATCAGATTATGCTGCGGACAATCGAAATAATTGAAAGCAAGCAACGACATGAACGTGACAAGACGTGGACGAGATTGGACAAAGGCATCTGCAAAGGAGAAGGATGTAGAATGAGAGAGATTTAAAGTAAGCGGCATTAATGCTGATTGTCCTGGAAAAGGTGATTGGACGAGACCAGTAATGACACAAACAGCTTGTCAGTGCGGGAAAGTGGGAGTGAGAAAGCTGAGATTTAGCCGGCAGCACCTGGGAGATGTCAGACCAAAGGTCTTTCTTATTGAACTTGCATATAAACTCTCTCAGTATGTGACAAAATTCTGATGTCAGTGAGTCTTATAGTTTACAGTCGATGTCATCGATCGTGTAGACTAATCTTCGCAGCGCTCGTCGTGGGCTGTCTGGTGTTTGTTTCGCTGCCTTTGTGAGGACACGGAGCAAACTGCCTCATCATAACCATTTAACCTTAAAACTCAGTCCTAATGCTGGAACCAATGAGAGCAAGCCAAAAGGCTCTTCTACAAAACATGATCACAGATGTGCACGATAGTTAGTTTATTTTTATCTAATCATAATTGTTCTTTTTGTTTTCTGGTTTCCTGTGATCGATGACGTCAGTCGCTCGCTCGTGTTTGGATGAGCTGATATCCATCATTTGTCCAAAGTTTGGTGAACACACGCAGCAACGACGCACACATGTTCACGGAGTCCTTTCAGCCTCCTTTTCAAAGCACCAAACGCTTTATTTGTATTATTTAATTTATAAACTCTCCAAACTGAATCTCCAAACGGTGATTCAGTTCATCTGGACGTAGCGTTTTGTGGGAGAAACGTTTCGTCATCATCAGGTGACTTCTTCAGTCTCAGCTGACTGCAGGCTTCAGTCTTATAAACAGCACATTGATTTACTTACCTGGATGATTGAGCATCAAGACATAACAAACTGAAGTAAAACTGTTGTGTAAATATTTTGTAAACAGTTCTAATCTCAGCCTCTGTCTCAACTGTGTTTACTTTGCATCTGCACGGCAACAACATTGTGATGACCTATAAATACTGACATAACAAAGAAGACATTGGTGCTGCGGTTGCATCAGCACTTATAGAAGCATTCAAACATTTATCCAGAGCTTTGCTGTTGAACTGAATATTTTCAGCTCAATTCGAACACTTGATGTGACGAGAACACAAAGCACACGCAGTGGGAGGTAGACGTGTGCACGCACACACACGCGCGCTGCATGTCCTCTCTGGTGTTTGGCACCAGCAAGCGTCCTAATAATTTACTTTATGAGGAACCTGCCAGAAAATATTAATATTTTCATTTAATGGGCTTAAAGCACAGTGCCTCAGGGGATTTAACAAATCTACTGCTGTTTTGAAAGGGTGCTGGGCAGTTTGGCACTTGGTGTGTGTGTGTGTGGGTGTGTTTTTGAGAAACTAGGCCTCTCAAGTGTTCAGTTACATTAGAATTTCAGAAGAAAACTGGATGAAAATTGTCCAAATCACTTAAAATAACAACAGTTTCTGTGAATGCGTTGATGTAAAACCTTCACCCAAGCGTCGACGCTGCAGTCCTCCACATGTTTATATGAACAAACAGCACCATGTGAAAGGAGTTTCCTATGGAGACAAAGTCACACAGAATTATCACCGCATCCTGCACCTCCCTCAGTGTGACAGCTTTTAAGCCTCTTACCTCCTGGTTTGTTTTTGGTTCTGTGGCTTTCAGACTCGTCTCATCAGCTCTGCTGTCACACAGAGCAGAAAGCTTCACTATAAACACTCTGATAAACCTGCTGTAGCCACCTGCAGACATGTTGAGACCAGCACATCTGTATACAGGAACATGACCAAATGACTCGTGTGTGGGATGTGTCCTGCTGTGAAATGGACGTAGCCACCACAGAGACGCCCAACAGTTGGCAAAGTCTTGACCTTTGCGTTCTCTCTGCGGCCGGTCCTACCATTTTATTTTCAGCCGTAAAACACTGATAGGGTATTGTTGTCACCCCTGCTACAGACGTACTACCAATCTTAGACAAGTTTGAATCCCAGTGACCTCGACATCAAGGTCAGAGGTAAAGTTCCTGAAGTTCTTGGGAATGCAGCGATTCATACCATGGCTGTATCAAACTGGGAGGCTGACAGGTAGCACTGGGGGCCACCAGTATGTCTGTCATACATGCACACACGTTCTGACTGGACTGCACAAGGTGTGCCCTATAAAGCATGCCTTGCTTTAATTGTCTCTCTGGTCACCAATGGGGACCATTACTCAAAAAACAAACATCAGACTGTTTTCACTTTATTTAACAATAAAGATATCAGGAAGGCTCCCCTGAGCTCACAGATCCTTCTCTCATGGACTTTGACACAGTGAGACTTCCTTTGTGCATCTCCTGCTAGTTTACCCATCCTACACCATCACCCCCAGCACTGGTGAATGGCAGTTTCTCCCATTCAGCTTTGCAGAGCCAGAACCACCAGGCTAGATGGGGAGTGTCTGTGCACAGTCATCGTCAGATCTCTACGGAGATGCTGAATCGGGTTCAAGTCTGGGCTCTGGCTGGGCCAGAACATTCACAGTGGTCCCTTTGGTATTTGCACTGTGTGCTCAGGGTCTGTTCTGCTGGAAGATGAAACTGAAGGTCCAGAGCGCTATGGAGCAGGTTATCATCGAGGATGTCTCCGTACGTGTTCATCTTTAAATAAATAAAGACTGTAACCTGACAGAATGTGGAACAAATGAAGGTCTGTTGATGTTTCTGGATGCAGGGCTCTAGACTAACTTTTTGCCATGGGCGTACCGGTACAAAAGTTAGGCGCACACAAATTTTCTAATAATTGATATAATATAATGTGTTTTTCTGGATACACTGTGCTTTTTCAGCATGCAAAGATTGATGACACCGTGTCAGAGCACTGGCTATGAATTTCAGAAGGATCAGGCCTTAACAGAAAAGTTAGCAATAGTTCTTTTCCTATTACAGCTACATCCACTTCTGTCGTGCCTAGGCTGCTCACTAGGGCTGGGTATCATCACTGATTTCTAAAATCCATTCGATTCTGGTTTTCAAAGTCCCGATTCGATTCAACTTAGCCTCAGACAGTCAGAAATATTATAATTCTGATCATTTATCAGCACTGACTTCATCAGAATTGTGAACATCACAGCAGATGCCTTTGTGTGAAAGTAACTGAGAATAAAACAGAAAAACATGAAGGAGATTTTCCTGGTCTGGCTTTTTATAGCAGAAAACCTTAAAAATATTCTACAACGTTCTGCATATAAAGTTTAAATTTCTTCAGTATTGAACAACAGAAAAAATAGGCTTTCTTGTCCGAGGTCATTTAAGTGAAAGAAAGAAAAAGACAGCAGCCACAGCCTGTAAACAACGGTAGACTGGTGGGTAATAAGCCAATGAATAATACAGAAAACAGAGATTGGAGACGGAAACTGTTCTTGAAGTACAGAGAGAGAGAGAGCTGTGCATGAAGTGTGATTTTAATAGTCGTGGAAGCAAAACAGCAAAATTCATGACGACATTGATCAAATGTGAAGCGCAGTTTGCTGCTTCTTTTGCTGCTGGCTCGGTGAATTTTGGCTGGAGAGACAAAACCTGCAGCTCAGAATCAGCGCAAAAAGACGTAATCACAGCGCGGACCGGACGCATCAGGATCGCTGAGCTCCGACAGCGTGTCCGTCTGCGGGCCGTCGGGCGAGAAAGCCGAGAAAGACAAAGCTGATTCTGATGCGTCGGGTCTGTGTTTACGTCTTTGTGTGGAGTCCGTTGTTACGAGTTCAAATATTGGGGATGGAGACAAGAGAAAAAACCACAATAACAACACTGGTCCGGCCGGGTTAAGTCAAACGATGATTTTAATAGTCACACGCGTGGGAGATGGACACTGTATGCAGACAGCCTCAGATCTCAAAATGGTGGAGCATTAATCAAACTCTTATAGCCTCTGGTGCCCCCACCTTATCATAAAAGCCTAAACATTCACATGCTTTCTCTCACACGGCGCCTAAGCTACGACCTTGGCTCCCCGTTTGTCTGCTCCTGCTGAGATGGGGCAGAAAACTCCAGCATGTTCTGTTCTCTTCTAATCAGACAAATAAGGCGATGAATCAGTTGAACTAATGCAATAGTTATCCGCTTCTTCTAATTCAGGAGAATAATGCAAACTAAAACTACATAATAATTCACAATCTTTAACTAGGGGTATAACATGGCATAAAATAATATTACAATTTAACACCGTGTACCTGCTCTCATCTGCTGTTTGGTTGTTGTTGAAATGGTTTTGTGAGCTTTAATCTGAGAATCTGGCGTTTCTGGCAAAACACAGTTATGTTTAAAAGTCGATTCAGGATTTAATGAATCGATATCGCTTTATTCAAGCTACTCACCTCCCACTTCCACCTGCACTTTCAACTGGACTACGGCCAATCAGAGAGGTCCCGCCCCTGACTATCTGATTGGTTTAGTGTGTCTGTTGTTGACCACAGGGAAGGTTGCAGGGGGGTTTTTTTGTTTGTTTTTTGCTACCCGAACAGTTGGTCGCACAGGTGCAACCAAATATATATTTTTTTAGTCGCACCACTGAAAAATTTGGTCGTATTTGCGACCAAATTGGTCGCACTCTAGAGCCCTGGGATGCATTGTGTACTTTAACAACAGATGTAGGTTTTAAGTGACTGTCTTAGGACCAGGGAGCTCCAAACATCTTTATATGCAGTCTGTGAGCATGAAATGGTTAAAGAGCTGGGTATGTTTCTGAGGATCTGTAGCAGCTAAAGGAGTGGAGAGCGAGTGTTAATCTGACAGCAACACAGCTCCCGTGGCCTCCCTGTGGTGTTGGTAACTGTTTGACACTGAAAGTCAGAAATGTATATCTCAGCGTTTTCAGCTTGATGGACTTTCATCGTGGTCTAGTGGTCAGAGTAATTAAACAGTTAGCCTTTTGGGCTCCTGAAAATACAGCACTCGTATACACGATGAATTCTGCTGTATCACCAATGAGCTCAGAGGGATGATTGCTGCAGACGGGGCTGTGAGTCCTGTGAAGCTGTTATGTAATTGTCCTGGAACTGGGGTCGTGTTGGGGTTACTAATACGAATCGACGATTAGATTGGTTTTCTAAAGTGTGCGTGTCTTTCTAGGCTGACCTCCTTCGTGATGAAGTCCTTTGGTGGTGCACGGCCGTACATCTACGTGCAGCCCGAGCACATTACAGAAGCCTGGAGGTGGCTGTCTAAACACCAGCGGCCTGATGGCTGCATCAGATCAGTTGGAAAGCTCTTTCACAATGGCATGAAGGTAACAATCACTCTCTTTAAATGGAGCTTTCTTATCAGCAGCTGTTGGTGCTTTAAGTGTTCAGCTTTGGATAAATCTCTCCTGCAAGATAAAAGCACAAAATGAACTCTGTATTAGAAGTGATTTACATAGAAGTTTCAGAGGAGATGGCCTATAGCCTGCAGGCTACACGCGCACACACACGCACAGGAAATATCCTAAACTATCCAATGACTTTCCAGCTTCTCCTAAAGCACCACAGGCCTCATCAGCTGCATGTTTCAGGAGTCTAGCTTTGGTCTGCCTCTGATTTTTGGTGCACAGCAGACACATTTCAGTGTCTTCTGCACAGCAGTAGCAACGTTAGAAAACACAGTTCCAGTCTGGGCGTTTGGCACTGGTGGAAAACCAAAAGTTGAATCCTGTGACTGTAACAGCAGGTTACACAGCCCCTGCTGAGTGTTCGAGCTCTCGTGTCACTGGACATGCATGCGCTGCCTCGTGGAGCATCACACCGTTTAAAGGAGCCTCATTTTTGTTTTCTCCGTCACATTTCTGTGGATGATCACATTAAACAGTGTGGTGATAGAGACACATTACAAAAGAATGCTCTGTGGTTGTTTTGTGAGCATACGGTGTTGTCATGTTTCCACAGGGAGGAGTGAGTGACGACGTGTCCCTGACTGCCTACATCACTGCTGCCATGCTGGAGCTTGACGCCAATGTTACAGTAAGTCTCACTTCACTTTTGAAAATCAGGACATTTACCGATTTAAAACAGTTGCTGTAACACGACGGTTTCTCAGCAATACTAATCAGGTGAAACTGGTCGTGTGCATTTCTGTCGACCATCGTAGCTTTAGGTGTAGATGCTAGCGTTAGTGTCTCAGTGTCACATTCAGCCACTGTCATACCGTTCTACATCATGAGATGGTTTATCTTGTATACAGATTAAACCTCAAATTACACTTTTTAAGCTGCTGTATCTGCCCTACAGTTCCTGATTGTCTGCAAGCTGCTTTGCAGCCCAGTTTTAATTCAATTCAATTTTATTTATATAGCGCCAAATCACAACAAAAGTCGCCTCCTCTTCATCCTGTTTCTGTCACATCTGCTCTCTGTGCCGTACGCTGTGTGGAAGAGCAGAGCTAGCAAATGAATGAAAGCTACACGACAGCGGTCCTGAATAACACGCGTGATTTTACTCTGAGCACTTCCTGCAGTCTGTCCCATACGTGTGCTCATGTCTGCCGTGTGACAGGATCCCGTGGTACACAACAGCCTGACCTGTCTGAAGGCTGCAGCGGCTGGCCAGCTCGATAACCTGTACACCACTGCCCTGCTGTCCTACACCTTCACTCTGGCTGGAGACGAGGAGATGAGGAGCAAACTCATCACCCTTCTTCATGAGAAATCGAACACACACGGTGAGGCTGACACTGATCCAACTCTATGATGCAATAAACTTCCTCCCTCTGAGGAAGAACGAGTCTTTGCTTCCTTAACTCAGTAAATGGATCTTTTTGGCTGAAACAAAGAGAGAACGCAGCGTCATCGTCATCTCCCTCGACTTCAGTTAAGTCTAAAACTTGGAAATCATTGTTTGATCCTCGCTTACAAAGAAGTCTTTCATTTTTAAATGTCTGTCTGATGGTTTAATTTTAATGGAGAGAGAAAGAATGTCAACCAAATATCCAGAAAAACACATTACTTACAAGTTATAAATTAAATTGCTGTTATGGAGGGAAATAAGTATTGGATCCACAAGTAAAACATGACTTCGTGCTCGGTGGAGAAAGCCTTGTTGGCGAGCACGGTGGTAAGACGTCATGGGGTTTGCACACATCTCAGGACGGATCGTAGTCCACTCCTCTTTACAGGAATCCTTCAGGTGTCTCGGCTGCTGTTTGCTCAGCTTCATCTCCCTCCACAGATTTTCTACAGGACTGAGATCTGGACACTGGCTCCATCTTTAGCCTCTCCTTTGTTACCTTGGTGACATGTTTTGGGTCACTGACGTGCTGCAAGACTCGTCCACAACCCGTCTTCAGTGTTCTGGCTAAAGGAAGGAGTCGGTCCCTCAGTGTGATGAAGCCATGCTGTGGCCTTATAGCATCTTCTCCCAGGCCTGAATTATTTAGATGTTCATTGGCAAACTTAAGTCAGGCTCTGCAAGATTTCATGTCACCATGACATGGTTCTACCAGTGCTGACCTGTGGTCCTAACTGCCTTCAGATCATTGAAAACCCTCCTTCCTCATCCTCGCTCCATGAGGCCAGATGGAGCTCCAGACTGAGGGTGATTGATGGTCGTTTTACATTTTGTATATTTCTGAATAATCGCACCAGTTGACCGTGGCTGATGGTCTGGTAGCTCGTACAGCTTTGTGCAGGTCTGTCCTTGAAGTACTTTAACAGCTCTTTGGTCTTTTTCTGGATTTGTGGTTGATATTCTGACTCTGAATTAAAATGAACTGTCTCCATTTTTATGGTGTTATTTCTTTGTAAGTGTGAAAGCTTAAAAATTGAGCAGGGCATCGTATAATTGTTTGCCTGATAGAAGTGTTTGTGTCGTGTGCTGTGCGTGCTCTCACAGTGCTGCAATAACTGTTGTGAGCATCTGAAGACAGGCTTGTTGAGACAGACAGTAGGAATTAGCCTCTCAGTCGAAACAAGCTACCTTGGGTTAGTCTGCAGTTAGAAAATACTAGAGCTGCCACAAACGATTATTTTGATAGTCGACTAGTCACCGATTATTTTTGCGATTAGTCGACTAGTCAGATCATCATCCATTGGACGTAAAACGTACAGTTTATTGCACCAGCAGCATCTGCTCTTATATAACTATCATTAGCTTACAGCTTTAAGTGTTTACGGTGCTAACTAAAAATAAAGACAAGATGATGGTTTATTAAAGTTTAATGAAATTTGCAGATTGTTTCGGTGAAGTTTAATAAACTCCTTGCTATCTAAAATATAACAGGACACCGGAGTAAATTCTGGAGCATCTCACACTTCTGATAATCAGCTGTCTGCTTGACGTTTATTCAGCTGTGTAAAAACTTTAATCTCAGCCAAACCGATTTACTCAGGAACAAATAAAACACTGAAAAAGCCAAACAATAACATTTTTAAGTTATCTAAGTGACTCATATATCATGTTTAACCTGAGTAGGAAAGACAGCGGTGGGTTTGAAAACGATTTGCCGGGAGTCCGCTGTTCTCACGGCTCTAGTGAGCCTAGCTCCCGGCTAGCTATCGAGCTAGTGGGTAACAGACGTCTCCGAAAACGTCGGAGCGCTTTTGAAAGTATGCGGTGTCTTGATAAACTGAGCAGATATTTGAGGTTTACACAGCTACATTCTCGCCTGAAAATATGTTAAACGTTTATTTTGTGACCCAGAAAGAATAATAAGAGTAATATTAAAACTAACTAGCTGCCACCATTGTTGGAAACTGAGCTGGGCCGCGCTATGAATTCTGGGACACAGCTTCTTCTTCTGTGGTGTTTAACGGCAGCTGGCATCCTTGTACATGCAGTGCTGCCATCTTCTGTTTCAGTCCGTTATTACACTCTTAAATCCTGCTACTTATTCCTGCGTCTTTTGGGATCTTACAAAGCTTCAAACGACGCGTCGACTATTAAATCAGTCGTGATGATTTTGATAGTCGACATAATCGTCATAAGTCGTGGCAGCCCTAGAAAATACTAACACCTCCAACCTTGTATTAGAAAGGAAAGGCTGTGTTTCTTGAGACATAGTGTGACTGAGCTTTTGTAGATACATTTAGGTGTCATCTGCATAATCGTGAAAGTCTTAAATAGGAGCAGGAACTTGCAGAAACCAGCTTCACCCTAACAGGTTCCTCTTTGGTTCATTGTCACATCTAATCAGACTTTACAAATGTCCGATCCAAAACGAATGCACCGTGGGGTTAGGTTCATTGGTGATGAGTGCCAATGTGGTCGTCTGTTTGTGTGTGTGAGCCGTGTGACAGATGGCGTGCGTACACTGGGATATCTGCAGACGTGTCCTTTATTTGGTCCTTTATTTGTCCTGGCTGGCAGGAGGCACCCGTCACTGGAAGAGAGCAGGGGCTTCTGGGAAAGGCCTGGACTCTCTGGAGGTGGAGATGACCTCCTACGTGCTGCTGGCTCTGCTGTCCGGTCCCTCCATGCCAGGCTTTGACTTGGAGTACTCTTCTGCCATTGTGCGCTGGCTCACTCAGCAGCAGAACCCCTTTGGCGGTTTCTCTTCCACACAGGTCAGTTAGACCACGTTTAACCTTAAAGGAGGGTGAACTCTGAACCTGTGCTAACAACATTTCTAATCCGTCTGTGGCCCCCAGGACACAGTAGTGGCCCTTCAAGCGTTGGCGAAGTATGGTGCTGCCACCTACAGTTCAGAGGTGGGCACTACAGTGACACTGACCTCTTTAGGAGGCTTGAACAAAGAGTTCACCGTGAATCAGGACAACAGGCTGCTGTACCAGGAGAAGAAGCTGAGCGAGGTCCCAGGAGAGTACACGATCAGAGCTGAGGGACAGAACTGCGTACTGACACAGGTACCACACAGATACGTGTGCAGCACACCAAGTACAGAAGTATTTAGTTTTTTAAACAGAGACAAGCAGCTGGAACCATTGTGACAGCTTCCAGCTAAACACACTGTTCATGGTGCTGGCATGACCTGGCATGACCTGGCATGACCTGGCATGACGGCAGACGAATGACTCCAAGCGTTCCTTCTGAGTGTTGTAGTGTGGACAAAGTCTCTGAAACTTTCCTGGTTACAACAGTACATAAGATAACCTACAGCTCTGGAGTATATGTGAAAGCAGGCCTTTGTTAGTGTGTGTTGCACCTGAACAATGTACTCGTACATGTTCAGTGTTCCCAAACGTAAAGCAGGAGGAGCCCAGTATGAACTGGTACATGTCCACTGAGCTCAAATTGGAGAAAACACAGTGAGGTGATCGGTAGATGGGAAGAACAATATTTATTGTTCTAAAAGTATTTTAGCGACTAGTTGTTGATGACGCGACAGCCACGGTCCTTAGTAAAGGCAAGAAACGCCACTGAAGCCTCCACCTGCGGCTGGTGCAGCAGATGGAGACTGGGATGAAGGTAAACATCCAGGCTCAGGTGGAGGAGGGCCGCCGTCAGACTACCAGCGAGATTTAAAGACGTCTGATTGGTAAAAGCTTCCTTTGCAGTGTGTTAATGCGTGACGTGAAGCGTCTGATCTGCTAGTGCTGCCGTGCCGCTCGCCACAGCCTGACTTTGCTGTGTCTCTGCAGATCTCCATGTTTTACAACATCCCCCCTCCTGCAGACTTCTCTGCCTTCAACGTCTCTGCTAACACCATGGCCAAGTGTAACATCAGCAGGCCGCAGCTCATCCTTTTCGTGCATGTCAGGTACTCTGCATGTGTGTCTTGGGTATAATTATCTAAACCCCGAGACAACCTGAGAGCACATGAGGATCACAGCACTGTGTGACTTTTTGCAGGTACCAGGGGAGGAGAGAGGAGACCAACATGGTCATCGTCAACATCAAGCTCCTGTCTGGATACGTCCTGGATAAGAGCTCCCTCACACTGGTCAGTTGGCCCGCCGCAGGCGCTGCCAGTCCTGCCACATGGTGTTTGTCCTACAGACTAACTGTTGTGATATGCTGTGTTAGCTGCAGAAGGACCGCTCAGTGAAGCGCGTGGACGTGGAAGAAGGATTCATCAACATCTACTTAGACGGGGTAGGAAGCACGGCCGCTCTGTTTGTATAAAAGCTGGATGACCTCAAAGCATCATTCTCTCTAATGACCAGCAGGGGGCGACTCCCCCGGTTGCGTAAAGAAGTTTGTATAAAAAAACATGGCCGTGCTGCTTCTTTAACACTTTGCTGGTTCATGGCTTCCTGCACTTGGTTTGAATCTTATTGATACAACACGATGTTCATTTGTGTCATTTATACTCGCGTCACAGCTTTAGGGCCCGCCCACCTTTTAATTGACATGTCTCCCTCATCATGTGCCAAATCAAAGCACAAGAAAAGCAATCACAAGACAAAGTGCTGCGTAACAGTGTGTGTGACACGCTGGTGAAATGGTGCTCATAAGCAGGAGCTGGTTGTATTTTGACGTGATGCCCAGCACGCCGTACTGTGACCTCTGAGTTCAGGACGCAGTCAGCCGATGTCATCAGTAGGTAGAGAAAAACTAAACCTACGCAGGTCTTTCAGCCGTCTCTACATTTCTAACATCATTATTACCAAAATCATTTTAGCCACTGAGTCCTAATTATCATGATTACTTGAAGGGTTTCAGTTTTAACTTTTGTGGAAAGTCTTTGGTTTGCTGTAAGGAACATGAGACATGACAGCGGCTGTGAATGTTGTCTGCAGCTGAGGAAGGATGACATGCAGATCTACAGTGTGACACTCGAAGAGGATCAGCCTGTCAGGAACCTGAAACCAGCTGTGGTTAAAGTCTACGATTACTACCAGACGAGTAAGAACCGAAACTCGTGCAGATGCTTCTTTGGAGTTGCCGTCGTTCTGTTCGGTGCTGAAATGTTTTTGCTCTCATTTCAGGTGATGAGGCGGTCACCGACTACACGTCCTCCTGTGCAGAGAGTATGTAACACCTTCATTCACTGCGTCTTTTCATGCTTCAGTGTTTTGTGCAGGACTGACGCACAGACTCAGTTCAGTTTTATTTACAAAGCGCCAAATCAAAGCAGTAGTAGTACAATAATACAGAGAAACAAATCCCAACAATCGTGTTACATCCCTCTGACCAAACACTTGGCAACAGTGGGAAG
Source organism: Rhamphochromis longiceps (assembly GCF_057381845.1). Lineage (NCBI taxonomy): Eukaryota > Metazoa > Chordata > Actinopteri > Cichliformes > Cichlidae > Rhamphochromis > Rhamphochromis longiceps. The sequence goes on along the minus strand of NC_140570.1, from coordinate 1,028,485 downwards.
GAAAAACTCCCTTTTAACAGGAAGTAACCTCCAGCAGAGGCAGGCTCAGGGAGGGGCACCAATCGGATGGGGGGTTGATCACGAGTAGATTAATGGCATCACATTCAACTTCAGCAGAACTGAAGCTGCTGATGGAGCTCATACAGATATTGATTGATTTTTCCTTGCTCTTTTCCATTTTAGGTCGACCTATTTGGCTCATTTTCAGTTTAATATTTCTATTTGTTGGCCCTATTAGAGTAGCTTTGCATAATTTTCAGTTCAAAATAATCCTAATTTATCTTACTGGGCCTTTGTTCAGCTCCCAGTTCTCCCCGTCAGGTTTCCTCTCAGCTTTCTTGTGATTGGCTGTAAATAGGTTTAATGCCAGGTAAGTTGGGCTTTTGTGCTCACAGCCAGAGAAATATGAGCAATGTGCCAAAAACTGCATGTCTGTTTATTTACACAGCGTCACATGACGCGAGCTGGTACAAGAACAGTGTCTGGTTTATCGCATCTTGTCAGCTGTGTGGGGGCTGAACTTTCACTGAGGTTTAACAATTAGGGGTGTGGCTGCTTTGATGGACAGGTGTATGATGTTAGCTCAGTAAATGTAAATGGACTGGTTCTTATTTAGCGCTTTTCTACTCTGAGCACTCAAAGCGCTCTATACAACTAACTCATTCACCCAATCACACAAGCACTTCTAAGCTCTTAAGGTGCTCCCTGTCCAACATTCATACACATTCACACTCGGATGGGTTAGTATCTTCCCACGGATATTTGGCATGCAGACTGGACCAGTCTGGGATCGAACCACTGACCTTCTGGTTAGTGGCTGATCTGCTCTGCCACACAAAACTTCAATCTAAAAATACAGCACTGTGTGCTGGACCATGACTCATTAAATTCACTCAAGTACAGCCACATCAGCACCATCAAGTATGTTTAATAAGATTAACTGACAAATAGGTCCTGCTGTATTTTATTATTACTCAGTTACTCAACAGATACTGGCAGATAATGTGTTTGCAGCTCTATCTGCTCTCTCTCTGTAAACCATGGATATCATAGTCTGTCTTCCATCTTCAGTGTACAGTCTGTAAATCTGAGGGCTGTAGAACAAATATGAATGTATAAAAGCCAACACTGGATCAGTGTTCATGTGGCCATGAAGAAACGATCCACACACTTCATTTGAATACAAAGTGAGTGGAAATGTTTGTGGCTGGTTTCCATGTAAATAACTGTGTTTTCTCTGCAGGTGACACCATCAATGAGCTGTAGAAGTGGTTTCCTGCAAACCTATGCTGGGACAGTTGGAAGGTTCACTGTCAAACTGTTGTTTTTTTCCCCTTGCTTCCATTAAAATACACAAAAAGCAACTTTTTAGCCGTGTATTAAGAGTGACTCTATTTCATGTATTTTTAGTTTTTTCTCAGTGTTAGAGCTGTCATTATGATGGCTGTGTAACAAGCCCGTAATCAGTCAGCGTTAGCGTCCGTACAGCAGTTACTGGTCTGTCTCTCTCAACACTGGAACCTGCTGAAGTGGAGGAAGCAGCCAATCTGTGATAGTCGTTTAATAGAGCTGACACAATCCATACATGAAAATGACACGAGACATACAGGGTACCAATAACAGCATGGTCCGAGTACTAAGAGTGTGTATGAGTGTGTGTGTGACAGGAACCACTTTATGAAGAACACTAGAGTCTAGTGAGTGTGAGGTGGATTACTCGCTGATACATCTCTACCATACCATCTGAAATGTAACTGACAATAAAACTTCTAAAATGATACAAGTAAAAATTGTACTTCTTTCCATACAATACTGTTTGATTTCCATGTTTTCATTCAGGCATCGTCTTCACAGAATGACAGTGATGCGTGCACCTCCTGCTCTCCACAGACGGCATTTAACAGCCTCGCCAGTGTTGAATAGTTTGGTTTGCACGTCCTCGCTGTGCAGGGAAATAAAAGGCAAGTGGGTGGTAGGGACAGAGTATATTAAGGTCTTTTCACTAGTCTTATAATAAGTAAACATATCACTGTCTCAGGCACCACAACTATAAGTAATCATCACTATACCGACACATGAAACCAGCTCCGCATGCTCCTACAAATCAAAGTAGCACTGGAAACCTGCTGATCCCAAACCGACCACGGTGAGATGAGCCACACAAGGCGCTCCATCAAAGCCGAAGGTGCAAGATTGATTTATCCATCCTGGTGCAGGCAGCGGGCCACAGAAAGAGACTGAGCAGGTTTTAGTTTTAAGACAGATGTTCATAATGGAACCAAGGAATCAGCCCATCGCTCCATCGCAGGGGAAATGAGTACGTAATGAAAGAAGAGCCGTCTGTCAGCATGGACAACAAAATCAAATGCCTTGAAACAACTAAATATTGAAAGCAGCGGTACTGCAGTGTAAAAAGCTGTACTCGTTATGACCCATAAAAATGGAACTGTGCCGATTTCAAATGAAAACAAACGAGCTACATAAATGAGCCGGAGGCCACGACGTGTAGCTTCTGGAGTGTAACATGAGAGAATGCAGTGGAGTATAAATACTTCTAACTTGTACTTCAGTACAGCAACTCACTTGATTTTTTTAATTAAACTGGTGAATTCCACCTTAAATCTGCATACAGCTGCTTTCATTCTTTTTATTGTTATCAAGTCTCTCTGTGCCGCTCCCTGATCCTGGATCTACTGAAGTCCTCTTCCTGTTAAAAGGGAGTTCTTCCTCCCTGCAGTCACCAAACGCTGGGATTGTTGGGATTCTCACTCCACTTTGGAACAGATGACTTAATTGATGCTACGTCGAAATAAATATTGAATTAAACTGGTTGAAAGAAAAATAAAACACTTTGTCCAATAGTGTGGTAGCTGATCCCCACCGCTCAGGGTGGTGCCACACCCCCGTGGTGAAGCTCAGAAACAAAGTCAATGCATTCATATAACTGGAGAGGCTGTGCTCTACTCACAGACACGGCATCGACAACAATAACAACAACAACATAGTCAAGGCACAGTTCTGAATTGCATCAGTCCATAGTGTTGTGTGGTCCTGTGTTGGTGCCATCTGGTAGCTGTTGCTTAGGCTGGCAGTGGTGATGGCTGCTTCCCAGCAGTCATATCAGGTTAGCTAAAGGCTACTTGGCAAACAGAAGATTTACCACTTTGTGCACACAAAGAGATGCAGTTTGCACCTAGAGTTGGCAAAATGACAGCTTGATACAGACACAGTGAGATTCCTGTTCAACATATTCAACAAGTGCACTGAGAACGTGGCAGCTTTGGTGAGACCAGTGTAGCGGTCAATCTCTGAGACTCGAGGTCCCCCAGTGAATGTGATGGACTGACCGCTTCTTCATTACGCAATTAATAATTTAGGAAAGTAGAGACTGTGGATAGCTGATGATGAGGCTTGTTGCCCCTGGCTTACAACAGCACATGGAAAACTTTCAGGGAAAGTCCAGTTTCAAAGCTGTCAAAGGACCGATGAGCGTCTGGATTATGAACGCTTTCTTAAAGAGGACCCATCTCTCTCTGCTTTCAGTTCATCTTCAGTTGGGCAACTTTAGAGCCCCTCGGTTCACCCTCGGTTTCAGCATCCGTCTCTCGAGACCCCCTCCCCTCCCTGAAAGCCCACTACCATTGATTGCAGAACGTCAGGAAGCCTACCACGGGGCAGCGTCCAGTGTTTATGTAACGCCTGTTATGCTCGGGCTTCTTGTGCCTAGAGCAGATGACTGATTGACAAGTCGATCAGTTTGTTATGACGCCGCAAAACTGATTGAAATAATGACTGAATGTATACAAGATGTAACTGTGTACATGAACATGAAGATACAGAAGGCCGGGTCCTCTTTAAGAGGGTTAGGGTTAGCTCAGACTAGCAAAAAGACTGGAAGCAAAGGGACAGAGCTAGCTAGAAAGCGAGACTTTTAAGCTAGCAGCTTGTCTCTTTTTTAGCTTGCTAAGAAAGTTAGCTAGCTTCAGCTAAATACAAAACACAGAGAACCAACAAGATAAAGCAAAGGAAATGACCAGTTTACTATGAAGACTGAGTGGGACAGCCAATGAGATGTACTAAAACCACGACTGGTTTTTACACACATAGCCAGGCTAACATTTCTCAGGGCTTCCAGTCTTCACGCTAAGCTAACGCTGTTGTGGCATTAGCTACATGTTTTAGTCTCTCACCAGCTCTTGCTAGCTTTGATACACAGTACTGTGTATTGTACTACATTAACTGAAATGCACCAAATCCTGCACAAAGCCTGGTCAACAAGCAACTTGAATACTGACACCTTCCCAACCCTCCACGGGGCAAACTGCTGTGAGAACTGCAGAGTGAACTCGTGAGCGGCTCAAAGTCTAACATCACTTCCAGTTACTTTGGTAAGCCTGTGTGTGGAGATAGGAACAGGGTGGAGCCGTGGGTGTAGCTGTGGATGCTGATTGGCTTAGTGTGATTGGCTCATTGTCTTCAGTGTGAAGCTGAAACGCGCTCCTCTGTGTTTCGCCGTTACAAACGTCCTCTCCAGCTCCGGCTCACTCAGGGGTTACAGTATTTCTCAGGTTACACATTGGAAATGAGATTTTTTTTCAAATATTTCTAAAAATGATTACAGGATTCGATTGAACTATTCCTGTCTAACAAAGTCATGAAAGGAAAACACATTGGCATCGTGTGATTTGGCAATTTTCTCTACAAGTAAAAAAGAAATAAAGGAACAAAAAATACAAAAGTTCAACAAACAGTTAACTATAAGATCTCCATTTGGCAATATAGAAAGGCTTTGTAATAAAGTCTTTGACAGGTTTACATTTGGTTTATATACAGACGTGTGTGCGTGCGCACGTTTCCTCCCTTTTTAAATCCAGACAGAATCACATAGAGTGGAGGTGGAAACAAGTACACGGTCAAATCAAAGATGTTAGATTCAAAAGTAAAACAGGAAGGTGAGCCGTCGGAGGACAGGAAACAGGAAGAGTCTGTGATGGGAGCGTCCCCGCCAAAGCCGCCGGCTTGTCCCAGCGCTCTTCTTAGTTCAGGAACTGCGTGTACCCCTCCGCTCCCGTGACGATCACGTCCATCCAGATCCTCATGGCCTCGGCCGACGGGGCCACCACGTAATAGAGGCGGTCGTGGGTCTTGACGCAGAAGGTCAGCGAGGGGTTGGGGCTCTGGAGGACACCGGGACAAAAAACAAGAGAGACGGGAAATGTCCAGTTAACAAAGAGCTAACCATCAGCATGCAGCGAGTCACCGCTGCTCTCAAGGCTCCTTCAGGTCTCTTCTGTAAGGTCCAACGACCGATTCAGGTTTATGCAACATCACTGTATGTTTTTATTGGACTGGATTTGTACCTCATTTCTGCCTCAAAAGAAGACGCCAAACACAGAACAAAGCTATTTAAACGCAGCACGACCCTCAGGTGGACGGATGCTGAGGGTACAGACAGGGAACAGAATTTGGTACAGACAAGAGCAGACCAGGACACAGGAGGCGGGAGCATGATGGCTCCCCTCACCCCAACCTGGTTTTGCTGGTTTTCTTCCTGTTAAAGGGAAGCTCTTCCTTCCCACTGTCACAGAGTGCGTGCTGCTCGCCTGATTGTTGGGGTTTCTCTGCCACGAGCCATCACTGACGATCAGCTACTGTGCAGTGCAGCTCGACCCACGTGTCTCGCTCTGGTGCTGAGCTCATTTCCTGTACGAGCTTCAGAACCAGCAGCTGTTGGGTTACGCGCTGTAGGCTCTCTTTTTCTTTTAAACACCAAACGAGTGCCTGTCCGTTGACTGAGCTGCCAGAATCCCTCGCTCTGTGTAGCCAAAAAGCCTCTCCTAGGAGCTGGGAAGAAGACCCGCAGGACCGAGCCGAGCAGGTGGAGCAGCATGGTGGAGGTGGGTTGCAGAGCAGCTTGCAGTTGCACAGCTTAAATGAAACACTCATTATGTTGAGGCACTCGGACTGTGGGCCGAGGCTGTGATGCTACACGGGCAAAAAAACTGTTTGCCAGCATTAGAGCCGTCTAACATCAGCTCCACACCAACAATCCAGTGTTTCCAAACAGCTGCTACGTATAGCTATTTAAAATCCACTCGTTCCTGCCCGGCTTGGCCAATTTGGTGATTTTTGTAACTTCCCAGTTGGAACACCGAGTGCCCTCTGGTGGACAAACTAGGCAACACCAACACTCATAACATTTCCCCGTCTCTACTTTCCCCCGTGGGCCAAAATAAATGCAGATACTGACAGATGGGCCAATGGATCAGCTAACACATCCATGTCAGATGAAAAGTCTCCACACACTTCAGGCACCTTTGGTTCCACACTGACACTAAAGATAATGCAGGGTAAGAGAAACACATGAAGTAAATGGTAAATGGCCTGTATTTATATAGCGCTTTACTAGTCCCTAACCAAAGTGCTTTACATATCCAGTCATCCACCCATTCACACACACATTCACACACTGGTGATGGCAGCTACATTGTAGCCACAGCCACCCTGGGGCACACTGACAGAGGCGAGGCTGCCGGACACTGGCGCCACCGGGCCCTCTGACCACCACCAGTAGGCAACGGGTGAAGTGTCTTGCCCAAGGACACAACGACCGAGACTGTCCAAGCCGGGGCTCGAACCGGCAACCTTCCGATTACAAGACGAACTCCCAACTCTTGAGCCACGATCGCCCCATGCTGTTATGCTGTATGCTGTTAGTTTACTATTAAAATACTAATAAATTGCTGTTAATTAAAACAGACCCACGTTCTCCTTCTGACATGGTAACATCAGCTCTTTGTGCCGCTGCTAAGAGCAGCAGACTCTAAAGTTTCCCTCTGTAACGCCACATTGGAAGTGACAAGTCGAATCAAAGTTCCAGAGTCGATCAGAGCCCCGCAGTCAGAGCGTGGTGTACTGCGACAGCCCGTCAAACACAGCAGCTCGGCTTTATGTCGCAGATAAATAAAGTGACAAGATGTGGAGGCTCAAGACGAGCAGCAAGAAACATGAGTGGAGAGACACCTACGGCTGCGTCAGGCGTTTGTGAACAGAGGAATCAGACACTCACAGGCAGCACTTCTTAATAAATACAGCCTGGATGTATTCTGTGAAGCATATGAATGAGGAAGCGCTCGAAACACTCCACTGGTCTGTACTGGGATCACTGGGACAGACACAGGGAAGGATTAGTTAGGGTGCGACTCTGTCACTGAGGGTGTCAGCACAATAGAACTACATCCCCCGGCGCACACGGCGGCCGAGGTCAGGCGGGCGAGCACAAAGCGAGGATGCACATGCTGCTTATGTTCAGTGTGACAGGAGGAGGAGACGTGAAGGAAAGAAGGATGAGACTTAAAGATTTGTACCTTAGTGGCGCTGCGCAGGTGATCGTAGTAAACCTCCTCTATCGCCTGGAAGTAGATCACTCCCTTCAGCTTGGTCTCGTGTTTGTCTGCAGGACAGAAATGTGGCTTTGGTCAGAAACTCAAACGTTTGCACTTTCCCAGGCTGGCACGGAGGACAGGGAAGACCCACGGCACGCTGAAAGGGATCAAACTTTGACCAGAGTACAATTAGAGTGATGGATGGAAAAGGACAAGCACGGTGCCCCCCCCACCTCTGTTTTTAAGCCAGTGGTGCTCTCATTGTATTTTCACACTTGACTGCATTCTTACGCTACTCTGGTACATGGTTGCAGTTTGTTTCATCAGCCACTGCAGAACTGCAGTCAGGAACCGGTGGGGAACTCAACAGCCCCTCTCTACCTCCAGGCACAAACACTCCACGAGCCAACTTAAAGAGTAGTAGGTAGAGACGCCGCGCTTCATTTCGAGGAACGGCGCTTTGCCTTTAACGCGCTGCTATTATCTGCTAACGACCTCTTTAGCATTCAAACAGCCCTGCATTTGCATCTCATCAGGCTGCATCTAAACTAGCCAACGACCCGCTGCTGCTGCTGGTGGAGGCTGGTTAATGCGAATTAGCGTCGCTTGTGACTTCTGCACGTCACCTCTAGTTAAATGCTGTTCAAGGTCAAGAGAAGAGGGCGAGAGGTGCATCTCAATCAGCTCCTCAGAGAGCGTGGCGCCGAGTGCATTTTAACTACTGCCAAAGTAATCTCCGTACACCTCCTCGCCCTGGCTCGCTTTCAACAAGGTACGCTTTAAGCAGCTTTAAGCGGAACCTTCTGAGCACTTCAAAGGCCGTCAGCGAGCGTCCCCGAGCTCGCCGCTCAAATGACACCAGCCTGCAAGGTGCACGCAGATCTGCTCCAAGCCTGGAGGACGCATGCTCTGCTCTCACTCGTTGCTGCTCTCACTCACAGCGTTGCTGCTTCGCTCTGCTTTCCACATCATCTCAGTTTCCACTGGTGACTGAACATGAAAATCATCCAGAAGAGCAAATGAGAAGAGCTGAGAGTGAAACGCAGGCGGAGGTTATTTTGTCACCGTGTTAGGTTTGTGCTTTCAGCATCACTGAGGACACAAACATCCATCCCCTCGGACTGAGTGATGAAAGCTTCAGAGCACTTACACTGAAGAACCCAGACACATCAGGGGTTTGTTTCCCTACAGAGCGCTTTTCCACAGGCAGGTGTGCTCTCAGGGTCGGGGCCACGTTAGGTACCGCGAGTTGAGCCTCAGGTGTGAAGTTTATGGTTTCCCTGGGTCTTTTCCCGTGTGTCATACAGAAATCTTCTTTTTTTGGTTTTATTCTGTTGTATTTAAAGGCCGGTGCATGAAAATACTGTCAGACACAAACCGACTGATGTAAAACAGGTTGGGGACCGCTGCTGCAGAGGCCCCCTTCTTCTGTTCATTTGACTTTGTCAGGTGTTAAACTGGGACAGACAGACAAAGAGCGCCACGCTAACACAGCAGACGCGGACACCTCGGCTCTTACCAACATAGTAGGAGAACGTCCTTTTGAGGCGGTCGAACACGAACCAGCGTTTCTTCCACGACTTGATCTTGCCTCCCATCTTCACCAGGTAGCCCTTGCACATCTTCTCGGTGAGGATGACGTGATAGCACGTCTCCACGCTGTGACCTGACGACTCGATGTGCGAGCGCAGATCAAACTCCTCCTTCCTGATGGGCAGGTAGCGAGTCATAGGACGGGCCTGCGTGGACAGACATGGGCAGAGGAGTCACTGATAGGGACGATGCAGACGCAGAACCTTCTGCAGGTCTGAAGATGCAGACATGAACACATAAAAACACAGTAAGACAGAAACGTCTCTGCACCAAGCTGCCAGTCACAGTCTGATCAACAACCTTCTTAACCTCCTCCACCTGTCTGTGGACGGCCTGATAACGAGGCGCCCACATCAGGCATAAATCACACGCTTCATTTTCAAAGTCAGGTTTATGCCACATGTTTTAATGTCTATGAAAATGCAGAAGGTTACTCATCGTGCACTCTTTGCCTGGCTGCAGCTGGTCTCTGTGCCACAAAGACCAGCTGCTGCTCACGCAGGACAGATGTTGAATAAAGGACCCTGTTTGGTCACTCGTGTGCGCTCCACGATCCTTCAACCATTATTCTGACACAGTATGAAAAACGACATTTAAAAGCAAAGGCTGCTCCGTCACAGTGGGAAACATCAGCAGGTCACTCTGATGTTTCCGACCATGAAGCTGAACCTGGTGCTTTCACAGGCTCACCTGTGGAGACCTTTCACGTCTTTACAGACTTTTAGCATTTTGTGTTAACATGGATTCAACTGTTGGCGAGCTGTTGGCACACGGCGGTAAAGAACAAGCTTTAAATGTTGGAGCACGCGTACAGTATTTATGGCCACACAGGGTTTACATCATAAATGCACGTGGGGTGGTTTTGTTACGAGCACGGCCATATTTATGTGCCGCCAGCCGTCCGTGGCGCCGCCACACCCGCCCGTCGAGTCACTTTGCACGTTTCCGCCACACGGACTCGATTACATCTGCTTTCACTGACCTGAGAGAAGTTCTTGGCCCTCATCTTGACTTCCTTCTCCACCAGCTGCTGCCGGTGGAAAGTTTCATCCTGCAGCCTCTTCTCGGCCTCCTCCCTCCTCCGCCTCTCCTCCTCGAGCATCTGCCGGCGAGCCAGGCTCTCCCGTTCCTAGCGGACAGCGCTTTCATTAAATATTTTTTTTGATCTGTGGAAGGGTTTGGCAGAGCGCACATGTTCGCTCTTCATACATTTATGTACAGGGTGTCCTGCTGGGAGCTGCCCACAACCTGGAGCTGCTGACCACCGCGCAGCTTCCATTCTTTAAACACAAAACTCTGATATTTGGAGGCGTAATGATCGGCAGACACACACAATGCATCGACGCAAACACTGCAGTACTACGACTGCGTGGAAGCCGTTTGGAGGGTGAGAAACAAAGGCGCTCACTGTTTTGCTCTGTGTGAGATTTCCTAATTGGATGGGGCTCGCAGTCAGACTCTGTGAGAGCAGAAGATAATGGATGGGATCATCTGAGGTGCTTCATCGAGGCACAAAAACAAAATGTGCAAAGTCCAATAAAATAATTGGCAGCTCTGCGCTGCTGTCAGGAACTTTTGATTTTTTTAAGAAATGCGAGTTCAATTCAGCGTTATCGACGGGGGTGCTGCGAGAACTCATCGCTCAGCGAGTATGGATTCGGGACAATCAGCTAACGCTGCAGCACTTGCGACGCTGCTTCTTACCCGCGATTCGATAAGTCTGGCTTTCTCCAGCTGCGCCTCCTTCAGCATCTTCTCCATCTCCTCGATCTTCAGGGCGTCCACACCTCCGACGCTGCCATCAAACACGACATTAGTTACTACACAAAGTCTCACAGCAATAAGTCGACAAATACAAAATAAAAGCATCTAAAGCCCAAGAAAGACATGAAAACGCTTAATGAGGTCACGCTGCAGCATTAATCACGTCAGTGGAACGATCCTCTCCATCACAGCTTCAATCCCATTAAACTCTTCATAATGTGAGCAAACCAGTGTGAGCACGCTGTGCTGAGGACTGTTGCAGTGCAGCTCGACCACACTCAAAGATGGCCTGCAAACTAGCCCACTGTGGACAAAGACTCACAGGGGGAGTCTGAAGATTAGCAGCCCACTGTGTGTGTGTGTGTGTGTGTGTGTGTGTGTGTGTGTGTGTGTGTCTCTCAATTTAGCATTTCAATCAAGCTTTATCTACTCAGCGCCAAATCACAACAACAGTTGCCTCAAGGTGCTTTATATTGTACAGTAGACCCTACAATAACACATACAGAGGAAACCCAACAATCATATGACCCCCTATGAGCAGCACTTTGGCGACAGTGGGAAGGAAAAACTCCCTTTTAACAGGAAGAAACCTCCGGCAGAACCAGGCTCAGGGAGGGGCGGGGCCATCTGCTGACAAAGCCACGCCGTGGATATGCTCACATTTTTGTAACAATAACTTTCATTTCAAAAAATAACCAGAAGCATGAAGAATGCTTTTTATTATCGCACAGATCTGGAGGCAGCTGTGTTCAGTGGAACAGATGTGAGGAACCAGCCGAAACATGTTCACCAACGACTCTGACATCAGACGTGATGGTGCAGCTGGTGTGTCAGGAGCTGGCGTCTGAACACTGAACCAGGCCACGGCCAACAAACCCAGAGTGTGTTCACATCAGCTACACACAAACATTAACATAGAACCCCATAATCCACTGTGTGTGCGTCATACCCGCTCATGTTGTCAGGCGAGCAGGCCGAGTTGTTCCCGGTGGACACGCTGGTGTCCATGCTGTCCGAGCTCTCCAGGCTCAGGGTGTCGTACGGCTGCTCCCCGGCCGACGGGGGCTGATGGTGCAGGATGGAGTGGTGAACCAGAGGAGGGGGGCCCAAGGAAGTGTGGCTCAGCGCGGGGCTGTAGGCCATGATGGGTGAGTAGGAGGGAGACGGGGAGGACGAGGTTACGAGGTGGGGCTGGGAGCCGTGGAGGGCCTCCCACTGGCACTGAGCCTCCGCTGCTGCTCTTTGCTTGAGCTCGGCCAGACGGCGGCGCTGCTCTTCGATCACCTGCTGACCTGGAGGGGGGAGGGGGACACGGTGAGCGTTTGAGGTCTGCAGACGGAACAATGACTCGAGTGCGAGCAGGCCCGTTTGTTCCTGCAGAAAACAAAGAGCTGGCTGTGAAGGACATCATCACTCAACACGTAAAGGAGACTAGCACCAGCCCACAACCTGCAACACCAGATTCATGCACCACACATACAAGTATGTGCTCTCTCAGTAATAACAAGCTTGAGGAAAACTACAAAAACCCACAAAGTTGAAGCAAAAGTGTCCGTCCAACATCCTACATTTGGAATGAAGCCGCTGCGCAGCTCGTAACACATCTGGCTCCAAACCAGGAGCTCGCTGAACACTGAACATGCAAAATTGATTCTCCAGCAGCACGAAGGTTCATGGAAGATTGATGGAGGAAGAAAGAGGATTCAATGTTACAGACAAAGAAAAAGATGAAAAGAAAGAGGCGTTAATGACACACCAGAGAGGATGAAGAGGGAGGGGAGGGCTGGCTGGAGACAGGGTCTGAAACGAACCGCAGCCACGTGTCGAGTCCTGTTAAATGTTACCTTTGATGGATAAATCAACAGCAGCTAGCTGTCAGAGTGCCTCTCATTTGAGATCAGCCTCCAATTCTCTTCTTTGGACGCAGCCAGGCTGCTTCGTTTACGAGGCTAAAGCTCCATCTTTGCGTCCCCATCGGCAGACGCAGACAGCAGTACCTTTGTGACAAACAGCTGATTTCAGACCCTGCCTGTGATTTACAGAGAGCAGCTGAGCAAACGCAGACGGCGTCTGCGCAGCCGAACGCAGAGAGCGGGAGAAGTGTGCGACCCCTGGACGCGCTGCTCCATCTACCTGCTGAGCTTCCCTCTACGGCGCTCTGTCTGGAGGTCTGGGGCTCTGTGGTGCAGCAGTCACAGACACAACATAGGCAGACGTGAGAAAAGCTGACAAATGTGACCAGCTCCGCTTTGCAGCCCCGCAGCCGTGGGTGGCAGCCAGCTGAGCTACAAACACCAGACTGCTTTGCTCTGATCCATTTAGTCACACGGCACTGACGCATTAGGAGCACTGATGCCACACACACACACACAGACACACACACACACACACAGACACACACACAGACACACACACACACACACACACACAGACACACACACACACACAGACACACACACACACAGACACACACACACACAGACACACACACACACAGACACACAGACACACACACACACACACACAGACACACACACACACACAGACACACACACACACACAGACACACACAGACACACACAGACACACACACACACACAGACACACACACACACACACAGACACACACAGACACACACACACACACACAGACACACACACACACACACACACACACACAGACACACACACACACACACACACACACACACACAGCTGAATGAGGAAAAGCTAGCTTACAAACAGCAAGTTAGCGAGAACCTGAGGAAGAAGCACAGACGCCTGGTACACACCAGGCTGTCTGCTGCTCACCAGCACAGCTACAGCTTACTTTTGATACGAGCTTATTTTCATATTATCATCAGTGTTAATATTATTAATGTTATCGTTATGTACTGTTATGCAGTGAGAGCACACTTGGAAAATATAAGACAAATACAAAACTAACGAGTCAGCATTAGGGCTGCTCGATTATGGCAAAAATGATAATCACGATTATTTTCACTGAAATTGAGATCACGATTATTTGACGATATTTATTTAACCCTTTAAGACCTACTATAGAACCAAGTCCACCAGAGCTTATATTATTTTTTTTACATGCTGTAGTGCCATTTGTGGGAGCATTTCAAGTTGCTATACATCAATACAACTGTTATAGCCCATATTTTAATAATATGTATGCATTAAGTCCATAGTAATTACATAAATTGCAAAAAAGTGCAATAAACTACAAAAAAATTGAAAATCGTTTTTGTTTTTTGTTTTTTACATATATTTCTACTTGGAGAAATTTAAGAGGCTTATCCCTCAAAACTTTAAATACAATAAAGTTTACAACAAAATAGTTTACAACAGGAAATTTATTTTGAGTGTCTTCATAGTTTTATTTTGGAGATACAGTTTTTATATACTGCAGGAAAAACAAAAAACAATCCTATGATGCAAATTTGCAAAGAAAACAGCAGGTGCATCATTTTACTGTGGGAAGTGTTACGAACAGCTGATCGGAACGGCAAAGCGTGTTTCTGGAATATTATGTTTTTGTTCCTTCAAGCGCTTTTTATGCAATTTTTGCAAAGCTTTATGTGGAAGGAAACTGTGACCGAGGACAAGCTGATGGCATCAGATGTAAGTACAACTCCTCCGGTTTCATATGCAAAACAAATTATTGCGCTAGCTTACGCGGTTCCGGTTCTACAGGGATTTAAAAATAGTTACACAACACGGAGCGTGCTGCTCTGACCGGCTTTAAAGGGTTAACAATGACTTTAAAAAATAATATAAAATAGTGTGCAACACCACTGAAGTTTTTTTACCTCTCTTTTCAACCAACGGCAGTCACTCTCCTCTCCAAATAACTTCTGCTTAGCTTTCCGAGCTTCCCTCGGGTCCTCTTAATCAGCGGTCTCCAACCTTTTTTGTGTCACGGACGGTTTATGCCCGACAATATTTTCACGGACCGGCCTTTAAGGTGTCGCGGATAAACGAGGGAGGGGCTAATAATCGGCTCAGTCATTTTTAATGATCGTTGAAATTCCAGATCGTAATCGTGATTAAAATTCGATTAATTGAGCAGCCCTAGTCAGCATGTAACAACACAGCAAAGCTCGCATCTGTCCAGGGTCACAGAAACCTTCAGCTTTGATCTGAAGTTTGTCCACGACCGAGGAGCAAAGTCACAGCTGTACAGGACACAAAGCTGCTGCTGCCTCCTTAATGAAACCACACTAACGCACAGCACAGAACAACATATACAAACTGCTTCTCTCTGTCTCAGATTGAATCTGCAAACATGCAGGAGGTCCAGACTCCAACACTGGGAACCAGTGACCTGGACAATAAGACACATGCAGATACAGTGGCTTGCAAAAGTATTGCATTCTTGAACTTTCCCACATTCTGTCACATTACAGCCACAAACATGAATCAACGTTATTGGACTTCCAGGTGAAAGACCAACACAAAGTGGTGCACACGTGAGAAGTGCAACCAAAATCAGACATGACTCCAAACATTTGTTACAAATAAATAACTGCAAAGTGGGGTGTGTGTAATTATTCAGCTCTGAGTCAATACTTTGTAGAACCAGCTTTTGCTGCAGTTCCAGCTGCCAGTCTTTTAGGGTCTGTCTCTACCAGCTTTGCACATCTACAGACTGAATCTTTGCCCATTCTTCTTTGAAACAGCTCCAGCTCAGTCAGATTAGATGGACAGCGTTTGTGAACAGCAGTTTTCAGATCTTGCCACAGATTCTGGATTGGATTTAGATCTGGACTTTGACTGGGCCAGTCTAACACATGGATATGTTTTGTTTTAAACCATCCCATTGTTGCCCTGGCTTTATGTTTAGGGTCGTTGTCCTGCTGAAAGGTGAACCTCCGCCCCAGTCTCAAGTCTTTTGCAGACTCCAACAGGTTTTCTTACAAGCTTGCTCTGTATTTGGTTCCATCCATCGTCCCATCAACTCTGACCAGCTTCCCTGTCCCTGCTGAAGAGAAGCCCCCCCAGAGCATGATGCTGCCACCACCATATCTGACAGTGGGGATGGTTCAGAGTGATGTGCAGTGTTAGTTTTCCACACATAGTGTTTTGCATTTTGGTCTCATCTGACCAGAGCACCTTCTTCCACATGTTTGCTGTGTCCCCCAC
Source organism: Rhamphochromis longiceps (assembly GCF_057381845.1). Lineage (NCBI taxonomy): Eukaryota > Metazoa > Chordata > Actinopteri > Cichliformes > Cichlidae > Rhamphochromis > Rhamphochromis longiceps. The sequence continues at coordinate 1,012,592 of NC_140570.1, read as the reverse complement.
ATGGCTCGTGGCAAACTGCAAACAGGACTTCTTATGGTTTTCTGTTAACAATGGCTTTCTTCTTGCCACTCTTCCATAAAGGCCAACTTTGTGCAGTGCACGACTAATAGTTGTCCTGTGGACAGATTCCCCCACCTGAGCTGTAGATCTCTGCAGCTCGTCCAGAGTCACCATGGGCCTCTTGGCTGCATTTCTGATCAGCGCTCTCCTTGTTCGGCCTGAGTTTAGGTGGACGGCCTTGTCTTGGTAGGTTTACAGTTGTGCCATACTCCTTTCATTTCTGAATGATGGCTTGAACAGTGGTCTGTGGGATGTTCAAGGCTTGGGAAATCTTTGTGTAGCCTAAGCCTGCTTTAAATGTCTCAGTAACTTTATCCCTGACCTGTCTGCTCTGTTCTTTGGACTTCATGGTGTTGTTGCTCCCAATGTTCTCTCAGACAACCTCTGAGGCCGTCACAGAGCAGCTGTATCTGTACTGACATTAGATTACACACAGGTGCATGTTGCAGGTTCATGTTTGTGGCTGTAATGTGACAAAATGTGGGAAAGTTCAAGGGGCCCAATACTTTTGCAAGCCGCTGTAACCATGAATCCGTGTGCTTCAGAGCGGATGTCATTTATGGCTAATGAGTAGCCACCATGTGCGATGTGTTAGCAGTGAGCAGTTACTGACACTGAGGTCGGCCGGTTACCTTTCTGCTGCAGAGCCAGCTGCCTCTTGGTCTCGATGTCCTGCAGCGTTGCAGCCAGGTTCCTGGGGAGGCTTCCGGTGCTGCCGACCACCAGCAGGGGGCTCTGCTGGGTCAAACAAAGACGGCTGTGATTGTGGTTCATGAAGATTTAGGCTCCAGTAAAGGCTGGCAGTTAGAAACCAACGGCCTACCTTGGAGCCCGTGTTGCGTCCCAGCGTTGCTGCTCCATGCTGCAGGGGGGAAGCAGAGCCGGACTTAGGCTGGTGGAAGGAAAAGCCGGGATCGGCGTCCAGCTTGGAGCGGAACACCTGAACGAGGAGCGCGTGCAGGATGTTAAAGACCGACATGACAAACGTTCTTACAGAGCAAAGCTGGAACTGAATGAGCTGCATGTAGAGCGCGAGTGTTTCAGAGCGGCGGCACCATCCTGCAGCGTCCTCGCTTCAGACACAGCGTTGATTTCAGAGCCGTACCAGTTTGGTCTGTTACTGCTGTGAGCGACTAACTGGGTGACACCAGCGGATACTGGTACCATTAAATGTAATATAAAGACCCTCCTGCTGACAGCTGGGACTGTCAATGAGTCCCAGTAAAACTATCACACACACACACACAGACACACACACACACACACACACACACACACGCAGACACACACACACACGCAGACACACACACGCACGCAGACACACACACACGCAGACACACACACACACACACAGACACACACACACACACACAGACACACACACACACACACAGACACACACACACACACACAGACACACACACACAGACACACACACACACACAGACACACACACACACACACACACACACACACACAGACACAGACACACACACAGACACACACACACACACACACACACACAGACACACACACACACACACAGACACACACACACACACACACACACACACACACACACACACACACACACACACACACACCCCTACAATGGCAGCCCCGTGCTTCACTGAGCGCCTCTGGTCGGGCTCCTGGAGCTGATGCTGCTCTCCGGCCGTGTGAGACGATCTGTGCAGCGACTTAATGTTCAAAGTAAAGTCTTGAAAGCATTCAGGCTTCACTCGCTGTGACTGAAGTTTTCTCTGGTCGTTTGCCACCAGCAAACAACTTCAGTCCAAAACGTTGCACACCAAAGGAAACACAGTGAGCACAAATCTGCAGATTCTGGAACAGCGGTGTTCAGAGCGTGGACTCTTGTGTTTACGCAGCTCGTCTCTGATGTTTCTGGGAGGCTGGAGGAGCTGTCGCTGCAACGTTTTCATCTTATGTGAATGAAGAATTATTAATAATCAAAGAGGTTTTCCTTTCCTCCTGGTGCGAGCAGATGCCTGCTTTCATTATGTTTAAGAGAGAAGAAGATACAGGTCTGTCTGATCCTGTACGCCTGTCTGAACTCTGTCCACAGCATTAAGCTCGAGTGGAAGTGGACTCCAGTCCAGATCCTGAATTAAAGCAGGATCTAGATGGCAGTCTTGTTGTTGGATGGATCCACAGTAACCTGTGCGGTGAACGTGTTAACCACTACACCACAGAACTACTAAAGCAGGTTTATTAACAGCAGCTCCACCACCTTTGGTGACACTATTCATTCATTTATTGCTGTTGTTGTCAGCATCAGCCCAGTGCACTCTGGAAACTAAAAGGAGGAAACAGAACTGAACATTCAAAGACAAAACTACTGAAAAAAGATGCCTCACTCTTATTTGAAAGTTCAGCGCCCGCTAACCAGCACTAACCAAGTTCTTTCCACCTTGAATGTCCACCTTAAATATCCTGACCAGCTGGTACCTGAGGAGGAGGAGGAAGAAGAGGAGCAGGAGGAGGAGGAGCCTGTTTATATTTTTCTGCACTTTCTGATCTTTCCTGTCCGTCTTCATTTTAATGAGGTTTTGGATGCTTCACATATTTAACGCTCGTGTTTAAACTCTTTTTACTGATCCATCATCTCCTTTAAATTTCAGAATCCTTTTAGCTTACGCAGCTATATCCTTCTACTCGTTGAAGGCAGTGGTTAGCATCAGGTGAAGCACACTGCAGTTGTGTTACAGCAGACAGAAAGAGCACAGCAGTGAGTGCAGCAGCGCGAGGAGGAAGGAAAAAGCTTGTACCTGCAGCACAGGCCTGCGGCCCGACAAACATCTGGCTGGCAAAGAGGGAGGGCAGAGGTGGCTGGAGCCAGCCGTCAGCTCCTGGTACCACTGCTCTAAGTCTAGCTTGGACAGGTGAGGCCTGCAGCCTTCAGACTGAAGCAGCAGAGAGAGAACAGGAGGGACGAAGGGAAAATGAGAAGTTAGAAAGCCATCAAAGACGTAGGAACAGGACAGAAAAGTTTGCATCCTACACGCTGAAAGCTGTTAAAATAGAAACAGACTACAGCCACCGCGGCACGTTGTCTTTTAGCCTCCCGATGAAAAACCTGTTTTCTGCGTTTAGGTCCATGCTCCTGCTGCAATCGTCCCACTAACCCAGCTGTCACTGGGCACCGTCATCCTGAACTGACTCGGAGCTGCCGTTACTGCCGAGGGTTCGCAGCAGCGACACACGACGCTTACGCTCCTGTTTCACTCCAGGTGGGAGCGAGCAGATCAGCTCATTGCTCCGAAAAATGAATCACACATGCTAAATATGATAGCTTACATGAACATAGTGAGCTGTCCCACTGCAGCTTTTAATGACGCCTTCAGGCAAACCTGCAGCGCAACAGACAGAGGCTCAGGCTCGGGTAAACAGACACCATCTCCGCTTTAAAAGAATATGAAAGGAGCTGCGGACAGGAAACACGGGCAGGAAGCTGTCCATGTTCCAGGCTGCTCGCAGGACGCTGCAGAGCCGCACTCAATTTGTTGTTTTCAGGTTTCCTTTCTGCGCCGTGGGCGGTGTGTGGTACAGAACGACAACATGATGGTCCAGCCCGTTTCACTACACCACTAAAGACGTGTGATTTTTTGTTAATGAAACCCTGTGAGACTTTTTTCACTTAACATCAGGACAAAGCTTGTACTTAGACACGACTTTATACTTCTATTATTATTTCTTAAGTAATAAAGCAGCCATTACTTTGGGGTCACACGCCACAAACCCACAGGAGGAGAGACAGCACACACCTCTAATGAGAGAGGGGGGAAGGAGGCATGAGGAGAGGGGAGGCAGGAGAAGGTGGGGTCTACTGCTCCGGGCTGCAGGGGCTGGCGAAGTGGGGAGGTAGGGGACGACTCCACCTTTGGCATCCCATACATCTGATTTAACTGGCCCACTGTCACATAATCCTTCACACACACAGGAAAAGAAGAGGAGACAGAGGAGAAGGTCAGCAGGGCGAGAGCAACAGGAGGGAGATGCAGCAGAAGCAGGAGGAGCAGCTCTCATTCCACAGTCTGTGTTTTCACATCATAAACTGACGACGACAGCATTCGTGGAAACACACAACACGTGGGCGGGGTTAAAGCCCGGCTCAGCAGCTCCGGCACAGAACCAGGTGCTACAGTCGGACAGAGCGAGGCTGATGCACACAGCCCAGCACATCCAGGTTTATCCAGGTGATTCAGCGGACACACCGTCTCCACGTTTAAGCACCGTGGTTGTCATTTGGAATCATATTTAAAATGGAATTTATCATATTTTCACATAAATTGTTACCTTTGGTTACCTTTGGTTACCTTTGGTTGTTGGAAATCGAATTTCCCAGAGGAACCCACCCGAGGGATTAATAAAGTTCTATCTTATCTTATAATAAAGATGTTATTATTTACAAAGCTAACGCTACAAATTAAACGATCCTGCCCTCGTTCTGGAGTTTTATTCTGCAGCCATCTTTGATTAGCAGTTACAGAAACTGCACATTAATAAATACTGCTTCAGATTTTTGGGGTGAACAGTTGCTTCTGTCCAACACGTGTCACTCGTGACATCATGAAACAGCACAGCTTACGTTCAGTCTGTGAGGATTACATCAACAACCACGTTTTGATTGTGTTTCTCCCAAACGGAGCCTTACTGATCCAAACATGCACGTCTCAGTCCGAAGCTGCGCAGCATCCTCACTGTGACAGAGCAGCAGAGGGAGCAGCGTGGAACTGGGAGAGCGACAGATAGGAGAGCATAAACTTGGAGTCAAGACAGGAAGTGATGGTACCTCACAGGCGCCAGCCAGCACGGCATCTACGAGCGTGCGAGCCGGGCTTTTCACGGTGGCCGCCGCTGCCGCCGTACATCTTACACACGTCCGACGGCTTCACGTATTCCTGAGCCGCAGCCGACAACAGACAGGATGAGAAGCGGCGAGGACGGCGCCGCGCGGTGCCGCTCAGACACAGCACGTGGACAATCACACACACGGACACACGGGCGCAGAGCCAGTACACAAATCCCTCACGGTTTTTGTGACACCTGTGCAAACCAGGCTCGTTCACGTCACATTGAAAGGTGCACAGTGCGTGATGACACAGAAACACGCCACAACAGAAACAGCGCAGCTGCTGCCGTGAATCGGCGCCACATAAATGAACCAGGCACACGTCGGCACAGGTGATGCAGTGCTAAAATAAAAAGGTTCAAACTGGCCGGGCAGCGGCACACTACAGCTGGAGGGTCACCACGACACAGCAAAGGGCATCATGCGGGGGTCAGTTCAGTTACCTCTGTAGGGCTGCTGGGGTACAACTGACAGGGAGGGGAGGGGTGTAAGTAGGAAGGAGAGGCTCGACACAGGGAGCGCTGGGAGGAGCGGAAGTCCTCCAACGACAGGTGGGCCTCGCTGATATGGAGCGCTTCCTGTTTCGACAGTCCAGAGGTAAGAGCTTTTAATCTCTACAGAAACGTTTCTGGGCTTCGTTAAAAGAAGAAGAAACAACAACAGCGGCGGCTTTCTCTCTGTTACAGAGTTAAAGGGTTTAGTGACCATCGGGCTCCCCACACTGCAAAGCCCCCTCTGTAAGGAGGCACTGCTATTAATGTTTCTATTCCTTTATGGTCCCACAAGGGGAAATTAGTTTAGCAGCAGGATAAAAATAAACAGAACAATAACATAAAACAATGATGACGACAATAGTGACAGAAAGTCCAAGGACAGTTATTTGCCATTAAGGAGACAAGATGCAGAGGGAAGAAGAGACCTGGAGTCTCTGAGGCTCCCTGAAATTTTACTAGCAGTTTTTACCAGAAGCTTGTTTGTTTTTTCAAATATTGTATAACAAGACAGTTTTTAACTAACCGAAGCCTTTCATCGAACAAACACACTGGTGCTGTCTGTGCACACGTGGCAGCACTGCTGCTGCCGTGTGTGCATGTTTATCAAACTGCAGAGTGTGTGAGTCTGTCACTGAGTAACGCAGCCTCAGCGTGTTTGTGCTCTCTGCTCATGTCGCCTTCATATTAAATCATTTTGGGCTTTTTAAAGAAGTCATTTCAAACTGCTTTATATTCTTCACGTCGACATACGGGCCGGATATGAGGCTGACGTGATGAAACCGTTTCTTCTGGCTAGCATTAGCTGCCCTGCTAACATGGACACATTGTTGCTAAGCAGAATAGTGACTAGCGACATGAGGTTGACGGCTCTCCATCAACTGTCTGAACTTCATGTTGTCCTTATGCTGCCCTCGTATTATAAGCTGTGCTGTTAGCATGATAGAACTACCTGGACTGCACAATCAGCTGTGAGCCTTGTGTTTTCAGGCCATGAACACAGAGTGAAGCTGAACGCATAAACTCAAAGCGTCTCACCTCCCTCATGGCGGTGGAGGACTTGGGGAAGCTCTTTCCTCCAGTCAGAAAGTGGTATCTCCTCTCAAGGGCCGACAGCCTCTCCTTCTCCTGGACAATCAAACCACGCCATTAGGAGCCAAAACAACACTTTGGGGTTATTTCGATGTGTGACGTGGTTCGTGCGTACCTTCTGGAGCATCTGCAGTGTGAGCGTTCGGTCTTTAGCCAGCCGCTCACACTCCTGAGCTGCCTGCAGGCCGAGCTGGTTGGCCTGGTTCTCCAGAGCCGACACCTTCTCCTACACAAGACGACACAAAAGTCGGTGCTGCGGTTGTGCTAACGCGTGGTGCACCTGCCCGTACGTGACATGACGCGTGCCACCACTCTAGTGCAAACAGGCATTTTTCTTACGTCAGCCTCTCTGGGAACAAGTTTACGCCAATCATCCATTTTTAAGAAATGATTCACACAATCAGACTGTGATCGTGTGTGTGACACATTCACAGAAGACACCAACAGGACGGTGTGTCCTCACCTTCCTCCTGGCCACGCTGTGCTGGTACTCGGCTCTCTCCTGGAGCAGCTGCTGGCTGATGGTTTCTCGCTCTTCCTCCAGGCTGCTCTCTCTCTCCAGCTGCTGAAACTCCAGGTCCTCAAACTTTTTAGTTCCTGCTTCCAGTGCCTCTCCATCCTAATCACACAACACCAATCATGATCTCACAAACAAACTCGGACATTAATGTAGTATTTTTAAAGCCATGCTCACTAAAGTGCTACCTAACAGCAGAAATGATCTCACACACCTGGGGAGCACTTTTAAACCTACGTTGGTTTTTCTGGCTGAGCTGGTGCAACATGAACACTCAAACCTGCTGTTCTCACTAAAGACTTATCCTGATGGACGCTCCCCGATCCTAAAAGACGCAGCGACATTCCCACAAGGAGGGGAAGAGCAGGAGCAGGAATCTGGTCAGGGCCTAGGTTAATTGATTAGTGAGCAGCATTATGTGAGCCATGACGAATGACAGAAGAGATGCAGATCAGATTCACACATGCAGTGGAGTGGAGGGTTGTATCACATGACCCGTGTTTGAGCTAAATGCATCCCTGGGAGGAAACGCACGCCAAAACTTTAACACTGAGGCTTCAAAAAGTCCAGAAACCAGTGTGGCACACTTCCACGGAAGCTACTGAAAACCTAAAAACCACCTGTCTGCACCACTGCTGCAACTAGAAGTCTGCAAAACCTTTGGTGTTATACAGACTGGGCGTCCACAGCTGTGTGGGCGCCCACGGTCCACCTTTAGTGAACCTACACTAGCAAATATTTAGCTCGGTTAGACTTTATCATTAAAACGTAATCATCAGCACTCGGACTGTCGAAGTGTTGGTTAGGGTTTGCGGTCGTTTTATTATAAACATTGGGAGGAACATGCTTTTCTTGGCTGGTGTTTTTAATAACAGGTATCGTTATTTTCCTGCGACACGTCGTCTGCAGCTGAGTGGTGTTACAGCACAGATACCAGCAGAAATATATTTTCCCCGGTGATTCAAAAATGACCAAATTATGCGCGCCCGGACGGTTTACCGAGATTTGGCCTCAGCGTGAGTTAGACAGACGCTCTACTTTAATATATGTCAACAATCTGTATCTCTCAGGATGCGTCTCTGAGTCAGACCCATGAACTCCACTTTAAAAAGAAAAACCAACTATTTGGTGCTATAATAGCGAAGGTCGTGGGTGGGATGGACTACAGTCGGGAGCTGGAAGGATGGATGGGAGCTTCTGATCAACTGACGACCCACCCTTTTGAGCTGTTCCTGCAACTGTTCCCGCAGGGACTCGGGACAATTATGAAGCTGGTTCTTCAGCTCAGCGTAGCCCTCCTGGAGGCTCTGCAGAACCCGGCGCTCGGCCTCAACATTAGCCCTCTCCTAGAAAGACACGACACACACCCACACACAGGATGGATGGACGATAGGAGAGAAAGACAGAAACACTGCTCAAAATCCACGCCATGCAAATCAAACGCTGTAAGGTGTTAGCAACAGACACAGTCACAGATTTTAAGGCAGTCCACAGGAAGTAGCAGGTACAGCAGCTAATATGAAATACTTTAATATTTCAAACATCAATAAGCTGCACAGAAGTTTGCACACAATGTATCTGGCAGTGATTGAGCAGAGAACGTTCCCACCTCCTGGGTGCCCTTCCAATAAATACTAGCCTTGCTGTTATTGGCCGTGCTGAAGCAGCAGCACATGGAAAAAGGTCCACGAGGACTCTACACAGAGTTTACAACTAGCTACGACAAAGTTACTAAATGTATCTTCTTTGCACGTCCTGCCTTGTAGTGAAATGCTGTATGTGAGTACAAAGATGCCACCTGCAGGATCGAGAACATGCTCGAACATTCCCTCCTCTGCTGGTCAAACGTCTTATTAAAGGCCCAGAGCAGAACCGAGCACTACAGAACCAAAACCTACAGACCGGTCTGCTTCATCAGAGGGGGAAGAAAGAGCGCACTCTGAGTGCAGAGGAAGCAGAGGGAGGATTAAGGGTTAACGATGGCGGTTAGTCAGCTGAGTGAGACTGTGGAGAGCACAAAGACCAACCCTAAGGCAGAAACATGCAACAGCAGACACTGAATGAGGCAAACAAGCCTTCTATTAAGCCCTCACAGCATGGATCCTCTACGACGTCTATCAGTAATCAAGGATGCTCAGAAACACCGACAGTGATGACCCAGTGAGGGAAGACTGAAAGCACAGGCAGTGAGTGTGTCTGTGTGTGTTTAACCTCTGTGAACTGAAATAAACCTGCAGCTCGTTCGCCCTGCCTCCTGATTCATGTACCTTGTCTTTCTCTCTCTGGATGGCGCTCTCCAGCTCGTCCAGCTTGTGCTGCAGCTGAGCGATGATATCTGCTTCGGTCTCTATCTGGTCGAGCTCTGCCTGCCTCTCGCCCTGCAGCAAGGCGCGCTCCATCTCAGCCTGGAAGGACAGCACAGCGACACACAGTGGGACCAGCGGGCTTTGAGACGAGCATCGTCATAGCGATGCTGCTCTTTCTTAGAAGAAACGTTATGAAAAGATGCTGGATGTCACCAATTCCCATCAGCATCATCCACTGCTCTACCTCCTGTTTGGACTCTTGGAGTTGCTGCTCCAGTTCTGTGAGCCGGGTTTTGAGCTCGTCGATCCGAGCCAGGACACGGACCCGCTCTTCCTCCAGGTAGCCCAGCTCCGCACGACCGCCGCTGCCTGCGCTGGAGGAGTCCTCGTGCTTCAGAGAGAAACAGAGGGGTGAAAACATAAAGCATCAATCCCGCCACAGAAGGCTGTCCACGCTCATTCAAATATATGTAATCATTAGGAAATCTGATAAAAGATGGAGAACAAAGGAAGGCAATTAACTGAAGGCACAAGCAGAAGGAACTAGCCTCGTGCAGCATCCAGCGCAGGAATCCAGTCACAAATAGGAAAACACAAGCAATGCCAAAGCTGATGCACTGCTTCACATTACAAAGAGAAGCTAAGTGGAGTCTATGTGAGGATGAAACCCTGATGCAGCAGGCGCACCATTTGCCGCTGCATGCAGAGACAGCATGTGAAACCAGCGTGCCCTCTGACCTGTCTGTCTCCATTGTGCAGTGTGGACGCTGCGCTGGGAGCAGGAGACGTCCTCACCTCCTGATGAGTGCTCTCTGTGCTACTACACTCCTCCTTCAGGTTCTCCTCGTCGCTCTCCCTCTGTCTCTGTGCTAGGCGGAGCGTGCTTGAAGACGCCGTCCCTCCCGGCACGTTCTCCAGACATCCCGGGAATCCCGACCTCCCCAAGCACAGCGGATCCAGGCCGGTGCCCTCTCCTTTGTTGTACTCAGCACAGAGGTTTAAGATGGTCTCTAGTCGCTGTCTCTCCTGCGGCGAGCACACAAGGAGGACATGAGATCAGGCTGCACAGGAAACAGAACAGGCTGGTAACAGACTAACAGCTTACCTGTGACGACAGACACACTGATGTGTTTATGCACACGGCAGCCAGACTCTGAACAGCTGCTCGCTTCCTGACTGCAAAGGTGCAACTGATATTATTCTTATAACTGATTAATCAGCTGGTTGTCTTTATAATCAACTGAGACGAACTGCTGCTGACTTTGACCTTCGACCTCTTTACAACAGGCTAAGCTGCTGGGGCCTCCCATGATGCACTGCTTCGTCTTCACTCACCCCTTTTCACTGTGTTTACACACAGCTCCGTGCTATTACTTTATTGTTATTAACCTCTGTCTCTCTTCCACAGCATGTCTTTATCCTGTCTTCCTTCTCTCACCCCAACCAATCACAGCAGATGGCCCCGCCCCTCCCTGAGCCTGGTTCTGCCGGAGGTTTCTTCCTGTTAAAAGGGAGTTTTTCCTTCCCACTGTCGCCAAAGTGCTGCTCATAAGGGGTCATGTGATTGTTGGTTTTTCTCTGCAGATCCTGTTACTGTAGAATCTCTATGGTCCAACATTAAGCAGCTTGAGCTGACTGCTGTTGTGATTTGATCCTATATGAATACATTTAGATTGAATCATTGACTCACAGACGTGAAGCACAGACAAACTATCCTTCAGTCGGTAGCCGTTAAGAAATTTGTCCTAAAACTCGGAAAATTCTACAAAACGATTGTCATCATCTGTGAGTCGCCCGACTAACTCACCAGACCGGCCCTGTGGTCTGACTGGTTCACCTACCAGTACATGGAACCTGGAACAAACTGGTGCCAGTTAGCGTTGTAGCCTTGCACTCATTAACCATCTCAGTTGTGTTTTGTGGATTTTAGGATGTTTTTAAAATAAGCCGAGCAGGCCTCGCTGTGGTGTAACTGTCAAGTCTTTTTATAGCTCTTCATGTGTCCCATGAGTCTCTGTGGTGCACAAACACGGTCCATGGATCCACCTCAGCTAACAAGTTAGCACTCCACCGCCATTCAAAGATGGTCGTGTCTAAATTAGAAAGGAACAACCGCAATGCTAAAGGTCACAAGAGAAAGTCCACAGTGGGTGGCATTGCTGTGGCTGCAGCCTGTGAGCACAGGCTGGGTGGTAACATATTAAAATGAACACAGTACATAATGCAGTCCACTTTATTTTTGAGCTCCCCGGCCTTACAGTAAACAGCTAGCACTGCTTGAAACAACCTCTCTGTGGCAGTCAGCTGTCACTGTGTGGGCTCAGGTCACCCACCCAAATATCTACTGCTGTGGAAGCCCTCTGCTGCAGACGAGGGCGGCAGCCGGCAACAAAACACCAACCAGTGTTTCAAAATCTCCAACCAATCTTTTACCAGAAACTCAGTGACACACTTTGTGTTCTTGTGATCTCATTCAGAGCCGATCTGGAACACTCGGCAAGTCGAGCAGTTTCAGCCACAGTAATGAGCTTTGGTGCGTCTTTCCCCCTCATGCTGCAGTATGAGCATCTGCACGATTAGGAGCTACAGCCCCCCGTTAGTGTTAACCTGGAATCTGGGACCAGCTTAGCTTGTAACTGAGTGAGTGGGAGTACGAGACCCCTCTGGGCTGTGCAGCAGTGCTGTACGTTCACCAGAAAACTTCAAACCAAAACCTACACCAGTCCTCCCACTCAACATCTGATTGAATCTACACAAAGGTTAGATTGTTCGGGGTTCATAAGCTGTCTGACTGCAAACCAACCTGGATGAGGAGCAGCGTCACACAGTCTTCCACATAAATCAGCTTCAAACTGGGCCTAAGATGCTCTCAATCAGCTGTGGACAGATTTCTGTGAATCCCATTTTTCTGGGCTTGTTTCACAGAAGTCGCCCACTTGTGTCCAAGTCTGTCTGCAGACATCTTTAGCAGCTGTGAGGCGTCTCTGAGCTGGCTGAGAAGGACGGAGGTGGTACAGCAGGTCAGTGTGTTAATTAGAGCCCTACATGTCCAACACTCATGTCCCGGCCGGACACAGTCACAGCAGCACATTTACAACATGGAGAGCTTTTCATTTGGACCAGCAAATGACTAAGAAGGACGTCCCAAGTTTAATCAATGCAAAAGAACTTCTCCCACTATTAATCTGAAACTGGTTTTAAAAATCTGATGTTGGGAAAAGGGTTTACTTGCTCTCATGATGGACACATAGCAAAATCAGACAAACACCAAGTGCCAACAGCATGGCTGAAACACAGACTTAAAGAGTCTCCGACACGCCGTAACATCACGCCGTAACATCACGCCGGTCCCCTCCACGCTGACAGGGCTGGAGATGATGGAGGACCTCCACAGCAACGTCCACGGAGACCATTATAAACAAACATCCATCAATGACACTCACAGGAAATAAAACCCACTCGCTACATAAAGGGAACAGTACGAGCCTAGCCACAAAGGCTAGCTGTAGCACAGAGTACTGCTAAACATGTATTTGCAGCCGGGTCTGGCTCCTGTCATTAGAGGTCAGCTGCTTGGTATTTATAATCAGATCCTGACGTCTCAAAGTAAATGACGCCATTGCACTGTTACAGTAACTACACTAACGAGTGCATGTGGGTGAAGCTCCTGATTTTACATGTCAGCTTTGTGATGATTTTCCTGAATCAGTCTGGTATCTCAGGTCCTCGCCTGTACGTGTCACAGTTCTGCTGCTGCACAGCTGACTGTTAGTCTCACGTGTTCTCAGACATTTGTGCTTCGTAGCGTCTGTCCTGTGTATGCTGGCTCACGGGGAACCTCAGTGAAGTTATTCACGTGTCAACCTGCATCCTGTGACTCAGGTAAAGGATCGTAGTCCATGGAGCCGAGCCTCAAATAGATTTTTTATACATCTAAGCGTTTCTATTTTAGTGAATGCTTAAACCTGCCTGTGTGCCCTGCTGCGTCACCAGGACACACAAAACAAAGTCACAAATCTGACACCACCAACAATGTGACCATCACAGACACAGCTTGTGCTGGTCACATAAACCAACATCTGCAGGAGGCAAACTTTCCTTTCATGATGACAGATGTGAGTCTCGCTGCTTTTGACACATTTCACAGCAAATTCACGCCTTTGATTCATAAACTGCAGCTTTGATAATCTGCTTAAATGTGCCAAAGCTGCAGCATCAGATGGGTGTGCATGCAGTCTAAATCCCACACGTGAGATTTTTAGTGGAGTGTTGGTGCTGGGTCAAGTCACCCAGACTCCAACCACGGGGGCTGTGAAGGACGTCTCCAGCCTGCACCCACCCTCTCGGTCTCACCTACTGGCTGGATTAGCTGGATTAAAGCGTTCTGAGGCCGGTGCTGCTGGTTTATCCTTGTAATGTGGCTGTTTCAAGCCAAACGACCAAAAACAAAGGTTTTTCAGGGAGTGTGTTGTCTACAGGATTACTGCACATTAACTATCGCTCTAAATTTCTTAGACAAGAACCTCACGCGTCGCTGAGATCTGTGTAGTGCTACTGTAAAGTTGAAGCCAGCAGGTACCAGGAGGAAACAGCTGGCCTAGTTTGGAACAAACAGTTTCCAAATCGGACACGAGAACTAATAACACTCGTATTTGTTCCATTTAGAAACCAAAGCATTAGAGCCACTGTGTGACTTTACAGTGGACCATGTCCTGGACTAACAGGAGGCGTTACGTCTCCACACAGGACAGGTAGGTGTGGGAAACCTTTTCCCATACAAGTGAAATCCCCATTTAAAAACTGCACGTGGGCGTGGCTGTAGCTCAGGAGGTAGAGCAGGTCATCTACAGGTCATCGAGAGGTTGGTGGTTTGATCCCGGTCTACGTGCATGCTTGATGATCTGAAACAAACATGGCAGTCAGCTGGGTTACAACCCACTGGCAGAAACACTGACGCTGTGCTGTGGGCGGCCTGTCCTGTAATCTGAGGCAACAGTGAGAGGAAGGAGGAAACAAACAGGAAACAAACAGGAAGCAGTTCATGTCTTCTGGCGAGGCACCACGCGTTTACTCCCACTGAAGCATGTTTGTGTGAGAGCTCTGTGTTAGTTTACCATGTGGCCCCAGCTCCTCCCTCAGTAATGAAACTCCTGTAACAGTGTTGCTCTGAGCAGTAACAATGCTGTTCCCACATGTGCACAGAGCCACAGCCTCACTGTTACTCTGTACCATCCTCATCCTCCCAGCAGTCGGCATGGCTTCCTCACGTCTCCCTCTCTCCCAGGAGAGTCGCCGTCTCCTGTTTTATCCTCATAGCCTTTAATGTTCCTCCCTCCTCCTCCCCCGAGCGCCCCGAGGGCCTTCCCCTGCCCGAGTACCTTTGATCAGAGCGGTTACTTTTAAAGCGTACGGCCACGCTCAACCTACGTCACAGGCGTAAACACAAGCCTCACATGCACAGGCTCTGCAGGGTAAACTGGGAAAGTTCAACAAAGCCTTATTCTCTACATATATCTGCAGGCGGGGTGGGAGAGTCGCCGCACTTGCCTTCTCCGTAACGGTCTACAGAACAAACGCCATTCATCATCACAGCCTCGTGGTTTCAGCTCCCAGAGGAGGAACAAACAGACAATTTCTTTTTATGCTCGTTTCTCTGTCCTGGCTGAACGCACAAACAGGAAGAGCTGTTTAATAAAGCTGGTGGTCCTCAGTGTGGAGTCACTGGCACCCATCATCCAATCAAACTACAGGGCTGTTGCTGGTAGAGGGGGTGGCTAGCATTTAAGCCGCCGACGCCTCCTCTTTGAGGGGCGTCCAAGGCCTGAGGCCACTTCTTAAAGTGAGGACCAGGTTCCAGTTATCACGTCAAACGCTTGCAGCATAGAGAGGAGAACATCAAAGGCCAGATGCGAGTCACGTTCTCTAAACACTGCTGAGACCATAAAGCAGGCTTACGGCTTGATTGTTACAGGATGGAGATAACGCTGAGTGTGCAACACGTGCAGCCCATTACATCAGCTCTGTCAACTTAAACAATTTGCTACGCCTAAGAAATTAAATATCAATACCCGCCCGAGAAGCTGCTGGGTGCAGCAGTCAAACAGTGTGGAGATGATTTAGTTAACGTAGGAGCCAAACAGCTGCACCGTGGAGGATGCACACAGCAGCACAGGGCTCTGCTGCACCTTCCACCTTACAGGAAGACACCTGTGGGTTCTCTCAGGTAGGATTCAGAGCAAGAGGCCAGGCTGCTCTGACAGCCGAGGAGGCAGCCGGAGATGCTGCTGCAGTTTGTGTATGACAGCACAGGTATACATGTTTTGGTGCTAATAATAACGAGGCTTGGTGTGAGCCTGACAGGAGTCTAACTCCAGCATCTCCTCTGTCATTTATCACCAACTAGCACATGTAGATGCAGACTGCTAAGCAGGCCTACGAGCTGCAACACACTGATTTCAGCTCCAGGTTTCGTGCACAGTGAAACCTTTTCTCTGCTTTACTGCATGCATTTACAGTGATGGGACGAGGTCGCTCACACACGTAACCAGTCTGTGGCATCATCCATCTATAACACCTGAGGGGTCCACATGGGCGGAGCCAGACGCACAGCATCGACCGGCACCAAGCTCAGCTCCCTCAGCACTTTATCACTCCGTCACATAAATATGGAACAGCTCACTTGTTGTTAACCAAACATCTGTTAGAAACTTCCTGTTTGCTCTGTAAGAGATTATAGTGTTGGTAACAGCACAGACTAATACACCGACGGTGTCTGAAATGTAGCTTAGCGCTAACATGCATTCCTTACTACAGGCGTGAGCACTGAGAGCAGGGCTCTGCCTCTGCTTCAGCACAGACCCCACATTTCCACCCAGTCCAGGTTTATGGGATCGTTCCATAACGGGGATTAAAATCACATTTCCCAACCTCCACACAAATAGTCTGAGAGCACCGAGCTGGAACCACATGCAGCCTCTGAACAGTGCTACTATTATCCCTCCGACAGGAAGCGTGAACATCAGCAGCAGCAGTTACCTTCATGAGAGCTGCCATGCTGTTGAGAAAGACCGGCTTCTCTCTAGCCAGAGCCAGCAGGTACACCATGGCCTGCTCCCTGCTCTGAGCTCCCAGCAGAGGGGAGGTCCTGCTGCTGCCGCTCAGCATGTGGTAGCGGTCCATAGCTGCTCTCTGCGCGCCTCCTGGTCGAGCTACTTTGGGACCGACGAAGAGCGAAGCCTACCCTCCACTTCAGAACCCCCAGCCTCTCAGGTCTTGTGAGAGGTGGAGTTAGAGATCATAACATGCAAGGACTTCCTGGAGTGGGAGGAGCCCTGCTGGGTAGTTCTAAGAAAAGCAAAGGGGCTAACTCTGCACATGAAGTAGAACTTTATCCTGAAATAGGCCATGTTCACGCCCATGACTGATGGTCTTCAGCTGTTAGATACACTCCTAGCTGTAGATATCAGGGGCCGAGCGAGCTTTGAAGTGCTCCCACTGTTCTCCGCACTGGCTTCGAGTCCAACTTCTGCTAATTATTTCTCTTTTGGCTGTTTAATAATGAAAGCAGCGCCTTTGAAGTGCTTTGTGCTGCTTTAAACGCTCAGCAGAGGCACATTAAAGGCCTCCAAACAATTTCACTTCATGATATCAGGAGCTTCCAGGAGTCTGCTCCAGGAGGAAGACCACGTTGGATGTGTTGGAGCACCATGCTGCAGTGATGAGCTGATTCATGCATGACAGAAACACGAGTCTAGAGTTGTTTGGGTTACTTTACTACATATGGGTGCAGCCTGTACCCGCTGCCTGCTTCTGTGTGCGAGGACTGACTTATTGTGTTTCGACTCAATATTTTGAGAGCGTTGATCATTTTTCACTAACCACATTATAAATCCAGGCTTCGCTTATATCACATAACTCCCAATGCTGCGGTCTGCATGACTTCTTCAGCTGTAGATTTGTCCAAACGAGGCTGTTACAGTTCAGACTGAATCATTATTTTGGTCCATAGTGGAGACTTCTACGTTTTTAGGTCAGCAGCAGGCTGGAGAGGAAGTGAGGTTTGGACTTTCAGCCGGTCCTTTCAGGGCTCACCTCATCGTCTGCCTCCACCAACCTTCACTACATCCATGAACCTTCTCTGTGCTCCTCCTCGTTTCCTTTTGCAGCCACTAAACGCCTCGAGCTTCCCAGCCTGCTGAAACCAGTTTACCCGTCTGACCTTGTACGTCACAGCAGGTCATGTTGTAGACGTCCTCCAGTCACAAACAACCCTCGACACTCACCTCCACCCTGCAAGCTCTTCTTCATGTCCTCAGGTGTTTGCACCATCACCCCAGACACCAGTGATGGTTGAGTCTGTCATCCAAACTCATAACTGAAAGTCAAATGTAATTGGCTGCCTCATGTAAACATCCCTCATCTTCTTCTCCATTTATAATTCCAGCTGCATCATCAGATCTCAGGTTTATACATTTTTATTACGACTCGTCTAACGGGACGCAGGTGGTTTCTCTGGACGCTGGTGCAGCTGAACCAGCAACATCAGCAGTGCCCCGCCCCCATCAAAAATCTTACGTTTAGATAATATATGCTCATGTTTTCCTCACAGCTCTGTCTTTATGCATTTCATTACAGACATTCTCATTTTCAGCACTTCTGAGCAAATTTGCATTTCAAAGGGTTTAAAGAGTGAGTGAGTCGTGTGGAAGCTGCCGGTCACCAGCAAAGAGTCTGAACAGTAGCACGGCGCCCTCTAGTGGACAGGCCAGCAAACAGCAGCCGAGCAGTTCAAACTTCTTTTTCAAACCGTCCCCTGCTGCGTGTCCTCTGAGGGCCAGACAGCACCGTGAACACAATGCTGTGTTGGTGTGACACGGTGCCCCTGACCTAATCTGCCTCTTGTTTGCAGCAGCGTCGTTGGTGCCGTCTCCAGACTGGATTACTGCAGCTTTCCTTTGGATGGGTGGGGCAACAGATTTATGGCTGTCCCAGATAAAGAGTGGTCTTATCTGTTCAAGCACATCTATCCTTTCCTGTTTCCTGGCCCCGTCTGATTTTCTAGCAGAGGAGCTGGAATCACAGTAATCTGCCTGGCCACAGTAAACATGCAGACGGGCAGCTTGCTGCTACAGTCTAAATATTTACTGTGCAGTGAATTACACAAAGCTGCGATTCTGCAAACGCTCCCTTTGAGAAACGTCTCCCTGCCAGTCAGAGGGTTCATGCAGTCTAGGTGCAGGATATATTTGGCAGCCTAGGTGGGCAGGTTTACTGTCCCACAGTAGCTGGACATATTTGGTCGTGTCGTGGGAGACGACGGTCACATACGCAGAGCACGGGTATATTTGGGGCACTAATCCTCGTGGACGACGGCAAAGACACCAACTATGCAGGAAACCCTCCCCAACACCTCAAATGGAATATGAAGGAAAACGTGGAGGAGGCAGACTGGGACAGGTTGTTGACAGCAGTTTCTCAGAGTTCAACCTCCTTTTAAACTCCACGAAATCAAATCTCTGCCTGAGGCGAAGTCCTCACAACTCGAGGCCCATCGCTGATATTTCAAGGGCAGGTCAAGAGAAGAGAACTCAAGTCTAGAGAGAGTTGTACATCTGAGAAAAAGGATTCATCAAAGATGCATTAAGCATCGACCTTTATCAACCTCCGGGAGCAACCAGGAGGATTCCAACAACAGATTCCCTCTCCACAGGACTCTGGCTAAGGATGGCCCCCACCACACAGATCTGAAGCGAGCTAATCTGAGTGGAAGTCACACACAGAGACACTGAGTCACTGTGCAAAGTAAACTCTGCTCAGAATAGCAAGCGATGAAGTCGTACTTGCTTTTTTGTCCTTTGCTATTCTGGGTTGAGAGAGAGTTTTTTGCAGCTGCACCTGCTTTACGCCCTTTCAAAGTAAGAGCGGGCGCACAGCTGGTTCAGCCCATTTCATTAATAAACAATCCTCAGCACAAAATACTGCGTATCTGAACTAAACAGGCCTGACGGGACCGTCTTTATTGATAACGAAGTGCGAATCTGCCGAGGATGAAGCACTCGGGCACTCGCTTCGTGCCAACTGTGTTTGCCAAGACAGCGTGTCAGTCAGACGGCCATGTGGAGAGAGCAGCGCCAGGCCGGACAGCCTGGATCAGACGGGCTCGGTCATTAGAGAGGGCTTACCGCCAGGCTCCAAAGGCTAGCGACGACCAGCTGAATTAAAGGCTGTTTAAAGAGTTTCCCCTTCGCTCGTTACTGGCATCAAAGTATGCATTACTGCCCACAGCTGACAGAAACCTGTACCTGCACTCTCTGTAAGTGCTCGCCTTTTTACACTCGACTTATTCCAACCAGGGTCTAAAACTCAAGCATGGAGCAATAACGTAATGTAACAGCTCACAAACACATACTGACAGGCTCAAACATGCAACAGTGTTAGAGCGTCACCAACACACCTCCGTGGTACGACCCACGCAGCAAAGGGTTGGAGCACAGTAAACGCATCCATCACACAAACTGATCGGAAACCTGGATCCTTCCAACTTTTACTTCCAGGTCAGGGATCACCCCACCCTCGGGGTTACGTCCATGACAAGTTCACTTTTTTGAGCACAGCGTTATAAAATGTGAGCTCGTTACAGAGGAGCTCCTCCAGAACCTCAGCTCAGTGTGGATGAGCCTGACGTAGAGCTGGGCGATAGGACGATAACGATGTGTGTTGTCAAACGGAAGAGCCACAGAAGCTCCGTAGTGTGAAGGTATTTCTGCTATTTCAAGTCAAACAGAGCAGCCACTGTAAATGTGCCGAAAGCAAGTCTGGAAATACAATAAAGCGGTGCAGCTCAGTCTCTGACTGGAAGCGCTGATTCGTCATTCGGCTTTTGTCAGACTAAAGTAACTGTTACAGCTGTTTGAAAAGCTCAGCTATACAACAAGGAGAGATTGAGAATTTCCTTTTAGTTCTCAGTTTATTTGATATTGACAAAAGTCAGTTTTGTCTGTTCTTCTGTAAAACAAACTAAGATTTATTTTTAGAATTAATATTTTGTTTCTAAGTGGAATTGACAATTTAGTCTGTTTATTTGTTCTATTTTGAAACTTAAACGCTTTAGCGGCTGCCTTTTGTGTAGTTTGCAATATTTGCCTTTATTTATCTGAAAAAGTCTCATGTTCCTTAAGTACATCTACCCTGTTGAACTTATTATGGGAAATAAATATTTAAATAAAAACAAGCTGCTGATTATTTCACATTTTACTTGTGAGCAACGGCACATTTAAATCTTACAAATATAGTTATTTGGCTGATATCGTGATAGATATCGCCTGAAATGAAAAACACATATCGTGATATGAAGAAATCTCATATCGCCCAGCTCTAGCCTGACACAAATGCTGAGTAACTTAAGTGTCACAGGAATATCAGTGGACGCTTTACTCTGGAGACCTTCCAACACGAGTGCCATGGAAATTCGAGGACACTCAGCAGAAGGGCTCCTTCAGAGGAAAACATGTTCAACTCCAGCGCGTGGCTGAAGCACCATGAAGAGGCACAGAGCCTTCAGCTGAGCTCTTCTAAACACTTTCAGCTGTTTCTCTGAGCTTTACTTTTGTAAGTAAAACAGCCCCCTGAAACAGCCTCAAGATCAGAGTCATGTCTGTTACTTTGGGAAAGAGACTGTAAAAGATCCACCAAAGAAGAAGACCAAATGATCAGTAACCTCAAAGATGACGGATGGATGGATAAATTAAAGTGCTTAGTCCAACGTCAGACCGATGAACCTGTGAGTTCTTGATATGCTGATTAATAAACTTTCTGACAGTTGTTCTCAAACCAGACCAGATGCTGAATGGCACAAAAAGACACTGGAGACAGAACTGCACCTGCACAAAGCTGGAGAAGGGAAACCACGTCATTGTGCAGGTGCTGTTTGTAAGGTCGGAAACCTGCCGTCAGCTGAGACTGAAGAAGCCACCTGGATGATGACGAAATGCTTCTCCCACTGAAAACAACCAACTTCCTGGTCCTCCTGTTCAGGTGACGTCTGCTCTGAGAGTGCTGAACTTCAGATTCACCACACTACGACTGCCTACCATCAATGTGTTTTCACTTAAACAAGCAGCTGTTTGTTATGTGCGTTAAAGCTATATAACAACGTAACAGTGCAAACTCCTCGCTGACGGTTTAACCAAAAGGCATTTCCAGTGGAGACTGGCCGACACATCCTCAGCATAACCATGTATAACATCCACAACACTTAAAAAGAGGTTAAACACACACAATACGTAGAGCTGGGCGATAGAACGATAACGATATGTATCGCGATATAACTTTTACTCGATAGAAAAATTAAGCTATCGCGATAGACCTCGCCGCTCTTGTCCTCTTAAAAAAAAAAAAAAAAAAAAAAAAAAAGGTCAGCCGATCCAAATGAAGTAGCGCAGAGCCGAACCAATCACAGCCGCAGCGTCACGTCGCGTGACTTGTTACGTACAGCACAAGTGCCAAGCCGCACGTGTGTTTGTTTGGGAAGCAGCCAGCGGGTAATGGAGGAAATGAGTGTGCCGACTAGAAAAATCAACCGAGCGTGACCGAAGAGAAAACAGATGATGGTTCCAGTGCCGGAGAGATTGTCGAACGGAAGAGCCATAGAAGCTCCGTAGTGTGAAGGTATTTCGGCTATTTCAAGTCTGACTAAAAACAGAGTAGCTGCACTGTAAATTGTGCCGAAAGCAAGTCTGGAAATACAATAAACTGGTGCATGCGTCACACTGTGCGCCACGTTATTGTTTCGGTGAAATGAATTTCTACAATACTGTTAATTCTACTCTCTGCAGTGTTTAAATGCTTACATATACACACAGTTACTGTCCCTCCACACATACGACTCGGTTCTGCTTCTATGCCCCAGCTTTGTTTACTTTTTCCCACCGAGGCTTCTAGACTTCTGATTGGCCAACATTTCTGCACGGTTAGGAATCTAGCGCCACCTGCTGCTTTGGCGTGTTCATAGCAGCGTTTTCCTTCATTTCTGCCTTTATGTGTGGACGGGATTATTTTTTAAAACGAAAACGGAAAATCTCCGTTTTCAAAAATACCCGTGTACGTGTGGACGTAGCCTCAGTCTCTGACTGGAAGCGCTGATTCGTCATTCGGCTTTTGTCAGACTAAAGTAACTGTTACAACTGTTTGAAAAGCTCAGCTATACAACAAGGAGAGATTGAGAATTTCCTTTTAGTTCTCAGTTTATTTGATATTGACAAAAGTTAGTCAGTTTTGTCTGTTCTTCTGTAAAACAAACTAAGATTTATTTTTAGAATTAATATTTTGTTTCTAAGTGGAATTGACAATTTAGTCTGTTTATTTGTTCTATTTTGAAACTTAAACGCTTTAGCGGCTGCCTTTTGTGTAGTTTGCAATATTTGCCTTTATTTATCTGAAAAAGTCTCATGTTCCTTAAGTACAGCTACCCTGTTGAACTTATTATGGGAAATAAATATTTAAAAACAAGCTGCTGATTATTTCACATTTTACTTGTGAGCAACGGCACATTTAAATCTTACAAATATAGTTATTTGGCTTATATCGTGATAGATATCGTTATCGCCTGAAATGAAAAAAACATCGTGACATGAAGAAATCTCATATCGCCCAGCTCTAGCCTGACACAAATGCTGAGTAACTTAAGTGTCACAGGAATATCAGTGGACGCTTTACTCTGGAGACCTTCCAACACGAGTGCCATGGAAATTCGAGGACACTCAGCAGAAGGGCTCCTTCAGAGGAAAACATGTTCAACGCCAGCGCGTGGCTGAAGCACCATGAAGAGGCACAGAGCCTTCAGCTGAGCTCTTCTAAACACTTTCAGCTGCTTCTCTGAGCTTTACTTTTGTAAGTAAAACAGCCTCAAGATCAGAGTCATGTCTGTTACTTTGGGAAAGAGACTGTAAAAGATCCACCAAAGAAGAAGACCAAATGATCAGTAACCTCAAAGATGACGGATGGATGGATAAATTAAAGTGCTTAGTCCAACATCAGACCGATGAACCTGTGAGTTCTTGATATGCTGATTAATAAACTTTCTGACAGTTGTTCTCAAACCAGACCAGATGCTGAATGGCACAAAAAGACACTGGAGACAGAACTGCACCTGCACAAAGCTGGAGAAGGGAAACCACGTCATTGTGCAGGTGCTGTTTGTAAGGTCGGAAACCTGCCGTCAGCTGAGACTGAAGAAGCCACCTGGATGATGACGAAATGCTTCTCCCACTGAAAACAACCAACTTCCTGGTCCTCCTGTTCAGGTGACGTCTGCTCTGAGAGTGCTGAACTTCAGATTCACCACACTACGACTGCCTACCATCAATGTGTTTTCACTTAAACAAGCAGCTGTTTGTTATGTGCGTTAAAGCTATATAACAACGTAACAGTGCAAACTCCTCGCTGACGGTTTAACCAAAAGGCATTTCCAGTGGAGACTGGCCGACACATCCTCAGCATAACCATGTATAACATCCACAACACTTAAAAAGAGGTTAAACACACACAATACGTAGAGCTGGGCGATAGAACGATAACGATATGTATCGCGATATAACTTTTACTCGATAGAGAAATTAAGCTATCGCGATAGACCTCGCCGCTCTTGTCCTCTTAAAAAAAAAAAAAAAGGTCAGCCGATCCAAATGAAGTAGCGCAGAGCCGAACCAATCACAGCCGCAGCGTCACGTCGCGTGACTTGTTACGTACAGCACAAGTGCCAAGCCGCACGTGTTTGTTTGGGAAGCAGCCAGCGGGTAATGGAGGAAATGAGTGTGCCGACTAGAAAAATCAACCGAGCGTGACCGAAGAGAAAACAGATGATGGTTCCAACGCCGGAGAGATTGTCGAACGGAAGAGCCATAGAAGCTCCGTAGTGTGAAGGTATTTCGGCTATTTCAAGTCTGACAAAAAACAGAGTAGCGTGCACTGTAAATTGTGCCGAAAGCAAGTCTGGAAATACAATAAACTGGTGCATGCGTCACACTGTGCGCCACGTTATTGTTTCGGTGAAATGAATTTCTACAATACTGTTAATTCTACTCTCTGCAGTGTTTAAATGCTTACATATACACACAGTTACTGTCCCTCCACACATACGACTCGGTTCTGCTTCTATGCCCCAGCTTTGTTTACTTTTTCCCACCGAGGCTTCTAGACTTCTGATTGGCCAACATTTCTGCACGGTTAGGAATCTAGCGCCACCTGCTGCTTTGGCGTGTTCATAGCAGCGTTTTCCTTCATTTCTGCCTTTATGTGTGGACGGGATTATTTTTTAAAACGAAAACGGAAAATCTCCGTTTTCAAAAATACCCGTGTACGTGTGGACGTAGCCTCAGTCTCTGACTGGAAGCGCTAATTCGTCATTCGGCTTTTGTCAGACTAAAGTAACTGTTAAAACTGTTTGAAAAGCTCAGCTATACAACAAGGAGAGATTGAGAATTTCCTTTTAGTTCTCAGTTTATTTGATACTGACAAAAGTTAGTCAGTTTTGTCTGTTCTTCTGTAAAACAAACTAAGATTTATTTTTAGAATTAATATTTTGTTTCTAAGTGGAATTGACAATTTAGTCTGTTTATTTGTTCTATTTTGAAACTTAAACGCTTTAGCGGCTGCCTTTTGTGTAGTTTGCAATATTTGCCTTTATTTATCTGAAAAAGTCTCATGTTCCTTAAGTACATCTACCCTGTTGAACTTATTATGGGAAATAAATATTTAAATCAAAACAAGCTGCTGATTATTTCACATTTTACTTGTGAGCAACGGCACATTTAAATCTTACAAATATAGTTATTTGGCTGATATCGTGATAGATATCGTTAACGCCTGAAATGAAAAAAACATATCGTGATATGAAAAAATCTCATATTGCCCAGCTCTAACAACACGGTAACATTATGTTGAAGCACAGCACGTATCACTCCGCCAGGCTCCGCCTACGACAGCCGTAACGCTCCAACAATCCATCGAGCGGCTTCGTAGCTCAGCAAAGTCATACTGAAACGTTTTTGACAGATTTTTGAGCGCCGTGGACATAAACTCGGTTTGCTAATAACGACGGTCTGCTCGCATCCTCTACCAAAAAATGTGCTTTGTTGTGTATCTGACGGACGAAAGCCAAACCAGTTCCACACCAGTGAAGCTGCAGCATTTTCACAAACCAGTTCTGGTTCATCCGTCTCATTCAACGATCCGCGTTCGCCCTTCTTATTCTTCTTATTCTGCGTCGCCGCCATGTGCGTATGCAAACAAAGGCACTGCGCATGCGCGTGTTACCCATATTCTACAACATTATACCAGTATTACAATGAAAGGTGTGATATGGCCCAGCCCTACCTTCAGCTACGTCTCATGGTCTTCATTACATTCAACAGGGAAACTTAGAGTCACCTGGAGCCTGTCTTCTACCTGTGTACACCAACTGTGACCAAAGGTTTGAGAGAGTTGGGTGAAAGAGCTCCACTGAAATTCAATATGTTAGTCATTATTATTAAAGACATAAACATGTTTGATGGTCTGCACTAGTTTTCCTAGTGTTAGTGGACTGAGGTCCTTTTCAAGTATCTGACAGGTCTCCAGAGATGATTCCTTCCTGGTTCAACTGCTTCCACATTAAAATGACTTCAGAGCCACATAAGTGTGAAAGTCTCCTGCATGTACGCAGCCACACTATGAATCGCAGCTGCAGTCTCCCAGCAGCCTCTGAGCTGTGTGCTCCTGTTGGTTTCACAATAAGGCTGCTTTCTCCTGAACACACTGTGCAGGCTCACTGTTCACATAACTTTGCTTTTGGGTAACCAGTTGTGTGAATGAGAGGAGGCTGTGTGTGAAAGGCTTTGAAACACACGCTCACGGGCAAGAACAATCTGTCATGACAGTGAGTCGACTGTGACTAATTACAGGCCCTGCAGCTCCACGCCCTGCCTCCTCACCGAGTTCAACAAATGCAACAACATAACGAGCTGCTGAGGAATTCAGCCTGTCAGAGAGCCTCTGTTAGCCTCCTGAAGGCCTTATTTACACGACTCGGTTATGTGCTCGCCCTCATACGCTACGAGCCGTGAGCCCATATCTAATGTCAATATTGTCTGTGTGTCTGGAAGTTGCACAAGGTAAAGGTTGTAGAAAACATAAGGAGTGTCTGACCGTGGTGTGTGAAGGTCAGCAGGTTGGTAACAGAGACGTGAACAACGTGAATTTGATTTTTTTCATCCTTTGGACAGTTTTCATGTCTCAGAGAGGCGACGAGTCTCTAACATTCATGTCTCTGATCAGTGATTTCCAGTGTTGGGACTAACGCGTTATTAAGTAACGTGTTACAGTAACTACGTTATTATTGTGGTAACGAGCACGGTAACTAGTTATTATGCCAAAATCAGGAACGCGTTACTCGTTACTGGGATTTAGATAGGCTCGTTACTCGTTACTTCGTGTGGTGGCATCGCGGAGCTTCCACAGATTCAGTAACATTAGCAAGTGGTGGAGGCAGCAGGTGGATGAAGGAAAGGGAGGCAGGAGGAGAGACCCGAGGCGGCCGCCGGTCCAAGTGTGAACTGAACCTCAGGTAAGAAGTTATGACCTGCAGTCTCTCTGGGTCAGATATGAACCAAGTTTAGGTGGAGTTTATTTTTGTTATGCTGACTTTTTACAGTCAGTTACAATAACTCGTACTGCGTGCTAGCTAGCTTGACGGAGTTTCTATACAGCTGGGTGGTGCTATGTTACTGATGTTGAACTTTATTTTGTTCGTAGGTTAATTATTAGAGTTGCCAACCGTCCCGTAAAAAACAGAATCGTCTGGTATTCAGAGAAAATATTACGCGTTTCTTATTGAGGTGAAAAGGAACAGTTTGTCCCGGACTTCAGCTACAATGAAAAAGACACAAAGCTGGAGTTATTCTGTGTTTACGCTGCACAGCTGCCTCTTCTTCTCTCATCCTCTCCTGTTTCTACTTCAGTCATGAAACTGATCAATGATCAGCTGATCGGCTTTTCTCTCTTGTTTGTTTATCGCCCACTTTGCTCCAGAAAGAGGAAACCAGCGGATGTCGCGGTAAACAACAGCAGCACGTTTAAGCTTGATCAGCTGTTGTTAGAATTTATTTAATATTAATTTCTAGTATCAGCTGATGTTTGCTGGAGCCACAGCTGTAAACCTGCTGGTCATGATGTGGGTTTGGATATGTGGTGAGAGGGAAACATGAAGATGAAACCAGGAGACGTCCTTACTGGATCATCAGAGCTGAACAGGTGATGGAGAAACAGGTTTACCTTTTAGGTGACATGAATGAGCTGAAGTTATGAACTGTTTCTGAGAGACAAATAACACCAGGATCCTTTTCTAAGTAGCTGACAGCTGGTAACTGTGCAGGGGCGGGTCTAGCAAAGTGTTGCCAGGGGGGCAGGTAGGGCATTAAAACGGAAAGGGGGGCACAAAGAAATACTTTCTTATTCTCATTTAAAATGTCTCACTTTTAAAAAATAATTATCTGAATCTTACAACAAACGATTGATAGATTGATGCATATATACCATCAGAACAGTGAACATCACTGTCACAACAGCGTTTATCTTCATTCAAAGGCTTTATGATTTTTCCTATAATGGCGGCCGGTCTCTAGTCAAAATGCCCGGGACGATTTTCTGTCCCAGTCCAGCCCTGTATGCAGCTCATCTGCAGTCTGGTGTTACCTACATCTTCTTATTCAGAAGCAGAATTTCCGAGTTCTGAGTACAATCAAAGCAACACGACTGCAGTTTTTGTGTTGGATGTAAAAAGCTAGGATAGAACCAGGCGTGGGATTTCTCTCGTGGAAATGTGCACATTATCTTTTCCTTTCTGTTGGTAGGTGGCACAGTGCACTTGTGGCAGGATAGTGTTAACATGTAGGCAAGCTAGAAGACTGGCAAAGTTATGGAAGCAACACATTAACAAGAGAATTCTGAGTTAAACCAAAGTTACTTTCCCTAGTAACTAGTTACTCTGAAAGTAACGAGTAACTTGAAGTAACTGAGTTACTTTTGAGAGAAGTAACTAGTAATGTAACTAAGTTACTATTTTAAAGTAACTTACCCAACACTGGTGATTTCATCCTGCTCTTGTGTGGTGACAACTGCAGTCTCATCGTCCTCCTGTGTTTTAATAAACACCAGGGCAAGTGTGCATCATTTACACTATGACATATGCTTTATACATCTGCAGCTGTAAGCTAGCTTTCTCCTGATTGGTCGGCACTCACAAACAGAAGGTGGGTGGGGCTCATAGACAGTATGGCTCTCTTCTCTTTTAGTATATATTAGGCATATTTGCATTTGTTTACATGCATTTCTGTTCATGTATGTGTTCGTGTATCCACTTTTCCAAAGGTATAATGTGCATTTTCACATTTTCTGTCACATGACCATATCAAAGATGGCTGACACGTCAGATCCATGAGCGTATCAATACTCGCTGTGAATAAAAGCCCAAGTTATAGAGCACTCGAAACGGACTCTAGATCAGATATGGTCACCACGGGCACAGCAGCACCATCTACACGCTACTGTGGATAAATCCACTCCCAGTCCTTACACTATAGTCCCTTTGCTCCTTACAAACTGTTGGTTGGCCTGCCATGTTTATTCATTCGGGTCCAGACTCGGGTCCAGACTCGGGTCCAGACTCGGGTCCAGACTCGGGTCCAGACTCGGGTTGAGCAGCCCCCCGCTGCTCAGGACAAAAACGCAGCGTTTTGAAAACGCTCTCCAAAGCAGACACATTTAAAACGGTGCTTTCGTGTCAGTGTGGACAGCGAAAACTGAGACTTTTTGAAAACAATGACACATTTTAGTCATGTGATGCAGTCATGTGACCAATTAAACTAAGATAGTGAAGGGTATTATACTGCAGTTGTTTTGTTTGCTCTCAGGTTTGTCAGCCCTAGTATTCTCCCTGGCTTTTGCACCTTTGTACTTTTGTGTTACTCGCAGCAACAACTCCACCTCGTTGTTAGTCCATGTAAAAAGCTCGCTGCTTTTCCTCAACATTTTGCCGAAGTTTCAAAGAGCAGCAGACAGGAATGAGACCGGCCCAATCTTCTTGCGTTTCACGCATGTGCAGGACTGGAACGTGAGCGTTTTGGGCCGTTTCAATGTGGACGCACAACTCTGTGAAAAGGACAAAACGACAGTGTGGACGCCGAGCGGAAGCATCGTTTTCACATCTATCCGGGCCAGCGTGGACGCAGCCTCAGTTATTTTAATGAGGTCTTCGTACTGAAACTAAACTTCAGACGTACATGTTTAAAACAGCGGCACTGTTGGCTCACACAGTGAATCCTACCTGACCGCTCAAAGATGGATGAGCAGCCTAACAGCACCAGAGCCTTTCATGGATATATACAGTAAAAAATATTTTACTATTATTTTGATATTTTTAAAATGCAGTTTCACCCCAAACAAACACTTGATTGTCGTAGGGAGACATGTTGGCGTAACTAACCAGAACCTGCCGTGGTGCGCTCTGCAGGACCTCTGAGCCTGTAGAGGTTTAAACAGTCTCAGTGTGCAGATCTGATGCTGCCCCCGTGTCTCAGTGGGAGGTACAGGATGTGACCTGGCACGCAGACAGAGGGCACGTCGTCTCAGGCCATCCTACTCGGTCGATGTCACTCTGTCTTTAGCTTATAAAAAATACCCGTCTGTAATTACACGCCTTCTCACGCAGGCACAAACACACACAAAGGCTTTTTAAGGACGATTTCCATTCAGAGCGGCAGACAAGTTCAAGATGTCTACGGCGCTCCCTCGGCCCCCTCTGCTCAGTTTAGGAAACAACAAACAATGCGGTTGCTACGGCGCCCCGTGAGCCCCCCGAGAGAGACCGCATGTCAGCAGCAGTCTGGACAGCCAAAGGCCAGGCTGCAGACAGTTTGCAAGCAAACACGCAGACCGTGCAATCGGTGCACCGTGCTCCTCCTGCAGGACACACACATTAAAGATAGCCGAGAGTATCTGCAGCACCTCCTCTGCTGATAATCACACTCATGAAAGAGCTTCAGCCACTTTCTCTCTCACTGGGAAGATCAGATCTGTGCTGTAAAAGTTTGACACCAATCATTCATGAATCTCTAGACTGTTCTCTGGAACGAATAATTAGTTAATAAAGTAATGAAAATGCCTGACACAGTCTTAAGCCCAGCGGGGAGACACTGAACCTCTAACAGTTACTACTGCTCACTCATCTCCACGTCTGCAAGGACCACGGAAATTAGACTGTTCAGGAAATTCATATGAAACAAGTGAGCTGGTTTGTTCAGCCTGTAGAGGTTTAATGCAGGCCCAGTGTTACACCATCAGCTGATGAGCTAACGAGTTCATTAATACAGTGCGTCTGTCATCACAGTTTGTGACTTTAGGCCTTTGAAAAGTCTTCTCCATGAATTAAAGCTACTGAATTAAAAAAGAGGATTACGAGATGAAAACCGTAAAAGGATCTGTCAGGATTATCAGCAACAACTCAGCTGGAAGAAAACACTGATCAGCTGACACGGCGCATCCATAAGCTGTTTTTTTAAAGACCGCTGAGTAACAACGGCACATCCCCGCTGAGGTACGGTCCCGACTCACCAGCCTCTCCATCTCCTGCTCGCGGAGCCTCTCCTCTCTCTGTCGTCGGTGGTACTCCAGCAGATCGTCCTCGTTGTCGCTGATCTCTGTGATGCTGTTCTTCCTCTCCCTCATACCGGGGTGCGGTCTCCCTGCAGACATCTTTCTGTGGGTCCTTGGGCTGGCTACAGGAGAGGAACCCGGCAACGAGCCCAGACTGTAAGCAGGCGACAAGGAATTCCCAAAGCTCGCTTTCCGTACCCCTGCACCCCTGACGCTGCCCTCCGTCAACAACGAGGTAGGGGATGGGCTGCGAGCTCGGATGCCTCTGCTGCAAGTCTGCTCCTCTGACTTGCGCCGAAGTCTGGGGCTCTCTGGAACAACCTTGCCCAGATTTGAGGGGCTGTCCAGAGTCCTCAGTGGGTTCACCGTGCCCGGAAGTGCCCCTGGGAGAACTGGAACCCCTCTGCGAGCCAAGGAGGGGCTTAAAGGTGGCAACTCTCTCATACTGCTGCCTGCTCCACCGCCCCCGTTCACCTCCACGTTCCTCCGGGCCAAGCGAGGGCTTTCCGGGGGCTGCAACGAGCGCGGATGCTGCTGGAGAGGTGATCCTTGGATTATGTGGACGATGGGGTCCAGGGGAGGCTGGAACGCTCTGGTGGGTTGAGAAAGCTGCCTGGAGGGGCTGGAAGTGAGAGAGCGATCGGCCAGAGGGGCGTGCTCTCTGAAGGGGCTGGCAGGTCTTTCCTGGAGCACTGTGGTAGTCTTGGTCCTGGGGCTGGAGGGCGACGGGGATGAACAGGTCGGAAACTTGGGTGTGGGCCTGGGGCTACTTGGCACAGCGTTTCTACCGCTAAGAGATTCACTGGAGGACAGAAGGGGGGTCTGCCGAGGGCTCTCAGACCCAGCTTGGCCCAGTCCTGTGTGGCTTGGCTTGGGGCTTGGAGGAGCCTCCGTTAAGACCTTTCGCGGCAACCTGGGGCTTTCCTGAACCTTTTGGCTCACCCCACTGCTGCTGAAGTTAGGCAGTATGGTCCGTGGCTGGGGTACCGGCGGAGGCTGGGCGGTGAAGTTGTAGCTAGAGGAGCGTACAGGCACTGGCGGCAGAGAAGAACTCTGGTCCTGGGGTCCTCCACTAGGAGATGGACTGGTAAAGCTTCCACTGCTGGCTGCTGAGGGGGAGGACAGTGGGGAAAAAGGAGGCGATGTGTTCTCATAGCTGGACCCCACAGACATGGCCCCTGGGCTGGTAGGAGGCGATAACAGATACCGGCCCCCTCCGTTGACCATGGGCGACAGAGGAGAGTGAGCTGCGGACTGGCCTCCGGGAGGCTTCATGGCGTCCGATGAAGAAGGCTGAGGGTCATCCATGACTAGAGAATCCATGATCTCCTGGAGGTCCCTCTCAATAGAGCTGACGATAGCGCTGTGCTCGGATTGGACTTTCTCTCCAGGAGCTGGGGGACACTGGGCTGCACTGGGCTGGTGATTCCCATTGACCAAGCTCTCTGTGTCTAGAGGGAAAGCAGAGAGAATAAAACGGGCATCAGACAGGTATTCAAACAGAGTCAACGATATCCTGCACCTCAATAACTCCCCCAGCTCCACCACATGCCCCGGCTCATTAGATATCACACAAAGAAAACATTTGCAGTGGGGCAGCGACGGCATTTTCATAATTCTAACAGCAGCAGCAAAAACAGACTGTTCAGGATACACTGTGCATCATGGCACGACTTAAACAGCAAAGCAGCAGTGATGAGGGTCCTTCAAAGGCTGACTACGACATTGCAAATCGCCATCAGTTAGCATCGCACAATGTTTTGGTTTTTTTAGTGCAAGGCAGGAAAAACAAAAGCACGCTCTCATTTGCGTGTGTACACCGACAACAGGAAAAAACATACAGCTCTCCACAGGCTTCAGGTTCTGGTTAGTTTTGCCCTCGAGCTCAGCGGGTTTTACAAGGACTGCTGTAACCTGTGGCAGCGAGATGACTCGGGAGAGCCGAGTGACATCAAGGATCACTACATCCTTGATGTCACTCGGCTCTCTGACCGGCACCGACCTGACAGCACGGAGCGACGACACGGGAAGAAATGAAGCTCCAAACTAATATGAAAGACTGTGATTGGTTTCCTGCTGGACAGTCAGTCCCGTCACTGTGTTAGATGCACATCTTTGTTCTGGGCGGTCCAACCAGCTTTAGTATAAAAAGCCTCTGTGGGTAACGAGCTTTTTAATACAACTACCTTCAATGACTATGAGAGTAACACTGTTGGATGATCTCTTTCCCCTGAACAGAAGAAGTGCAGTGACACTGCCTTTCTTTTAAGAGTCTTTAACCCTGATAACTTTCCATTATTCCTGTGCGGTTGTGTCACAGCGTTCCTTACTGTGCCGAAAACATCCTACGAGCCTTAGCCCCTCCTAACTCTTCACAGCCGCACTGAAATGAAACTATTTAAAACATGTACTGCCAGACTTCCTCACCTCCCCAGAGAGCTTCACAAACTGCTGAATTCGAACCTGTTATTTAAGATGCATTCAACGTCAATTTTCCAGCCTACTGTGGAAGACAGGTAAGTACAAGGCCAGAGAAGGGATTAGTAGTGAGGGGAAAAAGGAAGGAAGGACACACAGACGGCACTGGATAGGAGAAAATGTGCCTACATAACCCAATTACTGTATGGCCCGAAAGCAAACGTAGGACACAGGCCAGGTAATCTCATCTTAATCATCTTCCTCCAATGTCAGCACAGTAGATTATAACACCAGAAACACACAGCCACGTGGCTCTGAGGCAGGGAGCACTCCACAGATCAGGTTTTATTCACCTTAAATGAGGATTATTGTAAGGTAGCGTCATCAGTGCAAACACAGAGGTAATAAAACAGCTGTCGTGTCTGAGAAGCAAATAAAAGAGTCAGTTTTGTGTCACAGAGGCAAATCCCATCAGTGCAAGTGCTTTAAAATACAGAAGCTTCACAAATAATGCATTAGCTGTGCCTGCTCAGCTGACACCACAGCAGCTATGCCTGCTTTTTCTCTAATAACGCCGAGCTCTGCCCACGTGACAGCCTCACCACAACTGAATATGAACGCATCTGCGTGTAAATAACACGGCAGTGAAGTAACAATGCTAGTGTCACATCGACCGTCACGGATCCTGATGTGAGGAACACACAATACGGGATAAAGGCGGCCGTTTGCTGAGGGAAAGCCCGTGCAATGATGTCATGGCATACAGACCATCGCCTCCAGCGCATCGCGACAAACTTCATTTAAAAACTGGCAATTTACGCCGGCGTGTTCGCGGGTAAAGACGAGCGCCGGCTTCAACATGACGGCATGATATTTTATCACACGGAGCATCCTCTGCTTTTCGGCACCAATTCCATCATATGGAAGCGCTAGCTAACAAACACACGCTTGGTTCATCTGCCATTACCCATTTCTCCCCCTGACAAGAACGCCGTATCATGCTGTTAGCAAAGAAGATCAGATGTATTTAGAGGAAATCACACAGTCGTGTTTATTAATGTGATATGATCCGAATAAAGATGCAAAGTCACAGTGATTGATTCGAGTGTGTACCGCTGCTCTAAGACGTGCACACCTTCTTAGATAAATGCACGAATGAAAAATCGACGTATTGTTAATGGAGTTTGGCGTGTGACCGCTTGGCATCACTTTTCTCAGGCGCGGAGAGCTAGGGTTACTCACATAAAGGAATAAAACTGCGCCCCGGTCAGTTTCAGTGCGGTTCACCTGCTATATGACCCACACATGAGGCCACGTCCTCCGGACAGCGCTGACAGGGCGGCTGTGGCAGAGCTCCGCCGTGTCTGGCTCCACACACACCGAAGAGACACGGAGCTTCAACGCCGCGCTGACAGTTCAGCCGGGGTGCTGGGTACCGCTGCGGACCGCCGAACCGCTGGCGTCAGGTTACGGCATTTCCGGTCTTGACTTTCAAAGTAAATCTCTATTAGCGTCAAGGGAACGTGCCACTGTTGAGAACATTTTCACTATTAAGGCCGATTTTAACTGAATATGAAAGTCCATAAAATACCTTAGAAGTGCAGTTTTACAATTAAACCCAGTTACGAAAAACAAATCGCTCTGAACTCCTGGTGACAGGCATTTATTTTATTTTGAAGGTACATTTGTATGACTGACCGTGTCGTGGTTTACTTAACGAAGCTTTTCCTGCCCGCAGTGATGAACCACTGCGAGATTTGCGAGCAGTTTGTCACGGCAGCACATTTTATTGTTCGTCACTGTTCTCTGTGTCAATAATGCAGGTTAGATGCGACCGAGGAGAAAGTTAAAGCCAGGGATGGCGGTGAGAGAGCGATGCAGCTTATTAGTTTACCCAAACAAGGCCAACCTCAAAAAGATAAACTTTGGGACAAAAGTCAGAAATGACAAATATCCCTGTGCATCCACCGTCTGTCTGAATATCTTTCCACATAAAAACACTCACACTGATCGAGCATGGTGAAATATTTAAAGGAAAATCAGAGAGGTTCTTCTGGGATGGAAATGTGGGTTTGGAAATGGAAAACAGGGGCAGGAAATATGTGGCGGTTACCCTGTTAAATGGCAAAAAGATCCCCAGTTTGACGTCCTAATAGTGCTTTATTAATAAGCACTTGCTTTCATCTCATAATAGTGAAAAAAAAGAGATTCAGCATGCAGCAGTGCCAATCTAAAACCACAACTGCATCCCCAGCCTTCAGCCTTGTCCTCAGAGCTGTCCAGCAGCCAAGTCACTGGGAGATAAAGGCCTTTCACTGGGAAGAATACAGAAGGCTGGGGAACAGGGACCAGAGGGGAAACCCAGGCAGGGAGGGCACAGAGATGGGAGACAGCACACTGGAACTGGGAGCTTTATAAATAGCCTCTGAAAAGGATACTGTAACCCCAGCCATCAGCCACTTTAAGGAACCACAAAGCCGTCTGCTGGCCTCGCACTGAGATACAGGAAGTGCCAGCTGGATGAAAATCCAGCAAAGCTTGCAGAAACTAAACGAGACAGGTAAATGCGACGGACGCCGCTGCAATTTGTGACTCTTTGCTGGTCTTCAGTGGAGGATGTGACAGTGTGTGGCTGTCTGTCTCTCTGTCTTGCACAGAAACTGATGACATGTCCTCTCCACCAGCGCCACGTGGGACAGGCTCCAACCCCCCTCCAAACCTGATAAACAGCTAAGGAAATGGAGGGCGGACTGACAGAGTGGTGCAAAGTGCACACGACTCTGGAGAATTGCATGAGGTTTGATTTTGCAAGACAATCGTTACAAAGTGATGCAAGTTTTAGGATTCACAGAAGTAGGCCATAAACAACTAATATGCCAGCCAGCGCCACCAGGCTGCTGACAACACCAAACGTCCCCTGTCTGCAGGACTCATTGCAGTGTTACCATGTATGTGTGGCAGCATGGTCCCGTTAGGGAGATCAGAAGTCCTCAGGAGCCCTGGACCAGCAGAACTGATTTAAAGCAGACTCAGAGATTTCGATCAGTAATTTTTCCTTCATTCACGTGTGTATGGAAAACAGACTGTATACTAAAGACAGAAGCAGGATCACCCATTGTTAGCATTTCCACACTGACCATCTCGGCGTTTTGCAGCAGTTTGTGACGAGGAAATAGCAACGAGCAGCGCTGACTGTGAAACGAAGGGAAGCTGCAGACTGATGGGCCGGCGGCATGTCAATCACAAGGTCACCATGACCTCATTGATCCTCTATTTGTAATCGGAAGGTTGCCGGTTCGAGCCCCGGCTCGGACAGTCTCGGTCGTTGTGTCCTTGGGCAAGACACTTCACCCGTTGCCTACTGGTGGTGGTCAGAGGGCCCGGTGGCGCCAGTGTCCGGCAGCCTCGCCTCTGTCAGTGCGCCCCAGGGTGGCTGTGGCTACAACGTAGCTGCCATCACCAGTGTGTGTGTGAGTGGGTGGATGACTGGATGTGTAAAGCTCTTTGGGGTCCTGAGGGACGAGTAAAGCTCTATACAAAAGCAGGCCATTTTTATTTTACTCTAATGGAATCTTTACCCGTTTACTCAAGTCACACATCAAGTAGGTCTGTGAGTCATTACAAAGAGTGCAGGTTTCATACTCATACAGCAGCTTCACATTTCAGACTCACAAACTGTCTCCATCTTTTGTGTACAGGTATACACGTTATGTGCTTGATGGAACGTGACATCCACGTGTGGTGCTTCAGTCTATCAGCTCTGTCCAGCCGTCACACCTGTACTGACTCTACCTGCACCATGAATCTGGAGAGATGCTCCGAGGTATCGTAAAGACAGGAAGTGACTACAGTTTGTTGATCCTAGAGCACAAACTGCATCTGTACATCGCAGAGATTCAGCCTAACCACACTCACGCTGACTCACAGCTGACACACACTAGTTCACACACAAAGATAACATGTGCCACTTTCAAGTCTTTTCAAGCTGACACGGCGGACATGCTGCGTTTATCATGGGAGTGGCATAAGCAATCTTCATCTGAACGCAACTCAGGAATGCGTAATTGGTACGTTTCTAAACAACGGAAGGCTTTCATTAGTGGATCAGGAAGTCCAGAGCAGGCAGCGTGCCTGTGTGCTATACTTATCCCCTGGTGGCACGCCGTGTCAACTGTGGGGGAGGACGGGGGACGAGATGCTGTGACAGATCCCTGGAAGTATAGCTTGCCAAGAGAAGGTACACTTACAGCTGTGGACACACACACACACACACACACACACACACACACACACACACACACACACACACACACACACACACTTTGCCTGGAGACAGAGGAATGAGATGAAACATGCATGGTGTGAGCTCGGTCCCAGCTGGGCCCTGCTCAGGCTCTGGGCTCCAACAGACCCTCCAAGTGACGACGAGGGTCTGATAACAGAGCTGCAAACAGAACTCTGACCAATCTATGACTCTGCAAATATAAAATGTCTTTTTAATGAAACACCAACCAAAGTAACTGAGAGCAGCTGACGTTTGAAAAGCCAACAAACACACAAAGAAAAGTCTGCTGCTCCACTTGCTCCACCCTTGTGTGGAGTTTACTGCTGTACAAGCAGCCACCTGTAAACTACACCTCTCCACCTCCAGCACCCGCCTTTTTACCGTCTGCTCCTTTCATCCGTGCAGGCCGAGCTGAAAATGAGATTTCTTACGGGGGAAACGAGGTCTTTCTGTTTCCTGGACAAAGTGCCAGTGCTGAGCTTTTCAAAGTGATTTGTGTTTGCGAGGTGTGGAGTCAGTGCTCCCGAGTAATAACAGTCAGGATATACTACGTATGTATGTGGAAACCCCACAATAACGGCACAGTACCTGCACAGAGTCTGTAGTCCCCAGCAGAGACACTTCCTCCTTGGGGCATCATACTCTTCATCCTGAAGGCTTCCTCAGGGTGGTTGAAGCGAAAGAAGGCTGATTGGCCAAAACACAGCATGCAGCCTGGAACAGAAGCACATACATTTCATTTTCACCTGTGCTTAGTCATCACATCCCTGTACCCTGTAGCTCTGCCACGGGAAGCTAGCAGGTCACAGGTGTGCCACAATTATGTGCAGTTGTTTTAGGGTAGGTGGGGCTACAGGGGTGGGAACCTTTGGAGAACCGTTATCATTGTTATCATTGAATACTGTAAAGTATTTTTGCCCGAAATGCCCACCCCCCACGTCACCCGCCATGCAGGTCGAGAATCACAACCAATGTTTGTCTGCAATATCTCTGAAAACTCTCCAAAAATGTCTTTTATTGAACAGTTTCTGATGTATAAACTGCTAATAAAGAACTCCTGGTCCAGCTATGAGAGGAAAACGCTCAGCACAGCCACACATGCTTAGTGCGACCGGGACAAAAAAAGCAAGAGGTTTGCTGTTTGTTTGGGAACAAAGGCATCACTACCATTCAGTAGATGGCACTAAGGCTTTAATGTGTGTGCTAATATGATGCTAAAGCTCAAAAACAAGTACCAAATCTTCATTTAAAGACTATAAAGAGCTAGCTTAGCAATTCATTAGCAGAAATACTCACTTCCCCACACTAACCAACAACTTTTAGTTTCTGACTGTTTCCTGTCTTATTTAAGACATGAACATTACAGGAATGAAGTGGACTGCTAACCATTTAGGAAGAGCCAGCATAGTTTTATTCCACATTTACAGTCTTTATGCTAAGCTAGGCTAAAGTGTCAAATTCCTTAGGTAACATAAAAACCATCCATCATCCATCCATCTTCATCCACTTTATCCGAGGCCGGGCAGCAGCCTAAGCAAAGAGGCCCAGACCTCCCTCTCCCCAGCCACCTCCTCCAGCTTGTCCGGGGGAACACCAAGGCGTTCCCAGGCCAGCCGAGAGATATAATCTCTCCAGCGTGTCCTGGGTCTGCCCCGGGGCCTCCTCCCGGTGGGACATGGCTGGAACACCGCGCCCAGGGGGCATCCTTGTCAGATGCCCGAACCACCTCAGCTGGCTCCTTTCGATGTGGAGGAGCAGCGAAGTAAAAGCGAAGCTCTCAATTTACCGGTCGATCTACGTCCCTACCCTCACCTATGGCCACGAGCTGTGGGTAGTGACCGAAAGAACGAGATCGCGGATACAAGCGGCAGAAATGAGCTTCCTCCGAAGGCTGGCTGGCCTCTCCCTTAGAGATAGGGTGAGAAGTTCAGCCATCAGGGAGGGGCTCAGAGTAGAACATAAACACCAATCTAAATTTAAAAAGTAAACAACATTTTCCTCAAATATATTTCCTTTGACATGCAGTGAAGTACAGGAACAAAGTAGTACAAACAGTAAGCATATCTGTGTGTGTACTAATAAATATGCTGCGACTTTCCACCACAGCCCGACTCATTCCTAATATTTCACATACAGACGTGAGCAGCATCGTAACACTCACAGAGACTGGAAACAAACTATCCCTGAGAAACTGCTGATGCATCTCATAGCAGCATCCAGTCTGAGCACAGAGCGCACATGACCGTTTGAATCGCCAACACAGACGTAAGTAAGGTGAACACGAGGCGTCCGAGTTGTTCTGACAGCATCAGGAACGAGCTCACAGACGCTGTGCTGACTCAACCATCATCCACACAGGGCAGAGGGCACACCGTCCTCTGGCACGGTGCAAACGGGCCACTGATGACACTTAAACCTGATATAGCTGGATGAAGACTGCAGAAAACAAAGTACAGAAAAGATCTGAGACATGTCCAAGTTCAGGAGACACATCTGTACAAACTGTCAGGACGGTTTCTCTGCTTTCTGGGAAGCAGGAAGGCACATCGGAACTACAAAGATTCAAAATATATCTAAATAGTTCCCAACTTCAAAACGTCTGACTTCTCGTCACATCGGTTTACACAGCAGAACAATCTGATCTGCCTCTGCCTGACATCCTGTTTCTGCAGGAGCTACGTCCAATTAAAGAGATAAGATGATAAAATGCCGTTTCAGCAGATCCACGATAAACAAAGTCTGGTCAGAATAATTCTATAAAGAAAACTTCACAAAATTCACATCCATTGCCCTGAGCAGCTATATTCTAGCTGCAACACGCTACAAGCTAACGGGCCGGTCACAAAATGTATGAATCACAGTGCAGTCCAATAAGCTTTAAACACAGCGGTACCTCCGTGTCCTGGTGAGAGCTCAGTGTTGCTCTCACACTCACTTTTTAATGGTTGTACTGGAATTAGTTGAACCTGCTGCAGGTTCTGGCTGGGGTCCGCGTCCTGCCTTATAAAGGACGTCCATCACCAAATGGACTCTTCTCCAGGAGACACTTGTTGCACAAGTTAATGTGTGAAATGCTGTGTTAGAAAAGACTGAACGAACACTAGTCCTGCTGAACTCTGCAGCTCCCAGGTGGCTCAGGACTAACAGGTGCCTGTCTAATGCATTTACACAGATTTCCATTGTCAGAGTAAAAATGTGCAGCAATGGTTGTTTGACTTTGTCCATCAAACTCAGAGCCGTCCTGTGTTCGGGTGAATGTGTCTGCTACAGTGTGATGCAGCGTTTCACTCAGATGGAACCAGCGCCACACACTCCCCAGCTCTGTGTGGTGATATCAATCACATCCACCTATCTGGTTTGAACATCAGAGTACATCATTCACAGAACTCATTCAGCTCCTTCATGTGCCATGAGCCCGATAACAGATCAGCAGTCGCACGTTTATGGTTTTCTCAATACGGCATCATTATGTCCTGCTGACATGACGAGGGAAAGGTCTTCCAGGCCAGCCGGAGATAAGATCCCTGCCTGTCGTTGTGAGGCCTGAGGTAAAAACAGGAAATGCTGCTGTGATGGACGACAGAGCCAGATTGGCCTTTTATTATGGAGAGACACACACGCTGACAGCCTGGGGAAAAACACCTGATTACATCCTGAGCCGTGGGTGAGGCCTGATGGAAAACAGGTGCAGACTGCTGCTAACATGAGCTTAGCACAGAGGGGTCAATGCCACTGCAAAAAACAACAACCTGTGTAGAACGGTGCATGGACTGCTTCTTACACAGCACGCTTCTACAACTGTCTATGCAAGTGCTTCTAATATTCATACTCTGATGGACGCATCGCAGAGGAACTTGGGGTTAGCATCTTGTCCAAGATATTTGGCATGTAGACTAGAGCAGACGGGGATCGAACCACCAACCTTCAGCTACAGCCCTAGAATACATTTACTTCTCTTTTTCTCGTTTGCATGTCATAGGCTGGTAACAACTATTAAAGTCTGGCTGTAAGCCACTCGAACATGGCAGAAGCATAGATGTATATGCTGTGGTCAAGTCAACATTCATGTTTTACATGAAATAATACTGTAACGTCAGAAGCAGCCACATTTGAATGGCAAGGTGGAGTGCTAAGCTAGCAGCTAACGCAGCAAGCTTTGTTAGCTGCTGGTTATGGACCCGCCTCTAGTGGCCATTAAAGGAACTGCAGGAGGTTGCTGTTTGGCAGAAGATCCCTGTTTAACTACTGCAGCATGAATAGTACCAGTTATACTCTAATCGTTTACACACTAAATTTCAATGTAAAAACATAGAAAGCATCGTCCCTGTAATAAAAATGATTCCTGTACTGTAAAATAACGTGTTGATGCTAAATGCTAATAATGATATTTATATTAGTGCTATAAAATAAGATAACCTTTATTAGTCCCACA
This sequence comes from Rhamphochromis longiceps, assembly GCF_057381845.1. Taxonomy (NCBI): domain Eukaryota; kingdom Metazoa; phylum Chordata; class Actinopteri; order Cichliformes; family Cichlidae; genus Rhamphochromis; species Rhamphochromis longiceps. Next base: position 970,434 of record NC_140570.1, on the reverse strand, counting down.
CGTGGGAAATTTGTTTTGTCACAGCAGGAAGTGGACAGTGCAAAAGTTATGAGGCAAAAATTAGAATACAATAAGAATAAATACAGTACACAACTGTACAGAATAGAATAAAATAAAATACTATATACAGTAGAATAAAATAGAATAAAAATATACAATAAGATCAAAATAGAATACAAATACAAATACTATATACAACTGAGTAAAAACACAACGATGACAGAAAGGATTATTGCACTTAGTATTATTGCATATGTATGGATGTGTGTGCTTGATCAGTTAAAGTCTTTATTATGGAGTCTGACAGCAGTGGGGAGGAAAGACCTGCGAAATCTCTCCGTCCCACACCGTGGGTGCCGCAGTCTCCCACTGAAGGAGCTGCTCAGTGCTGTCACAGTCTGCTGCATGGGGTGGGAGATGTTGTCCATCAGGGATGACAGCTTAGCCGCCGTTCTCCTGTCACTCACCACCTCCACTGGGTCCAGAGGGCATCCTAGAACAGAGCTGGCCCTTCGGATCACCCTGTTCAGTCTCTTCCTGTCCCCAGTAGAGATGCTGCCGCCCCAGCAGACCACACCATAAAAGATAGCAGAAGCCACCACAGAGTCATAGAAGGTCTTCAGGAGTGGGCCCTCCACTCCAAACGACCTGAGTCTCCGCAGCAGGTACAGCCTGCTCTGCCCTTTCCTGTAGAGGGCGTCTGAGTTATGAGTCCAGTCCAGTCTATTGTTCAGATGAACACCAAGGTACCTGTAGCTGTCCACAGCCTTAATGTCCATACCTTGGATGTTCAGTGGTTGCAGTGGAGAATGCTTGTGCCTGCGGAAGTCTACCACCAGCTCCTTGGTTTTACTGGCGTTGATCTGGAGGTAGTTCAGCTGGCACCAGTCCACAAAGTCTTGAGTCAGTCCTCTGTACTCCTTGTCGTCCCCATCAGTGATGAGGCCGACTATTGCAGAGTCATCAGAGAACTTCTGCAGGAAGCACTGGGTGGAATTGTGGGAGAAGTCTGCAGTGTAGATGGTGAAGAGGAACGGAGCCAGAACCGTTCCCTGTGGGGCCCCCGTACTGCAGACGACCCTGTCCGACACACAGCCCTGAGTCCTCACATACTGTGGTCGGTCGGTGAGGTAGTCCAGGATCCAGGTAGTGAGGTGATGGTCCACTCCAGAGTTCACCAGCTTGTCCTTTAGAACCGAGGGAAGAATGGTGTTGAAGGCACTGGAGAAATCAAAGAACATGATTCTCACAGTGCTTCCAGCGGTCTCCAGGTGAGCGAGGGAACGATGTAGGAGGTGAATGACGGCATCATCCGCTCCAATGCCAGGCTGGTAGGCAAACTGAAGTGGGTCCAGTGATGAGCTTATTAGGCGCCGAAGCTGAGCCAGGACCAACCGCTCCAGGGTCTTCATCAGGTGGGATGTCAGAGCCACCGGCCTGTAGCTGTTGAGGTCCTTGGGGCGTGAAGTCTTTGGCACTGGTACAACACAGGAGGTTTTCCAGAGCTGTGGGACTCTTCCCAACCTCAGGCTCAGGTTGAAGAGGTGCTCCATCACCCCACACAGTTGGTCCGCGCAGGACCTGACGACCCTCGAGCTGATGCCATCTGGGCCCGCTGCCTTCTTGCCATTAATCCTCCTCAGTTCCCTCCTAACCTGGGTGGTTGAGAGAGACAGGCTGGAGCCTTGTGTTGAGTGTGTATTGGATGCTGTTGTTGGGGGTGGGGGGGAGTGAGCAGGGTGAATAGAGGAGGTGTGAAGTGTCTGAGGTGGAACAGCAGCAGTGGGGGTGGATTAGCAGTCCAAGAGCAGAACTGTGCTGATTCACATTAGTATTTATTTCTGCCACCCGTCTCTGTTTCCACCAGTGTTACAACACCGTCCTCTGCATAGTTTTGGTATTTTGCACAGTTCAGTATTTGCAGGATAATGAGTGCACCCTCAGTCTAGTCACGAACGAGGAAACACAAGAACTCGCTGAAAAGGACGTTTAAAAGCAGCCGTCGGTACGCTGCTGGTGCGGCCCTCAGAGCCACGTCGGCTGAGCCTCCATGCCTTCACGCGCTCCACAACTTCAGCGCTTATCCGACTTTTCTGCCTCCCTGCTGTGTCCTCTGGATTCTGTCCACTTTCACTGAATCACACCCCTTCCTCTGACTTGCACGAACATGATCTCCCTGGTGAACATCAACTTAGGCATTTAGGAAGCTCCTGGTTAAAACAATGTAGCTTGAAGAGGCATGTATCTGACACTGTGGTGACACAGTCATCACTCACTCTGAGCCTACAAGGGTTTGGTGATGCCTCTGCGGCCTCGTTTTCACGCAGGAGTTCTGTGTTGATTGGAACAACAGTGACGACTGAGGCTAACAGCTAGCTGCAATAACAACATTTCTTTAACATACTTACTGCTTATACAGTCCTGCTCTTAGAATTTAATCAGTATTAAATATGTGCTAGTGTGCTGTATTTTGGTGGTTAGCTATTGGATTGGACATGGAAAATATCTAAGCTAGAAAACATAAGGTATTAGCATTTTCCGAGCCTTGGCTATGCTAATTAGCAAATGCTAAATCAACACTTACTGAAACCAACAGGGCACCAGTTTCAGCTTTATTCAGTTTCGATGTGCTGATTTATCTTTAGAAATGAATATTGAAGTGTTTCACCTTTATGTCAGATGTGAACAGAACTAATAGCAGAGGACTCGACGGCTGTCACAGACCTCTGTTTGTCCCACTGCCACATTTTGCTGGTTTGGCCACTTTGGAGGTGATAACATATCTTTTGTGTAGTATGTTTACCGTCATCATGAGGCCTTTATTACTCACTGTGTTTCATGGGCAAACATCTGTGGCTAAATGGAATGTGGCCACATTAGTGATTACAGTGTGTCTTTGTGAGATACGATGTACAGAGTCAGGTTTATGCCTGAGTTCATGCTGGATGATTCACATTAGCAGCCACTGCTTTGTTGTTCTTGGCCTTAATGCATTAGTCTCACTGCAGTTTGTGGTGTGAGCCAGCTGAATTAGTTGTGCAGTTATTAAGGATGATTCTCGCTTTAGGGTGTAAGCTCCTCGCCTGCTGCTTATGTACGTCTGACAGTGTGAGATTTACTCTGACTTTGTGTTTTTAATAGCATGGCTTTCATTTAACTGTCACTCAAACAGCTTATTTAACTGTTAAAATACAAAATTGTGATTAAGATTCAACTTTGATAAACTGTGCAGCTCTAGTAGCACGTAATCTCAGAACGACAACCTGTTAGTGACAAACTGTTTGAGCATCTTAGCTAGCTCAGCACACAGCAGACAAAAATACCCAAAATATGTGATTCCAGTTTGAATGCTCTAACCACTGTGATCCACCACAGCAACATCTTTGTGAAATTTGCAGATGACACCACAGTGGTGGGGCTCATTTCCAAGGGAGACGAGTCTACGTACAGAGACGAGGTGGAGCAGCTGACGTCATGGTGTAAGGCCAATAACCTCCTCCTCAACACTTCAAAAACCAAAGAACTCATAATAGACTTCAGAAGGAAAAAGGCAGAGATCCAACCACTATTCATAAATGGGGACTGTGTAGAAAGGGTGGCAAGCTTCCGCTTCCTGGGAGTCAATATAGAGGAGAACCTTTCCTGGAGTGTGAACACCTCCGAGCTGCTGAAAAAGGCCCAACAGAGACTGTACTTCCTTCTCAGGAGGAATAACATCATACAGAGACTGCTGGTGTCCTTCTACAGAGCCACCATTGAGAGTGTTCTAACTTACTGCATATGCATCTGGTACACTAGCTGCACAGGGCTCAGAGGAAAGCACTCCAAGGGATCATTAACACCGCCCAAAAGATCACTGGCTGCCCTCTCCCCACACTGGAAGTTCTACACAATGCCCACTGTTTTAAAAAGGCCCAAAACATCATAAAAGACACCTCACATCCTGGCCACTCCCTGTTCGAACTGTTGCCCTCAGGCAGACGGTACAGGGCAATCAGAGCAAGGACTAATAGACTCAAACACAGCTGTTATCCAACTGCAATAACACATCTGAATACTACAAAAAAATGTCCATCACGCCACTCTTGTGTTAATCTATGCACGGTCTGAAGCATGTGTGTGGGAATGTATGTGAATGTTTTACTGTTATATCTTATTAGTATTTTAAGTATTCTATCTATTTTATTTATTGAATTTTATTGTTTTATTTATATTTTGATATTGCTAGGGATGATGCAATGATCGGGGACCATTCTTCATTTCGTTGTTCTCGTGACAATGACAATAAAGTTTCTGATTCTGATCAAATAAGCAAAAATATCAATAACATGTAGGGCGACACAATTTCACTAACTCAATCATAAGTGAAGCTGTTGTGTTAAAGGGCATCGTCATGCCACAAAGGCCCGTTTTATACAGGACAACTGATATTCAACGTCTTTTTCTTACTGTGAAGTTGACATTAGGACAGCAGATGTGCAGAGTGGAATTAATCTTTTATAGCTGTCAGGGTTTGGTGTTTGTAATCAGCTATAACAGTTGGTCCATGAAACATGGCGTCACTGTTAGTCTAAACTCCAAAAACCACATTCCTGTTCAAAGCGAGCCTCACTGCCCATCAGGAGACTTTTACCTCAGCACGTTTTGGAAAATGATTTCACTGGATTTGAATTCTAATGGTCACCAGTTCATGTCCAGAACAAGTTCTGCTAAGGCTGCAGTTGTACTTCTAGCTCCATCTTTGCTCAGTCCAGGACTCTGAGTGCCACCACTGCGATATGGAGACCTCCACACATCCACGCCCAGCTCAGGCTGAGAGGAAGCCAACTTTACAGGATGTAAAGGACAGCTCACTGGTTTGTCATGGACGACACCCGGACAGGCTGCACACATGCCTGTGAGACCACTAACTGCCACAGACTGTGAATAAATCCCACCAGTGTGGGGCTGTCCCGTGGACATGTGGACATACGGGACACGGTGATGGACACGGTGATGCAGAGGCTGCTGGAGTGTGATGGACAAGAGGACATGTTTCTCCTCCTCAGTCTCTCAGCACTAACCTCTGCTGGCATTGACTGTGTGTGTGCGCGTCTGTCTGTCTGCGTGTGTCCGTGCGTGTCTGTGTGTGCGTCTGTGTGTCTGTGTGTGTGTGCGTGCGTCTGTGTCTGTGAGTCTGTGTGTGCGTGCGTCTGTGTGTGCGTGCATGCGTCTGTGTGTGCGTACGTCTGTGTGCGCGCGTCTGTGTGTGTGCGTGCGCGTGTGTCTGTGTCTGTGAGTCTGTGTGTGCGTGCGTCTGTGTGTGCGTGTGTCTGTGTGCGTACGTCTGTGTGCGCACGTCTGTGTGCGCGTGTGTCTGTGCGTCTGTGTGTGTGCGTCTGTGTGTGCGTGTGTCTGTGTGTGCGTGCGTACGTCTGTGTGCGCGTCTGTGTCTGTGCGTCTGTGTGTGTGCGTCTGTGTGTGTGCGTCTGTGTCTGTGCGTCTGTGTCTGTGCGTCTGTGTCTGTGAGTCTGTGTGTGTGAGAGGCTGCCCAGGATCAGCCCGACAGAGATCACACAGTTCATAGATGAGCGTTCAGAAACAGTGGCAGGCTTGTCCCACTGTGGGAGTGGGCTGTCATGCTGAATGCACTGGAAGCTCTGACTCTGTGCAGGATAAGAAACATGACAGCATTGTCCATCAGAGGAGTGGCTAATAATCGACCTGTGAAACTTTCACATTCACCCAGTGATTCCCAGTTTAGGCACATCTATTTTATCAACCTGGGTTTGCCTCTTATCTGTATTTCATTTTATTTAATTTTAATTGCTGTACAGTACTCTGTTTTTGGTAACTATTGTCCATGATGTAAATATGTAAAAAATGTATGTTTCTGTTCTGTGTCCTGTTTGTTTGTATATGTGTTTTTCTTTTTCTTTGCCTGTCCCATTTGGTTCTTTAGCCGTCAGAATTGTTGTCTGAAAACCAACAAGGAGACCCAATGGATTTACTTTGCCAAATGGATCATCATGGCCTTGCCGTATTGGTCCATTTGATCGACCTTTGTTGTTATTATTTATTTTATTTTATTTTCAGTTGTTACAGACGGGACAGACATGACTGAGGGATAGGAAAGGTGATAGGAAAGAAAGATGAAGGAAAAGAAAAACAGGAGGGAAGAGGGACAGTGAGAAAGGGCACTTAAAAAGAGAAAGAAGAGAAAACAAGCAAATAAACAGAGCAACATACTAAACACAACACCATCAGGTTAATCTGGCTAAGTGTAAACAGCAGTAAATACTAAAACACCACACCGGCTGCCTTTACCCAGTATTTTCCTCGCCAATGTCCGTTCTCTGGCAAACAAAATGGATGAGATACGGCTCTCCATCACTAACAACAGACGGATTATGGACTCAAATGTCATGTTTTTCACCGAAACATGGCTGAACAAAAGCTGTCCGGACAATGCTATCGAGTTAGCAGGACGCCACACACACCGAGCCGACAGGCTAGCAGATGACTCCGGCAAGACCAGAGGTGGAGGTTTGTGCATTTATATTAACAATGCTTGGTGCATGAACTCCACTACTACTGAGAGTCACTGCTCACCTAATGCGGAGTTTTTAATGGTCAAATGCAGACCTTATTATCTCCCCAGAGAACTCACTTCGATCATACTCACTGCCGTGTATATACCCCCCGACGCTAATGCTAGGTTGGCCATGAAAGAACTTTCTGCAGCCATTAACAAACACCAGAATAAACACCCCGAGGCTGCTTTTATTGTTGCTGCCGACTTCAACCACACCAACTTAAAGACAGTCCTCCCCAGATTCCACCAACATGTCTCCTGCCACACCAGAGGAGACAAGACTTTAGACCATGTGTATTCCAACCTGGCTGGAGCCTACAAAGCCACACCCCTCCCCCACATTGGACAATCGGACCATCTCTCCCTGTTCCTCACACCACGGTATTCACCACTCATCCAACGTGTGAAACCTGCTGTGAGGACAATTAAAGTGTGGCCAGAGGGGACAGACGCAGTGCTCCAGGACAGATTTAAAAACACAGACTGGAATATGTTCACCCACACAGACCTGGACCAGTACGCCTCATCTGTACTGGATTACATCTCCAAAACCACAGACAGTGTCACCACCCAGAAACGGATCACCATGTACCCCAACCAGAAGCCTTGGATGAACCGGGATGTTCGTCTCCTCCTGAAGGCCCGCAACACCACCTTTAGGTCAGGAGATGCACACGCCTACAGCACAGCCAGGGCTAATCTAAAGAAGGGCATCAAAAAAGCCAAACACCATTACAAAAAGAAGGTAGAAGAACACTTCTCCAACTCCAACCCCCGACGCATGTGGCAAGGACTCCAGACCATTACAGACTACAGGACCACCAAACCCTCCCCCGCATCCTCTGATGTCTCCTTCCTCAACGAGCTCAACAACTTTTATGCTCGTTTTGAGCGAGGGAACCCCACAACCACAACCAAAGCAGACGTGACGCCAGACCACCAACCTCTGACTCTCTCCCCCACCGATGTAGGAGCGGTGCTGAGCAGGATCAATGTCCACAAGGCTGCAGGTCCCGATGGCATCCCCGGGCGTGTTCTCAGAGCGTGTTCTGGGGAGCTTGCAGGAGTGCTCACAGACATATTCAATCTGTCCTTGGCCCACGCTGTGGTACCGGCCTGCTTCAAATCCACCTCCATCGTCCCGATACCCAAAAACTCCAACCCATCTTGCCTCAATGACTACCGCCCAGTAGCACTCACCCCCATCATCACTAAGTGCTTAGAGCAGCTGGTCCTAGCACACTTCAAATCCTGTCTCCCCCCCACCCTGGACCCCCACCAATTCGCATACCGCCAGAACAGGAGCACAGAGGATGCAGTCTCCATCGCACTGCACTCTGTCCTCTCACACCTGGACAACAACAACACCTACGCCAGAATGCTGTTTATAGACTTCAGTTCAGCATTCAATACAATCCACCCCTCACAACTCATCAGGAAACTGACAGACTGGGCATCAGTTCCCTCATCTGCAAATGGTTACTGGACTTCCTGACCAACCGCCCCCAACATGTCCGGCTGGATAACCACTGCTCATCTACCATCACAATGAACACCGGTGTACCACAAGGCTGTGTGATGAGCCCTTTCCTCTACTCCCTCTTCACCCACGACTGCAGACCTGCTGATGGTTCCAACACCATCATTAAGTTTGCAGATGACACCACGGTGATTGGCCTCATCGGTGACAACGATGAGGCCGCCTACAGGGAGGAGGTGGATCGTCTGGCTGAGTGGTGCGACACAAACAACCTGCTGCTTAACACCGAGAAGACCAAGGAGCTCATCGTGGACTACAGGAGGAATGCTGACCCACATCCACCCATCCACATTAAGGGGACGGCTGTGGAGCGTGTGAGCAGCTTCAAGTTCCTGGGAGTCCACATCTCCGAGGATCTCACCTGGACGACCAACTGCTCCAAGCTGGTCAAGAAGGCTCATCAGCGCCTCTTCTTCTTGAGGACTCTGAGGAAGAACCACCTGTCCTCAGACATCCTGGTGAACTTCTATCGTTGCACCATCGAGAGCATCCTGACCAACTGTATAACAGTCTGGTACGGGAACTGCTCTGCCTCGGACCGGAAGGCGTTGCAGAGGGTCGTGAAAACTGCCCAGCGCATCGCCGGAGCACCACTTCCTGCCATAAAAGACATCTACAGGAAGCGGTGTCTGAAAAGGGCTGGGAAAATCATCAAAGACCCCAGTCACCCATCACATGGACTCTTCACCATCCTGCCCTCTGGGAGGCGCTACAGGAGCCTCCGGACTAAGACCACCAGGTACCGGAACAGCTTCTTCCCCACAGCTGTCAGACTCCTGAACTCTGCCTCCTGACATCTGACCCACGTTAACATATGGACTGAACATACACACACCCACAATGGACAACTGTACCCTCAAACACACAATAATAACATGGACTGAACCACCACTCACAACCACTAGCACTTTATACAGCCTCTGTAGAAACTATCTACACCCTCACTTATCTTAACTGCACTACTGTATAGCTCTGTGTAAATAATCATTCTGTACATTCGATAATCTTTAATCCTACAACTGTTTACAACTTGCATAGTTCCCATTTCTGTATAGCTGTATATCTCAGATTTCTGTAAAGTTATTTATTTCATATTCTGTATAGTTTTTCATATTTATATCCTGTTCATATCCTGTACATAGCTTGTACTCACTACAGCCTGTACATACTTATAGTTATAGCATATTCACAACATACTTCATACCGTGTACATTATAACATACCATAATAGACCCATTTCTGTAATATACTTACATATCTATATTATTGCTAATATATATTGTAATATATCTATATCACTAAAGCACTTCTGGATGGATGCAAACTGCATTTCGTTGCCCTGTACCTGTGCATGTGCAATGACAATAAAGTTGAATTCTATTCTATTCTATTCTATTCTAAATATTGAATATTGTTGTGTAGCAAGCAGGACCAACAGCGCACAATGTGCTTGGAAATAGCAGCCAATAGAGGTGTAGTTTATGTCTGTGCACACCAGTGTGCACACCTGTGTGGATCAGCGCACTTGTATTCGAAAAGTTTCTCCATGTAATGGTCTGCTAGAGAGTGTAGAGACCCATAGCCCCGTCCCCCAGGGCATGAAGCAGGCATGGAGGAGATCCAGGCCCCAGACATCCAGAGGCCCCAGAGAGCGAGAGCCCAAGGAGGACCACCGGAGGGGCATCTGTGCCACCCTCCTGGGAATAGCTGAGGAGAGCCTCAGACGAGGGGTCACCCAGTAGCCATGGAACAGAAGCCAGAGGGGGTTGCAGTGGCGTGCCCGCCGGCTCTGCCGGCAGCCAGCTGTGCCAGAGTGAACCGAGCCACAGGCCCAGAGGCCGGAGGCCCGAGGGCCCCCTTTGCCCCGGAAGAGGCCTGACCGAGCAACAGGCGCCAGGCCCCGCCAAGTAGTCACCGGGAGTGAGCTGGTACATACCTGAGCGCCCAGCCCCGGACACCAAGAACCACCAACGCACTGACCCCTGAGGGCATCAGTCACCGGCATGGAGTGTGGTGAGGGGAGATAGGCCTTGGAGGGCCTGGGAGTTCCCAGAGAGGTGGAGTGTAAGACCCGACCTGACATATAGACACAGACAAACAGGCACACACAGACACAAACATGCATTCCCACCCTCATGCACACATATACAAACACTCAGCACTCACCCAACGTAGGGATAGACATAAATGGACACACAATCACACTCCCCAAACAAACTCTATAGCCCAGGTCCAGGTACCCTCACCCCTGGAGGGGGAAACGGCACCTAGACCCAGGAGATGTTACCCTTTCCCCCGGGGTGGAGGCAAGCAGACCGCCCCAGGCTCCGCAGCAGCAGGGAGGCCCCGCATCCCAGATCCCAATCGGACGGTCAACACATGGTCAGCTACCTTCTTTCACGGCGTCTTTAACCCTTTAGGACCCACCATAGAGCCAAGTCCGCCAGAGCTTACTTCATATTTTTACATGCTGTAGTTCCATTTTGGGGAGCATTTCAAGTTGCTAAACATCAATACAACTGTTATAGCCCAAAGTTTAATAATATGTATGCATTAAGTCCATAGTAACTACATAAATTGCAAAAAAGTGCAATAAACTACAAATTGAAAATTGTTTTTTTACATATATTTCTACTTAGAGACATTTCAGAGGTTTATCCCTCAAAACTTTAAATACAAAAAAGTTGCACAAAATAGTTTCCAACACCAGGAAATTTATTTTGAGTGTCTTCATAGTTTTATTTTTGAGATACACCAATTTTTATATTCTGCAGGAAAAACAAAAATAAATCTTATAATGCAAATTTGCAAAAAAAACAGCATGTGCATCAAAATAAACTATTTTCAGCAGCGCAATTTGAGTTCTAAGCATCCCAGCAACTATTCAGAGAAGCATGAAGTCAAACATGACTTTTAAAAACACCAGTACCGGCTTATAAGGCCCCAAAGGTTAAAAACTACATTTTCCGCAAAAATGACATCACTTCCGGTTTCGGGCAGGTAATGGTGGACATGCGATAGTTCGCGCTGACGTCTATTCCAATGTAGGAAGTGTTACGAACAGCTGATCGGATCGGCAAAGCGTGTTTCTGGATTATTATGTTTTTGTTGCTGCAAGTGTTTTTTTGCAAAGCTTTATGTGGAAGGAAACCGTGACCGAGGACAAGCTGATGGCATAAGATGTAAGTACAACTCCTCCGGTTTCATATGCAAAACAAATTATTGGGGTTAAATAGCAAACTGTTCAGCAAAGCCTTGATGATGTTGATCCTCTTCAGGAAATGTTGGCTGCGCTGCACCATTTCAAAGGTTTCACAGTTTTAGGAAATATGCAGATGTGTTTGATGTAAATAGCAGCACAGCACCGAGCCACGTCCTTCCCAGCTCTCTTTCACTTTCCATCAGTCAGTCACCAACACTTCATTAGCAGCGGCTTGGCTGAGGGCTGGCTTCATGTGCAGCACTAACACACAGTACGTAGCTTTTTTTAAAAACGCGGCAGTATTTCCTTCTTTCCCTCGTTCAGAGGAACCCTGTGACCTGGGAAAGGCAGGGATTCTTCCAAAAACCAACCAAAGGCTACGCTCAGCAAAACAAGCTGTGGTAGAAACTGAGATCGCTTTAATGGGGAGGTAGCCTTCCAACACAGTCCGGGGAAATCTAACACATTGGCACTTTTCATAATTACAACTGCCTCCAGTTAAAGGACGGGCGATTGGAAGTGTGTGCATACATGAGTGACTGAGATTGATTACCTGGACAGAGAACGATTTCTCCCTCAGCACTGCAGAGACAATCTGCATAATCACTGGCTTCATCACAGTGAGTGCTCTGCACCCTGCAGAACAGTCACAAAGAAACAGCCAACAGTGAAGGAGCTTTGAAAGTGCTGAATCAGCTTTAATTATGGCTACACTTCAGCAGCGAGGACACTTACTGCAAACACCATCAGCTCCGTCCACAACGGGACTACAACCCCACTCTCTAACAAACCTGTACAACACTTCAGTGGGTTACAGAGCACACGAGAAACGGTAAACATTGGCCCAAGATGACATCACATACATTTATAATCTCAGTCAGCTCAAAAAGCACATGACCAGCAATCTTTATCAAACAGAGCAACATGATTCGCAAATGAAATACCATCTATGAAATGAAGGACAGTATTTTTAGATCATTTATAATTTGTTAGATTTAGCAGATGCCCAGCATTAGCTAACATTACCCATAAATAACAGTTTCGATTTCAAAAACGAAGCAACTTATCCTTCACAAATTAGAGCGTCGCTTTTAATTTCCTTCATAAAACTGAATTTTTTTAATGCTAATGTTAGCCAACTTTAGCTTTAATGCCAAGGTTAACCAACTTTAGCTTTAATGCCAAGGTTAACCAACTTTAGCTTTAATGCCAAGGTTAGCCAACTTTAGCTTTAATGCTAAGGTTAGCCAACTTTAGCTTTAATGCTAAGGTTAGCCAACTTTAGCTTTAATGCCAAGGTTAGGTAACATTAGCTTTAATGCTAAAGTTGACTTCCCAGCACAGCAGAAAGCTAACTTAGCTTACCTTCTTGCCAACACTGTCACTAGCAAAATATTGATTTAATTCTCATCGTGCATTTGTCTCTATGAGGATCTATGCTGCTATGCTATGCTTTCAGTAACCAATCAAGAAGCAAGGAAGGGGAAAAATAAGAAAGGTATTTGGGAAGGAGTAAAAATAACACAATCCTTCGAATTTATAATAAATATCCTTAAAGTGTCTATAAGCTGTCAGAGAAACTGTTTTTATACATTAGGATTATTATAAATGTAAATTTATAAATTTTGTAACAAAATCAAGAAAGATTCAATAAAACCATTGACTAAATACCAGAGCCGCCAAGAGTAATCTTTGTAAAGCCCTGTGACTATTCCTTTGAGACCACTCAGGCCAGTCAGTGTTAATGCCACATCATGCCTCAAGGGTATTGTGGCATTAAATGGAGATGTGGTTAGTGGCCCCGCTACATCCAACCTATCAGAACAGTTCCATTCCTTCTCTTATATATCTGAGTTTGCTTCTTTTTCCCTCTTTTCTTTGCACTGGTGTGACCACATTAAATCTTTCCAGTGTCTCAGCTTAGCCTTAAGTAGTCTTCCCAGAAGATTACATCAGAGGACCCAGAGGTGGTCAGACACAGGATGCTTTACATTCTACTGGAATAAGTGCCTGCAAATTTGGTTAGAGTACACACACGACAAAGAAACACTGTTATACATTTACACGCTGCTAACACTGGCCTGGCACATGCTCCCTCAGGACCATCCTGCCTGTCAGAAGCTGCAACAACATATTTCATCTCATGCAAACACGTTCACAGCAACTCCCTCGTCCACAGCCAAACGAGCACAAAGGAAAGAAACAGGGAGAATACTCTTGTACTAGGGTGTCTTTTTATAAAGGTTCAACAGCCTTTTGCCCAGCTGATTAACAGCTGTATCTCACAGGCATGGTCAGCAAACTAAATGAGTGTGTCACACAAACATACAGCAACCTACAAATACTCTGGAATGTTACGTGTTGGTTGCATGTGGTCAATTAGCCACACAACATATTAATTTTAGAGATCCTCCCAAAGACACCAGCAGCACTGTAGCTGCAGGTGTCCAACTCCGTCTCCAACTCCCTCTGGATAAAAACACGTGTCAGTCACTGTGAACTGTTCAGGGTAAAACAGACACCACCACGGATCTAAAATTCCCACCAACAGCTAATCTAGTGAAATGTGAACCGTTTGCTCAGGTGACCGATAAACTGAAAAAACTGGTGTGGAAATATTTGGCATTCATCCCCTCTGATGAAAAAGCGTGAACACAAACCATTTTGGATGTGAAATGTTACACGCCTACTTTTCAATCCGTTAAACACGAGCACGTACCCACGCCACAGTGAGACGTCACTGAAATGTGTAGAGGAGCTGCAGACAAAGGCAGGCTGGCGGTTGCTATGGAACCCTGATGGTTTACGGCCTCGGCAAAGGCCGAGGAGTCAAACCTGCTCCAGTTAATCAATGACCGCCTTTCGCTGAGCCGGGGCAATCAAACACAGACGTGCATACCAGAGAATGAGATGGAGAGAGAGCGGGGCTGCGGAGGGCAGCAAACATGTGGGAATGTCTGAACAAATGAGAGGTTGGAAGAAGTGATCGCATGTTGGAGGCACGATGACATCAGACAGACGCCTTGATATGAGCTATCAGGAGACGGCGGCTGCTCTCAGGGAGCCGTGATCCTGCCGTTATGTTGTGCAGCTAATTCACACGCAACAGTCAAAACATGATGTCCTACTGCATCCACACTGCTGGGACAACATGTGGAATACAAACAGAGCAAAATGGGAATGGGACCCCGTGTAGCTTTTATGAATTCAACTGAAAGCTGAAGGCTCCGCCCCCCTGTCTACTCTGAAATAGCACCACAGTGTGAGAGCGCTGTGGTGGGGTGATGTGGGTGTTCCCTGAGAGCCCTGCAGAGCCACATCCATACACGTCACTAAGTGTCGGGTCAGCTACAATCTGACCCCCCCCAGCATCCGCTGACCACATCATGCACACGGTCAGCTGCTGCAGTGGGAGCTCATCACAATAACGTGTCACAGGCCGGCTACAGCTTGTTCCAACAGATGTTCTCTGCTTCGCTCCCCCCACCTCCACGCCACCCCCCCCCCCCCCCCCCCCCCCTCCTTTATGCCAGGACAATTTGGGCCAATCCCCCGCTGTTAAACACGCTCCCAGAGGCACGAGGCCCAATCCAACACGTGGCTGGAGGTGGACTGGTGCTCAAAGCAGCCTAAACTCTGAGTGGGATTTTTGTGATTTTTGTTTTCTTAAATAAATGCAACACCAGTGGGTCATCATCACCTGATTTACACAGACAGACTCTGTATGGACTGCATCCATGAGTGCTAACCTTTAAATTAAAAGCCTCCTATTTTAAGTAGCATGCTCTGCACTGATAAAGTATTCTTTGTTGCATTAGTTTAAAGTTTCCACCTGGAAACTTGAATACGCAGTTTGAGCTCCACTCGTGCAGCCGTAGCACGGGTTATATATAAATCTATCTGCTATGGCTGATGTACCCTGTTAGGAGAAAACAGCTGTAGCCTTTAAGGATGTTTTCTCCCTTTATAACAAGTTTCCAGAGTTGATCTTGGAGCTGTACTCACAGGGCCGTAGGTTTGGTTGCTTCTTTGAGCAAACAGCCAAATATAATAACGCTCCATGAAACGCAGCTTTCTGTTAGTGCACAGAGGCTGAACCACACAGTCAATCCCTCATATACTTCAAGGTGCAAAATGTTTTCTCAGTTTTTATATACAATAGAGAAATACTACTGTATTGTACTGTATAAATACTACTGAATGAAATCTGAACATAGCTCTTGGGACTTGGATCGTGTGGTTCTGTCAGCTCAGAGTCACTTCTACTTAGAAAATACAAGGTTTTTGTTCATTCACAGGAAATGTCCTATATTTTCACTGTGGACCTTTTTTATTCTAAAGTAGACAGGCAGATAAAACTGGAACTTTTCTGTCATTAAATGGTTTAAATTGTTTTGTTGTAACAGGAATGGCCAACAGTTACAGTTACCAGTCCAAAGCTGTCCACTGGAGACCATCTGTTTGAGACCCACGTCCAGGATCGATGCCTCACCTCCACTTATTCAGTCGCTGAACTGGACCTGACTTCTGTCTTTGTGGGAACATCTTCAGTGGAATTATCTGACATAACTTTCCGTGTTGTACAACAATGATTATACAGTTATTTCGTCATCATTTCAGCTGCTATAATAGAAGAATTTCCCACATGTGGGATGAATAAAGTATTTTAGATCCCGCTGTAGTAAACGGAATCATCATGTGACGTTTCTGGACCGACTCTTCATTTTTGAGCCCCACAGGTTGTTGCCACCTGGTCCGCCTCACCAACTATGTCTCCAACCATCAGAGGACCTTATCATATTCTCACTGCTATTTCAAACTGTACATACAAATCCAGCCTTGAAACTGAGCCTTTTGCAACAGTTTGCTGTGTGGCTCACTTAATTTGTTCAAGTAAGGATGTTAGTTTTTGGAAAAATATAAAGAAACTTATTCCTTCAAAGGCTTCATATACAAACCAAAGGAAACTGAGCCAAGCTACATAAACATTAAGAACAAACTGAAACTGAGAGAAGCAAAGAGGAGACTGTGTGAACAGCAGCATGCAGGAGCACACTGGTATGGCTGCCAGCTGCTGCCAGCACAGGACTGACCTGTGCTTAGGGGAGCACACAGCAGCCTGATGAGTGTTTGCAGAGGGCTCTCCCACATCCTCTCTTTACAATGGGGTCGACGTATTAGGTCAGAGACGGCAGATGCTGAGGAGCAGCAGGGATACACTGTGGGAATAATGGCTCTGCAACAAGGTCCTCAGTTTGAACTCGAGGCCCCCAAAATAAGCAGAATGCATGAGAGGGAAACTCTCACTGTGTTCCAGTAAACAGCCCTGGTTAGGTCACATTGGCACCCAGGAATAGCAGTGTAACCGTAGACAGACAGGTCTGGTCACGCCAGCCCGGACGTGTATGCGTTTGTCGCCTATAAACAGAACTCACACGGAGGAGAGGAAGTGAGGACTCAGCACTGAGAGGCTGGAGACAGCAGGTGCTCTGTGTGCGGACTCACAATCCTCTGCTGTGTCCCAAAGGTGTTTGGAACACCTGGGCTTAACCAGTTTACCTGCCAGTACTGTTTGTTTCACTTCTTTAGGATTTTGCAATTTGCCAGCACAACTAGCAGCTACCCACCAGAGCAAACGAGTTAACGATGATAAACTAGCAAGAGCTCAATTGAAGTTGATTTTTGTAAAGAAATAATTGTTTCATATATGCCGTATTTTGAATAACCTCATAGAAATGAATAGGAAGCCAGAGACAATGTGTTTGCGCCATGCAGGTTGGCACTTTGCACACAAAATGACTCATTTGCGCAGTTTTTAAATAGAGTTTGGTGACAGAAACGGGTAATGGCAGCGTACACACCCACAGCGCGGCTGCTTGGTGGTGGCTAACCTGCGAGCTCAGCATGGAGTTACCCTGCTCCATCTCCCCGAACTCCGTCACCTTCCTGCGGCTCCACAAAGCCCCGGGCACCGACTCAAAGCACGGGAAACGCTTCAAACGAACACGCGGTGAAATCACGACAACTTACTTTAACTCGTGCGGCTGAAACTCTGCCGTCCCTCCGCCGTTTTCATCGCTCGAGGTCCTTTAAATAAAAGCCACGTGTTTTTGTCCGTTTGTCTGGGTTTTATTGCGGAACAATCCCGCGCGTGTATTGGGGTGCGGTGCAGACTCCAGTATACTCTGCAGGAGCTGTCCCTGTGTCCGTGTGTCCACGCTCACTGAAGCAGCAGTCCACAGTCACCGGGATCTTTGTCCATTGTGTGCCTCCTCCCCACGCGTCTGTCCGCGGAGTGCTCCTCTGCTGCCGGGGCTCCTGTGAGTAACAGCTGGCTCACAGTCATGCCTATGCCCGCCCCGCGGAGAGAGCCGGGCTGTCAGGGAGCGGACACCGGAGAGGAGGAGGAGGGAGGTGGAGATCCGGAGTCAGAGACAGGGGGGCCAAAGTGGAACGATAGAGAGCAACAATGTGACTGATCCATACCGCGGATTTATTGATTATGCAACCTGACTGTAGGTCTGTAGGGGCGCCAGCAGAGCGGATTCTAACTGGAAAAGAAAGCAGGTCGACCTCTCTCTCATATCTCAGCTTAATCACTGAAGAACAAAGGTCAAGCCCCGCGTATTACCAGCCATAAAACGGAGCTCCTCAGGCACATCAGCCTCTGCTGCAAACACTACGGTCCTGTGGGCTTTTATTAATTACTGAGCATGTTTATGCCAGATGCCTGACCCACTGAGCGTGGAAACACGTAGGAAAATCCTCCAGGTAAATTAAGGTGGACTTATTCCCCCCTTATTCAATTCAGTTTTATTTATACAGCGCCAGCATCAGTCAATCATATACTGTAAGCTAGAGCCTACGATAATACAGAGAAAATCCCAACAATCACATGACCCCCTATCAGCAAGCACTTTGGTGACAGTGGGAAGGAAAAACTCCCTTTAACAGGAAGTTACTGTTTAGTTTTTTGTATTCCCATTCAAAATAATCTTTATTCATCTTCCCGCAGGCCTTGGTCCAGCCACTCAGCCCACACACTGAAACAAGCTGTCTATTTGCCCCTTGAACACAGATGATGCAGGAACATTCAAACATCTGTCCTTTAAATAAATTAACCCGTCACAGATTTTTATAGTTGTCTCTTAAAAGCACAGCCTGCTCAGCACCTCCCAATCTATGGGGTTGCTCCTCGTTGGCTTCCTGAAGCTGGCCAAACAGAAGAAAGTAGACTTTTAGTGAAGGCGTGGGCCTAAAGCAGGGATGTCACACACGCTTTACACTGTGAGCCCACTTTGACCTGATGTGGACAGGACCAGTGACACCTCAGGCCTAAAGTGACAAATTAAACAAGGGGAAAACTGAGCTGAAATTAAAAGGCAGAAACAACATTTTACATTGCCCCTCTGATTCTTTCAGTCCTGAGTCTGAGAGTTTGTCTATTAGCAGCCATGTTGGACACATGTGGACGTTAGAGACTCTGACTCATCTGCTAATGTCTTTGAAGGGTTTTATCTGGGCCCTATTTTCTTTTAGTATTCTTCCTCACAGGCTCCATGAAACCAAGCAGCTATTATCCAGGTAAAGTATTAGCTCACCTTCTTTGAACAGACAGACTTCTCTTGATTTGAAACCACAGACAGTCACCACTAACCCTCTCGCTGAACACATTTCCATTTTTTGATAACACGAGCTTGTTGCTGCTTGATTTCCTCTAAACTGAAATGCTGACAAGGCAGAGCTGTAGCGTGGTTTAGACTCTTTAGTCTAGCCAAGGTAAGCTCCATTAGATTAGCTGACACACATCAGCATCTAGTCATGGCTTGCTATGCTGCCCCGCTCACCTGTCCTGAGGGGAATACTTCTGTGCCTTGTAAAGTATTACTCACATAACCCAAGGGAGTGGTAGGAACCAATAAAGTCTGATCTACTTCCTGTTGTATAATCAGATATCAGCGTGTATTAAGGTGTGCATTACCGCCTTGTAAACAACACAAACTGCTGCTGTTTTCAGGACTGCAGCTATTCCCGCTGTGCATTACTGTCCAGGAGCCTGACAGTGAACTCTGCTTCACCCACACACTCATTTTTCAACCTTCCCCCCCAGGACTGACTGTCTGGGGTAAAGGGTGCAGCATAAATAGCCCAGTGTCCCCACTCAGGTTACCCTGCCACTGTTCAGGTCAAAATGCCACAGTGACAAAGGGACCCACTGCAGACATACACCTATCCCCGAGCTGTGCAGGACATAGAATTACTGCACAGCTTCTAAAGAAAGTACTGCATGTACTACGGCTCTGAGAAAAACACTACAGTGTTTGTACTTACACAGCAGTACAGAGGGAAGTACACATCCTGTGAGTAATGATGAGTACTGTCTCTTTAACTCATTCTCATTACACACAGCACGCTCTCTCCGAGGCTCTGATGTACACTTCCATGAATTTCCATGACTACACTGCAGTAGTTACATCGTTACAGTTTTACTTCCTTTAAAAGCAGTGAATTGGGCAGCATGACAGGAAACTCTGTGTGTGTGTGCGTGTGTGTGTGTGCGCGTGTGCGTGTGTGTGTGTGTGTGCGTGTGTGTGTGCGTGTGTGTGCGTGTGTGTGTGTGCGTGTGTGTGTGTGTGTGTGCGTGTGTGTGTGTGTGTGCGTGTGTGCGTGTGTGTGTGTGTGTGTGTGTGTGTGTTACAGCATTTCTGCCCGACTCTGAGAAAATAAATTGAAATATTAAAGATAAGTTTGGTGACATTTTTTATTTTCCTGGACTCTATTTCAGTTTTCAGTTCTGGCTATTAATTGACTCCACGTAATAATAGAGAGCACCAGTTAGCCATTACTTTAATTTTATGACACTAGTTGCACTCCGACTATGAGCCTGAGTTGTGTCTACACATTAAAGACAAGAAGCTGTATCTTTACATACTTTAGCAGTTTGTTTTACACCAACAAGGTAAAGAATAATTAGATAAACACTTGGGATATATCAGGATGCGTACAGTGTGTCCCCAAAAAGAAGAAGCTACAGGGCTAAAAAAAATCTGCCTGGAGCAGATGAACAGTTTTGGAAAGTTATCATCTTAAACAAGAAACAAGAAGAAACAGGAAGAAAAGTCCAGGATGTGAGAGATACAGCTGACCCTTCAGATGACCCATGAACTGAAGCCTCATCAGAAACGCTCGTGATCAGAGGATGGCTGTCAAACAGGGATAAGAGGGATCCCTGCGATAGCTCCAAATTCCCCATAGGTGTGAATGTGGGAGTGAATGGCGACAGACTGGCGACCTGTCCAGGGTGTACCCCGCCTCTCGCCCTATGACAGCTGGGATAGGCTCCAGCAACCCCGCAACCCTGAAGAGGCTAAGCGAATGGATGGATAAAGGGATGCCAAATTACACATGAGCTGGACTGAAAATCAGCAGGTCTGATAGACTGAAGAGTCAGAATGAAAAAGGTCTAAAATACTGGAGCAGGGTGGGATTGTTGGACAGACAGCATGTCCTCCTATGAACTGTCCCTGGAGACTAGCTGAAGTAAAGCTGCCTAAGAATAAAGGTGGTCACATATATCACATATGGCTCAAGGGGTTGGGAATCGCATCTGTAACCGGAAGGTCGCCGGTTCGATCCCTGGGCTCTCTGTCCTGGTTGTTGTGTCCTTGGGCAAGACACTTTACCCTACCGCCTACTGGTGTTGGCCAGAGGGGTCGATGGCGCGATATGGCAGCCTGGCTTCTGTCAGTCTGCCCCAGGGCAGCTGTGGCTACAACTGTAGCTGCCTCCACCAGTGTGTGAATGTGAGAGTGAATGAATAGTGGCATTGTAAAGCGCTTTGGGTGCCTTGAAAAGCGCTATATAAATCCTATCCATTATTATTATTATTATTACCAAGAAGTGACTTTCCAGCTCATAGTATATTTACAGGTGTTTCAATAAAGTGCTGCACCTGTTTCACATTGAAGAAATGTGGCTCAAGACTTTTACACACTTTCAGCTCCCTTTGGTCCAGCCAGTCTGTAGGGACTCATGTGGCTTCTGCATTAAGTATCTACAGTAATATGTAGAGTATCCCGACTCGCCCCTCTTCCAAAGATTGGCCACATTAATGTACTGGTGTGCGACACACCTTTCTCTAAGGATCTCATAGTCGCGATGGTCCCTTCAGTTGTGTTACTACTCTATGTGTAGACAGACGAGCTAGTTAAGCTGTCCAGTTAACCCTTGTGTTTATCTTTCGTACACACTCAGTTAACTCCCTAACCCGGGAACCTCGGGGTCCTCCTCCTTTAAAAACTCACACTGAGCATTTGATCCAACAGACCTGCAGCCAGACTCTCTGACTCACAGTTACTGGGATTGTGCACATCAGCAGGCCGCTGAAAGCGCCAAGTTAAAGAGAAACCATGGATCCTTTACTACACTGGGAAACATCAATCCTACTAAAACTGCACCAAAAGCAGAATGTATCGTGGGACGTGGCTGAGCCGGCTCCTACCTTGTGACAGGCGAGTGGGCTGTCTAATCTGGATGGCATCAACAGCACAGAGGTTCCCACAGGGGTGCAGCGTGATAACCCCCGACCTGTTCTCTATGTAGCAGTGCTGAGCTGCCACACCAGGACCCTGGATGCTGATGTCCATGGGACCATGACCCAGAGTGGTCCGGCCTGAGGGAAGGAACAAGTATGAGGCTTCGATTTCATGCTGTGCCACAGTGAGAGTGATCAGTAGTAGCACCGACAGATCATTCAGTCTCATTTCACATTTTTACCACAGTTTTAAAAAACTCCACTTTTTAGGCTCTCCACCCTGCTGCTCCCACGGCGACCGCTCTCATGAATGGCCTCCATTAGGGCATTACAGTAATCAATGCGACTGGTAATAAAAGCATGCATCAGCATCTCCGTGTTGGCCCGAGAGAGAATAGGGCGGACTCTGGGGATAAAACCAAGCTCAGAGTCAAAAATAACACCCAGGTTTTTCACTTGTAGCGAAGGACATAGTGAAAATGCCTCTAATTTAGACAAGAGTTTCTCTCTCTGAGCCTCGGGACCGACGATTAAAACTTCAGTTTTGTCCTGGTTAAGCTGTAAAAAGTTTTCTGCCATCCAAGATCGTATATCTAAGATACAGTTAAAAAGGGCATCCATTGGTCCGGTGTCATCAGGAGACACGGAGATGTACAGCTGCGTGTCATCAGCGTAACTGTGGAAGTTCACTCCATGCCTCCTGATGACACTGCCGAGAGGCAACATATACAAATTAAAAAGTACGGGGCCTAGAACTGACCCTTGGGGCACACCTCATGTCATTCTATGGATCTTAGAGGAGCATGTATCCATACTCACCATAAAAGTTCTGTCTGAGAGACAGGAAGTGAACCAGTTGTGTACAGCACCAGAGAGGCCCACCATGTGTTTCAGTCTGTTTAAAAGAACAGCGTGGTCTACTGTATCAAAGGCTGCGCTTAGATCCAGTAGCACCAGGACTGAGAGCTTTTGGGAGTCCCAGTTATATCTAAGATCATTTAAAACCTTTAGGAGAGCCGTCTCTGTGCTGTGGTTCACCCTAAATCCAGACTGGAATATCTCCAGGATCTGTCTGTCATTCAGAAAGTCAGTAATCTGAGTAAAAACAAGTTTTTCTAAAATTGTACTTAAAATGGTGAGTTGGATACAGGTCTGTAGTTTTTAAAATCATTACAATCCAAACTGCTCTTCTTCAGAAGGGGCCTCAGCACCGCCATTTTACAGGCAGCAGGGAAGACACCCAACTGAAGAGAGCAGTTCATCATGTGTAAAAGCTCAGCTTCTATGGGAATGTGGCATTAACGCTACATCAGTGAAGAACCAGTTCTTTATGAACCAAACATAAAGTTAGTGACCACAGCCTGACGACGATGGCTCTGTATGGCTGCACCTCTGCACACCTGCTGTTCAGGTACCCTTTACTCCCACTGCTAACTAATGTGACGGTTGGTGTTAAGGCAGTGCTCTCACCCTCAGGCAGGGGCAGCAGGGTGATGGCTGTGCTTAGCCGTCCACTCCCCAAGCTCACCAAGTGGGGGCGCTCTGCTTGGAACTTCAGCCCCTTTCCAGTCTCGATCAGGTCCAGCGGGGTGCTCTGCAGACAAACATTAACAGTGTGTGATGACTGTTTTTGGCACATTAAATAAACATCGGTCATGTGATTTAAAAGCATGCTCCTCGCCTCATGCTGCATGTTCTCTATCGCAAGAAGGGATTCTGATTGGCTGCTAGAGGTGTAATTAATTATACAAAATGCCATTACCATTCCATCTTTGAAGCGTCGGTATGTGTGGCCATGTGAAAGCACGGCAGCGTGCTGTGTTAGCCTGACAGAGCCGACCGTCTGTACCTCTGAACCCGAGGAGGTCACGCCGTGGCGTGTGTGTGGATGATAAAGTGCTGTGACTGGGACCTAACGGGAGATTGTTTCTCGTCCATTAGTCAAACTAATTGGTTTTGCACGTCACATAAAAGCACAGACGTGCAGCATCACAGGGGGCGGCCACAGAGGAGAGATGGCTCTTTTTGTTGCTTCACTCAGAGCCACAGAGGAGGCTGCTGTGGCTGTTTACATCATCCTCTGAGGGAGGTGTGCGCGTCGTCTTCCCCTCACAGCTCAGGCTGAAGCGGCTCCGTGCGCTCAGCTCGGCGAGGGGGAAGGGACGTCACCATGGCAACAGCGCTCCACAATTAAGAGACACGAAGCTCCTGGAGGGCGTTTGGCGAGCAAACCTGTGATGAGCACTTCAGCGCAGCGCAAGTGTCTTCTGCTCTGTAACCGTTAGCAGCACGGAGGCCTGACTGAGAGGCAGGAAAGCGCTCAGGCTCAATAGACGAGTTCTCACGGGACAAACCGAAGCTGTTGCGTGGAGCTCTTAGCTCGAGTTTTTCTGACAAACTCCCATGATGGAGAACTTCCTGCTCTGGTTCCCACGCTTTCTCACTGGTGACCCTGTGCATGGATAAAAATTCAGGTCCTGCTTTGTTTGTAGTGGTCAACATATTTGATGCACTGTTTGTTTAAAAGCATCTTTATTTCCCATTGGCTCATACATGTTCATGAAGGCCTGTGCAGAAGGATGTGCGGCTGTTTGGCACTATGTTTCTGTTCCAGTGTCATGATCAGCCTCGTGCACAGGAGCTGTAAATCTCGTAAGCGTCCCCGCCTGACATTCTTCTTCTCTTTGTCTTATTTTGGTAAATTGAACATTTTTCACTTCCTGCCTGTGTGTGTTTCCACTGTGTTCATTAGTTCATCCCAAACCTAATTACTTCTTTTCGTGAACTACATGTGACTGCATGAAACTGTGGGAGAAGTGATTAAGTGCATGGAAGCTGATGTTGGGCAAAGCCAGCACATCATGCTTTCATGATTGAACACATTAACTTGTCTGAATGAGTGTCGGTCCACAACACTGTCCTTCACTGCACACAGAGTTAGTTTGAAGTCCCAGACACTGGGACTGGAGCAGTCCCAGTGTCTGGGACTTCAAACTAGCACAGGTGGAGCACAGGTGCTCCACCTGTGCTCCACCTGTGCTCCACCTGTGCTGACAGGCAGCGTCTGACGTTGTTTTCACGGCTCTGTGGCAGCTCCAGTGTTGAAGGAGCTGCAGGAGTGTGGAGGCATTTACTGGCATTGATTTGCATTTTCAAACACTGCTGTGTCTGCATCTTTGTGTCCCACTTATGAGGCTGTGTGTTGTTTTTTTCATTCTCAGGACGAGACGAGTGACTCGCCGTCCTCTCGGCTGGTTAGCTAGCCAGGCGTGTCCTGATAGGATTATCTGATGGCGGGGGTCGGTGGGTAGAGTGGGGTCAAGTCTAAGAGGATTGCTGAGATAGAGGGCATCTTGCTTACGGCACTGGGAGAGCTTATACTGGGAGTGATGGGATGAGAGGGGTGGAGTCTGCAAGATGGCTTATCTGCTGTGTGCTGCTGCTCCCATGTGGAGCTCTCAGCTTCCTGCCTGCATGTGCAGGACACACTGTGATGTAATCTAAGAAGCAAATATGTACTTCGTCTGTACATTAGTGAAGCTGTTGTGAGGTACCGCTGCTATCAGCAGACGTCCGCTCATTATATGGTCACATGTTTATTTGGGGGATTTTAAATGGATAACCTTGTTTACGTCTCTTTGACTTATTGATTTCTTTACTGCCTTTGAAGAGATGAATTCACTACAGGATCACTTTGTCACAGCAAATTCAACTAAAAATGACAAATCAAAAAAGTATCATCAATATCATCAGATGTTGGATTAAACTCATAAAATCTCTCTCAGCTCAATTTAAATAGCAGAAAAACATTTTTTCAACTGTGTTCAAAATATTGTTTCCTGGTTTTTGCTCATTTTTCTGTGAATTAACAGAATTAATTATTGTAGAAATGTGGAGACTAATGCCAACTTGTCTGAAAGGACAGTTCGGTTTCATTTCATTGCCGTGTCCTCTTGGAGTGATGATGAACGGTCCTGCACATAGTGGCTGCAGCCTCTGCAGGCGTCTCTGTGAAACACCAGTGCAGGACCTCAGAGCGCACAGGGAGAGTGCTGGGAGCTGTAAACTTTGGAAAAACCAAGACTCAGAGATTTGTTTCCTGCTTTGACTTCTTTGTTTCCTCTCCAGCAACAAAGCGGTTATTTGCACTCATCAGCTTTGTTGCAGAGACTTTAAGGAAAGAGGAGTCACACCGTGCTAATATCAGGCTGACACCCCCCAAACCAGGAAGTGAAATTCAGAAGTATAAGAAGCTGTTTTGCACAGGTGGGTGACATCGGCCCAGCAGCAATCTGCTGCTCAGTTTGACTGAGATATCTGCTGTGACGACTGTTTAAACAGAGATCGGCGTTCACGCTGCTGTGCTGAGCTGGGTGCTTTTGAAGAAATAAGAGATGAGTTTCTTGGTGGATGCTCACATTAAACATAACCAAAGTTTGAAATAATGTACAAATAACTGGGAGCCAAAAGCTCAGCCTTACACTGCTCATGGATCTTTATGATGTCATACAGAGCAGATATGAGGGGCAGCAGCCAGGCCCAGTGTGAGATACATGAGGAGTATTTTGAATGTCAAAGCTTCTGAAAAGATCTGCAGATGAAGACGAGTTCCCTTTAAACGTCTCTCATGTCTGCGGAGCACGTCTGCAGGAATCACTGAAGTTTAATCTCTAACTGGATATATGCACAGAAAAAAAGGAAAGAAGAACACCCCCCCCTCCTTAATGCCTGCAGGATTTTTAGAAGCAGCAGGTGTGAAGCACAGACATCTAATCTGCGAGTCTGTCTAATTACTGCTTTACCCTCGCCAACATATGTGCTGCTGGAGCCGACCTCAGTGACACGGCAGCCTCTGTGCTTACGCTCCGTGGAGTCTCCATGCCAGGACACCGTCCCATCGCCCAGTGTGCCGACATTCAACATCAGAGGACGTCAGACGACGAGAGCGCCCTCTGTGTGTTTTTAAGAAGCTGCCACGTCTAGAAGAACGGTGTCCCAGGCCACATTACAAAGACTCCGACTCTAAACGGTCTCAATGCATCTCTGGCCTTAACAGCGACTAATAAATATGGCTAAATGAAGACTTTGTTCAGCAAGTGATCACATCTAGAAAATGGCACTGAGGCTGTATGGTGTAATCTAATTACTAATTAAATGATTATGTTCTTGTGCTTCAAGTTCTTCAAAAACAAAAACAGTCTTTAATGCTCCCTGGAGCTACAGGACACAAATGTGCTCATTCAAAACTATCAAGTGTTTGGACTCTTCATGCTCACTCCTGTAATTATTGACCTTATTATTGACGTCCTCACCAAAAAACACAGTCCAGCTCGTTATGGCACAGCTGAACCCTGAGCACAGCGCTATGAATGATGCATAAATGACATGGGTTTGCCTCTGTTACTTCTTTGTATGTTAGAAGCCCCAGTGATGGATACTGCGTTACTGTTTAGTCTCCGATCAGTGCGCTATTTGAAGTCGTGCAGTGATGTGAAGTAAGGACTTCCCACAGGTGTGTTAAACCTAAAGTAACGAGCCCGTTTTACGACGTACAGATATTCGTGTAAAACTGTATGGAGTGAAAGGAAACAGTTGTCAGAAAAAACTACTCAAGTAAAGTACAGATTAAAAACAAAGTTCTACTCTGCACTTGCACTTATTTCCCAGCTCTGGTTGTTTGTGGTTGGACGCTGTGGAGCTCCCACTGTAGGTCACAATGATAACACTGGATCTCAAGGTTAGTGTGGAGGTAAGGCGTCTACTTCTGTCTAACGTGCATGACACTGAATGAACCAATGAACAAAAATAAAACTCTGACTGACTCTTATTTCCATCTCACAGCACACACACACACACACACACACACACACACACGCACACACACACGCACACACACATTTACCTGTAACACCTGGTGAGTTTGCCGTCCACACTCCGGCATGTTCCTGTTCAGGCGGTCCATATCCACTGAGCTGTCCACGGCTCCCTGCGACACATGAAGATCCTGAAAGAGGAAATGAGAACATGAGTAACAAACGTCGTCACGGCTGAGCTCATTTCTCAAACGTTAAAAAAAGGGAAAAACATTTCTGTTTTTGGAGTCCATGTCTAAGTAAAAGCTAAAAGCTTAAAAAGGTCCCAGACTCACACTTTGTTTCCACTACAGTTCATGAAAGTCTGAGCGCGCGTGTCGGGAATCCCCATCCCAACTCTGCCCTCACACTAATGCCTCTATAGGTGTGATTCATACTGTCAGCACACACACACACACACACACACACACACACACGCACACACACACACACACACACACACACACACACACACACACACACACACACAACAGATGGTAACAGATGGTTTAACACACACATTTAAACCTCTTGACACATTGACTGGAAATCTCCTCAAACACACACTCATCACATTTTATTCACGTCATTTTTGGGGTATTTCCATCAAGTCAGCACAGGATGGATGTGTATAAATAACGCTCCGTGTCTATATTAGTGTATGTGTTAGACACTGCAGTCATTATGTGAGAAGCACAGAAAACCACACAGGAAAGGTTAGAAAACACATAATTATCCCAGAGTCTACAGAGCCAACCAGAGTCGTATGCAAGCCTAAAATGTTGTGCGTGATACGCTCTGCCTTCAGGATAACAAAGCACTGCTGCATTATCAGCGTGTTTGCTCTCCTGACAGACTGCGCAGCCTCGAGCGAGCCATAAAAACAGTAAATCACAAAACAGGCAGAAAATAAAAATAGCAAAGAGCTCTCAGCAAAGAGCTTTTGTGTAAAAAAACCAAACTCCTTTTTGAGCCTGAAGAAACACTTTGTTCCTCTTTTCTTGTTCGGTGAGAGGAACCAAGCAGCGTTTAAGTGTTCACCTGTCAGTGGTTGGCTCCAAATATAACCACTACCTTTCTCCAGTTGTCCAGCAAATGCATCGCCTGCATGGCACCACGCTGCTCCAGACTGACCGACCCAGCAAACCCAGCAGGGACTCGACTGTGAGCGGGACACCTGTGGCACTGCTCGTGACTTTAGCTTCTTCAGACTGTCTTTTTGTCCTGATCGTGGTCTTTTGTTTAAAGCTTCCCTTCACATAAACTCCCATTCAGAAGGTCAGACCTGTTGCTGCTTGCTCCACTAAGCGAAGACCTACATTCCTGACTGGCAGCACCAAAGTTGAAGATAGCAGGTAGATGAGTGTGTGTGTGTGTGTGTGTGTGTGTGTGTGTGTGTGTGTGTGTGTGTGTGTGTGTAAGCAATGATCAAAAGAACGGAAGAAAAAAGCAGAGAGTGAAGAATAATGTTTTGAAGTTGTTGAATCATAAAAAGTGGGGATGACTGTAATTATGCAAATATACCGTAATCCCCGACTGAAGAAGCACGAATAGAACAAACAGAGCGTGAAGAGCAGAGTACGGACACGCAGTCTTCAGTCCTACTTGAAGACACAAACGATGGCTTCTACATCACAGAAGTATAGGTGCATTATTCTGTGCAAACGCATAAGCTGCTAATGAGACTACGTCCAACCACGTCCACAGCACTGGCGTCAGGGCCTGCTGAAGAGAAGCTGCAGCCAGCAGTTTCTGAGCTAAAGCTGTGAGGAAGAATCCCAAACGTGCTGCTGGTTATGTGGAGGACGGAGTGCTGCCAACTCACTGTGCAGGTAAAGTGAATGCAGCCAGTGATAACTGTGCAGAACACACCGCTGAGCAGCATGCATGAGCTAAAGGTTTTTCTGTTTGGTATAAGTATCAGAATGACTTCATTCTCTGTAATGTAACATGTTACTTTCTCATTAGTTACCCTGTAATGTAACATGTTACTTTCTCATTAGTTACCCTGTAATGTAACATGTTACTTTCTCATTAGTTACACTGTAATGTAACATGTTACTTTCTCATTAGTTACCCTGTAATGTAACATGTTACTTTCTCATTAGTTACCCTGTAATGTAACATGTTACTTTCTCATTAGTTACCCTGTAATGTAACATGTTACTTTCTCATTAGTTACCCTGTAATGTTACATATTACTTTCTCATTAGTTACCCTGTAATGTAACATGTTACTTTCTCATTAGTTACACTGTAATGTTACATATTACTATCTCATTAGTTACCCAGTAATGTTACATATTGATTTCTCATTAGTTACACTGTAATGTAACATATTTTCTCATTAGTTACCCTGTAATGTAACATGTTACTTTCTCATTAGTTACCCTGTAATGTTACATATTACTTTTTCAGTAGTTACCCTGTAATGTAACTAGTAACTGATTACTATAGTGAACAGCTGGTTAGAGTTCAGGGAACATAATGTTTGTTTCATCCTTCCTCTGCACAGGTGCAAACCATCTCAGGTGCTGATACATTCCTGTTTCTAATCCTGTCCATTCTGGTCACCATCTCCAAACCACACCTCAGAGCAGGTCATGTTACCATGTCAACCTTAACTTTCTTTGTGTCAGAACTGGACACTCGTCTCCACCCTGCCTGAACTTTCTTCTTCACCTTTCTCATTTAAAGCCATCCACCTTCACCACCTCTCACCCTTGTACCTTAGCTGTTACAGATGTCTCTCTCTCATTCATACACATGTAACCTGTCATGTTTTTGAAAAAGAAAGTTAAGTACAAAGCTGTGTTAACCTGTCCATCCGGCCCCACCTCCTCTCCTTGCCATCACATGACTAACTCATTTATATGTTCAATTTCCGTTTCTGTTTTTCCTATTTCCGTTTCTGTTTTTCCTATTTCCATTTCCGTTTTTCCTATTTCCATTTCCGTTTTTCCTATTTCCATTTTCTTTTTTCCCCATTTCCGTTTTTCCTATTTCCGTTTTTCCCCTTTTTGTTTTTCCTATTTCCGTTTTTCCTATTTCCGTTTCTGTTTTTCCTATTCCCATTTTTGTTTCTCCTATTTCCGTTTTTCCTATTTCCATTTTCTTTTTTCCTCATTTCCGTTTTTCCTATTTCCGTTTTTCCTATTTCCGTTTCCGTTTTCCTATTTCCATTTTCTTTTTTCTCCATTTCCGTTTTTCCTATTTCCGTTTTCGTTTTTCCTATTCCCATTTTTGTTTCTCCTATTTCCGTTTTTCCTATTTCCATTTTCTTTTTTCCTCATTTCCGTTTTTCCTATTTCCGTTTTTCCTATTTCCGTTTCTGTTTTTCCTATTCCCATTTTTGTTTCTCCTATTTCCGTTTTTCCTATTTCCATTTTCTTTTTTCCTCATTTCCGTTTTTCCTATTTCCGTTTCCGTTTTTCCTATTTCCGTTTTTCCTATTTCCGTTTTCATTTTTCCTGTTTCCGTTTTCATTTTTCCTGTTTCCGTTTTCATTTTTCCCTATTTACGTTTTTTGTTTTTCCCCGTTTCTCCTATTTCCATTTTTCCCTATTTCTGTTTTTGTTTCTCCTATTTCCGTTTTTCCTATTATCATTGTGTTTTTCCTATTTCCGTTTTTCCTATTTCCATTTCCGTTTTTCCTATTTCCGTTTTCCGTTTTTCCTATTACCGTTTTCCGTTTTCCCTATTTCTGTTTTTCCTATTTCAGTTTTCTGTTTTTCCTATTTCCGTTTTTGTTTTTCCTATTTCCTTTTCCGTTTCTGTTTTTCCTATTTCCTTTTCCGTTTCCGTTTTTCCTATTTCCATTTCCGTTTTTCCTATTTCCATTTCTGTTTTTCCTATTTCCATTTCCGTTTTTCCTATTTCCATTTCCGTTTCCGTTTTTCCTATTTCCATTTTCGTTTCCGTTTTTCCTATTTCCTTTTTCATTTTTCCTATTTCCATTTTCGTTTTTCCTATTTCCGTTTTCTTTTTTCCTATTTCCGTTTTCATTTTTCCCTATTTCTGTTTTCATTTTTACCCTTTTTCCATTTTTGTTTTTCCCATTTCTGTTTTTCTTTCTCCTATTTCCGTTTTTCCTATTCCCATTGTGTTTTGTGTGAACAAGCTGTTGCCACTAAGAACATCCAGTTCACAGTAGTGATTTAACAGGGATGCTCTGATAAAGACCCCACACAGACCATCACAACGACCGACAGATGAAACCTCATCAGCGATGAAGAGTGAACACTGATCGTCTCATTAAGTTAATATTCTACTGAGTGCTGGTATAGATGTGGATGTTAATCTGACAAGTACACAATAACACAGTCATGCTGTTATTGAGCTCAGCCAATCACAACACTGCGAGTCTTCAAATAAAATACCACAGAAAATGTGGAAAAGTACAACAACGTATCGTCATTTACTTAGATTCTGACAAGATTTCCTGTTTCGTTGTTACATTTTCTGCTCTCCATTTAAATGCCACTGTGGAGCATGGTGTTAGCTCCCTCCACTTCAAAGGCCATTTCTCTCAGACCGTGAGATGTGGGGGGGACACAACAGCGGCTTTTCTTTCTCTCGAACTCTGAGTGGAAACACAAAGAACTCTCCATCTTTCGATCCCTCACTCTTCCTCTCATGCCAGGACAGAAAGGCTGACATTGTTTTCTGATGAGCAGATATAGCTCTCACACATGAGGGAATCTGGTTTTTGATGAGGTTGTAAAAAGTGGGGGAGGGAAGCTCCCCAAATAGCTGGAATACAAAAGTGTCAAAGCATTCACAGCATGCCAAGTAGATGGAGGGTAAAAGTATGAAATAGGTAGATGACATGCCGATACATAATAGATGAGAAAAAAAGAAGGTAAAATACAGCAACGCTGGAGACGAGCTATTTTCACACTGCAGAGTTTGGCTGTGAAAGAGTTCGTCCTCTCGGGGGTGCAACTAACAATCTAGCTGAGAATGGTGGCGCTAAAAATATGGCCAGGTTTACCAGTATCACTCAGTACAGTGTGGCTAGTAGCTAACTCAACAACAGTCTGGGCTCCTCTCCAACAAACGGATGATTTAAACAGTCTGGGCCTTCTCTGAGAATGCAGAGATAATCAGGAATGTGAAGACTGACAAAAGTGAGGGGGGCTTTATGCTCATCAAAGGACAGCGTCCATCCAGCACTCTGTTAGCCTAACATCACGTAGCAGATATTACTCTATGAACAGACCCGCGCTCATTTCATCCAATAAAAACAATTTCCCTGTGGTTATGAGCCATAGATCAGACGTCTCTGACAGGTTTTTCGCTCTCTGCTTCTGTGTTACAACACTTGATCTCTCCACTTAAAAGAAATATGATACATTTCATTAATTGTGCTGTTTCAGTTTATTGAGTTGACGAGCTCTTGAAAGACATTAGTATTTATTATGTCCATTAAACACAAAATTGCAACAAAATGGGAAATGATACAAAAAATTGTTGCTTTCTGTCAGTAGTTGTTTTTGTTGGTTTCACATTAGCATTAGCTATTTTAATGCTAAAGCTAATAAAGGTTAGTCAAAGCAACAACAACAAGCTGAAGGCTAAAAGTGAGAGAACGATGCAAACATGTTTTTATTCTTTCATCTCTGTCATGCTGTGCACTATGGGGCGCCGTTTATAAAGTGAAACATGCTGAAATTAACAGCAACATTTTTCCACATTTAGCTCAAAACCTTACAAAAACATATTTTTTCGAGTAATTTTTTACAACATTTAGTAAAATATTTGTAACTTTTCATCAAATGTTAAATGTTAAATCTAAATGTTAAATATTAAATCTAAATATTATATTTAAATCTAAATGTTAAAAGTTAAAATGTTACGAGACGGTTGGCAACTCTACTAACTAACCTTATGAACAAAATAAAGTTCAACATCAGTAACATAGCACCACCCAGCTGTATAGAAACCCCGTCATGCTAGCTAGCACGCAGTACGAAAAAGTCAGCATAACAAAAATAAACTCCACCTAAACTTGATTTATATCTGACACAGACTGCAGGTCATAACTTCTTACCTGAAGTTCACCTGACACTCGCACCGGCAGCCGCCTCGGGTCTCTCCTCCTGCCTCCCCTGAATACTTGATACTTGAATACCTGTTACTGAATCTGTGGAAGCTCCGCGATGCCACCACACGAAGTAACGAGTAACGAGCCTGTCTAAATCCCAGTAACGAGTAACGCGTTCATGATTTTGGCATAATAACTAGTTACCGTGCTCGTTACCACAATAATAACGTAGTTACTGTAACGAGTTACTTAATAACGCGTTAGTCCCAACACTGGTGAGGACACCTCGAGCCCTCTGTTTGGGTACTGGACGTTACAATGTTGTTTCTTTAACAATGTGATTACCTGCTGTTTGTAGCAGGCAGCAGCAGTTAGGAGTAAAGTCCCCTAACCCGTCTGTAGGACCTTTCTACAGGTGTTTAAGCTACATCTGTACTTCAAGGGTAACTTTATTAAAACTAATGTGAAGGAATGCCAAGCAGTTGATATGGAGGTAGCGAGCTAGCAAATGATATAAATTGTTCTCACCACTCGGTCTTCTGACCACAGCAGGACTAAGCTAATCAGTTCTGCCACATCAGTGTAGGACCTGATTTCAATAAACACATTCATTAGGGGAAAAAAACAAACTGCAATGGAAACGGACAGGATGTCTGACTCAAGAGGAAACTGAGTATAAAATGAACACTTCTGTCTGATGTCATGCTAAGAGTGGGAGGAAGCTGTTTTTAAAGTAGTTGTTGATACGTTCTTGTCGAATGGTGCGTTACACATGCTAAAGTCAGAATAACGCTCTCTCACTGACTTAAAGACCCTGTTTTCAGATTTAAACCCAGAGGGTGCAGAGACTGACACCTGCCTTTGATTCTAACTACACTGACAGCTCGTGCTACACACAGCAGGTTGGATCATGTGTTTGAATGTGTTGGCTTGAGAATAGATGCAGTCTGTAGCCACAGGCAAGACACTGTGCTGAAGGGAAGTTTATGATCACGTGTTGAAATGCTGGAAACAGCAACAGCACATAAATGAATGGAGGGGAAGGAGTGCAGGTGTGCCACAAACATCCTTACAAACACACCTGGTCGCTTTGATGACAAAGTATCCAACACCACAGTAAAGACAGCAATAATCCCATCCAGTCCTTACTCCTTAAGCAGCTGTGCTCCGTAAACCAAACTCTTTTCATAATCTGAGATCAAAACTCGCTTTTTGTTCTCTGACCTACAAAAGACTTCTCCAACATCTTTATGCATGCTGCACACAGCTACATACCACTGCTGCCTCCGCTCAGAGGTAATGTCAGGTACTTTTGATTGTGAACTTTACCAACACATAATAATAATACTCAGTTATTTACTCAGCATGTTGTTGTGTCACCAGTCCTACAGCCTTGACAAACAGCTCATTTTTGCACTAAACACTGATAAACAATTAAATTATTTACCTCCTGCTAATGTTCGACTAACAGGTTCCAGTGTGGGCTGGACTGGACCTACAAGATTAACACATAACACACTTATGATATACTGTAATACTGGCTCATTTATATAGTGCTAGATCACAGCAATAGTCACCTTTGACCTCTATGCCAATTACAAAGAGGAACATATAATACTGTTTCATTCGTTTACGTCTGCCCTCTCAGTGACAAGCAGCCTGCTGTAAAACAGACGAAATAAGGAGCTTGGAAAGAAAAGCATCTGGACTTCTTTACGTTTGTTGAAGACGTTTCATCGAGATGCTTCTTCAGTTCAGTGGTGGAGAGTCCCAGATTTAAGCCCTATGGGAGTGTCCCCCCAGGAGGGTCATGCACCCCCTGTTGGTCCTCTGTCTAATCACAGGAGCCAAGGTGTGAAAACAGGTGTGGGTCACAATCAGCCAAGGTTTCAGGTGAAACCTAGCCCCGCCCTATCATGTGACTTACTGAGGTCAGACAGCTCAGGAAGTGAGTGGGCGTTTGAGCCCATAATGAATATTCCACTTGTATAAAAAGCTGACACTGTTATGTGCTGAGGGTGGTGACCAGTGTAAATCCTGTGTGAACATAACAGCACACATGATTCTGGTTTCCCAGAGCTGTGGGCTCCAACAGCCAGAGGACGGAGCCCATCGGGGGCCTGATGGACTCCGTATGAGATGAACGAATGAGGGCAGATGAGGAGCAACGTGAGGAAGAGATAGCAGGATGTCATTTCTCTCAAGCCTCTATCTTGTTCAGCCAGCTGCCACAGCGCAGCTCTGCTTCTGTCTTCTGTGCTCTGATAATGGAGTCAGCTGGCTAATCCTCCCCCTGCAGGGATATCCTTCCATGTCTTCTCTGTCTCTCCACCTTCCTTCACTAGACGCTCTCTTAATCATCTTTCCTTCTTAGAATGCTCTCAGGTTGCCCCTGGCTGCATGTTCTCTCACCTTTTCCTGCGTGGTTTATGCTAACTTTATATGTCATATATCTGAGAAATAATATGAAACAATACCCAGTGCAGTGGTTCTGCATGGTTTCATAAAACCTGCAAAAAGTCATGTTGCAAAATGTAGAGTTGGTTTTAGCAGTCGCATGAAATCGTCCGTCCTCAGGAAACCGGCGCTCCAAGATCACTCATGCCACTTCAAGCTGTTTACATGCTGTGGTGTTTGCTCTGCTGGATGGAGCCCAAGCCAAATGACACATTTTGTTTTTGGAGAGAAACGAAGGGCGGATCCAACGGCAGCATAAATGCTGTATAACAATCTGCAAATCAAGAGGAAAACTCCCTAAAAGGTTGACGCCGGCTCCACCGGACCCTCTTACATAACTGACCTGACCACTGACCATTAGCATCACAACAACAACGACAGTCTGCCTTTGTGGACACGTTATGTAACCAGATGTAACGTGACGTCATCTACAAAAACGTAATGAAGAGTCCACTTGAACTCTAGCTGCTCTGTTTGACTGAACAATTGTCCATTTATGCTAACAGGTCAAGCAGCTTTGCTAACTGCTGATAAAAGTGCTAATAAAGACAGAAGAGCACAAAGCAGGTCAGCACAACAGAGCAGACGTCCTGCCTAACATGTTTTTAACATGATGTGTCTGTACACTGGCACATGTTATGAAGAGGTCTGTAGACATAATAGGTTTTATTTCATAAAACAGACCAGCCTGCACAGGCACCACAGCTCCCACTTTGGTGCTGGCATTCAAACCCAGACCTAAACATAGCATTTACAAGTTTTACAAGGCGATCCTGAATAGCCCTGGTTAGAGGCGTCCTTACTTGTGGTGTTTCAGGGCTCGAAGAAACGACCGCTACAAAAGAGCTTCAAAGCGCTCTGACGGCTTCTGGAGCCACCAAACAACACAAAGGCTGAAACACCAGCTCAGTTTACACTCCTTAAAAATACGACACTTTTGGTGATGCAGACAATAAAAGTAATGAACTTTGGTGGTTTATTCAAACAGACTAACAAAAAGAGCTGCTCTGCATTAAAATGATCTCCGCGACTGTCCAAGCTTTACTTCTGAACAAGTAAAGCAGTGTTTGTGATGAAGGGCATGACGAAGGAGTTTAAAGACATCAGCAGCAGGAAGCGTGTGGAAGATAGAGGAAGACAAAAATACACAGAGACGCTTGGTTCTGCTGTCTGAGTGTCACTATATGTAGACTTCCTGTACAGCGAGACAAGCCAAGGTCCACTTCCTGTTGGTGGCACAGGCCAAGGTCGGGGTTAGCCTCTGCTGTGGGACCAGTCTGACCTCAAATATGAAAGTTTGTTATAATTTGGTTGGAGCTGTTTGGAAGAGCCGCTGCAGGGGTAACAGGGATCAAACTGCCTCCACGTGGTAACGATGCTTTTGTTTTTCCTCTTATGCTCACACTGGAATTACGGCCTTCTGCTGCACACGTCTGAAAACCAAAGTACAGATTACACCCGTGTGGGTGCAGAGTTTCTGAGCCTGAAGGTTGTTTACTTGTTTCTGGATTCTTGGTTCATTCACACAAATGAAAATTCACAAAGTGTTGTTCTGTTTTTCCTTGTTTTCATTTCTTTATTATTCTCTTATCTTTGGATGCTTTTTATTGGCAGCAGTTTGAGTTCTCTCTCGTCTTCCTGTTGGTGTTTGCTTAGTTTTCTTCTGAGTGTTAGTTTTACTGTCTCTGTCATCGTCTGATTGTCCTTTGGCATTTTAACTCCTTTCACTTGTGCCTCCCTCCCCTCCGATTGTGTATAAACAGTCCTGTCCTGGTTCTGCTCCTCCAGGAGCTGCCTTTCTTACCCTGGGATCAGCTGTTTTTATCCCTTTCTGTTTGTGGGGTTTTTCCTTGTTGGACTTTTTCTTGGGTTTTTAATCCACGGCTCTGCCCTCCTGTACTGGCCCAGTGACAACAAGTAGCTGGTGGTCTTTACGTAGTGGTGAAAAAGCCTCATGCAAAGGCACTTAGGAGAGCATTCAGTGATGGGCCAGAGCACGGCTGACAGAAGAGTGAATATCAGTCTTACATTCATCCGCGCTCCAAATACATTTTAATGTTACTCAACCAATATTTTGACGTCGAGAATCTGCTGCTGGCAGTTTCTGTAGGCTTCTAGTCGTGGCTGAGAAACGGCTCCAACATGAAAGTTGAACCGAGGCCTTCAAGGTACTTCTTAAAGTAGTGGACCAACTGTTTCCTACAGAGCAGAGATTTCAGCACAGTGTTGGCCACAGTCGATGTGTGGGTAATGTTAGCTCATTTATAATCAGCACAGCCTCAGGTAGAATTATATTCAGCTGTTTCTCTAGAGTTAGATGACATAATGTGTGACTGCAAAGTGAATAACACTTGCTTCGTTTATGAGCACAGTTTCTGCCCGACCTGTGGCAGATACGTCTTCTGTCGTTATTTTTCACTTTGGTCGATAACGTAACCACAGAAATCTCATCTTTGAGTCACTGTTGGCTAAGCTCTGCCCCAAGTGTCATAAATATATTTAAACTGATGACTGTTTATTATATCTGAAAATAATTTAGAAAATAAATTGTCTCACAGGTTGTTCCAGTGCCCCCAAGAGGCCACAGCAAATGCACTTCAGTTTGTGGAAACAGAGTCGTTGCTTTTTCAGTGTTTTTATTGTAAACATGAGGCTCAGTTATCCTAAGCAAAACTTAATCTGCTTAGACAAGCTCCTCGGTGTCCTTTCACTGGTACAGCAGCAGATTTGTTTGTTTTTTAAAATAAGATTTGGTTTGGAAACCAAATGTGTGAGAAACTGGCTTCACAGCCCAGTGTTGTTCAAATCAATGAATCGAAAACAACAACGCTCCAGGGCTGATTTTTTTTTTGCAGAATAAAGATCATTCATATTTATCGCTTGGCCAATGGCACGTCCCATTTTTGGTCTAAATGATATTGTTCCACAGATAAAACCAAGCCAAGCGCCACACATATTAAAATGTAAATCTCTGCACACTGAGATCCTGCTGTAGCCCTTGTAGTCTGATAGCGTGCGTAAACACAGATTTATTATTCTGGCATGAAACGCTGCTTGCTGGAGGGACGCCATCATCAGCAGGCAGCTAAACACACCAGCTGTCGTGTGTTACCACAGAGCGGTAAGAACACACGCAGACACACACACAAGTGGTAGAAGATGAGGGCAAAGTGAAAGAGTCTGACGTAGTGCGGCGGCTCTAAATCCTCCGTCATTCCCAAAGAAAACAAACCAATAAAGGTGACGCTATGGCTGCTGCCCCGGTGGGACAAGTGGGACAAGCAAAAAATGAACGCGTGTTCATGCTATAGCTAGCTGCGGCTAGGCTAACAGAAAAACGATGGAGATGTGGAATCAGGGTTAAGTTGTTCTCAGCCTAAAACCAAACTTCAGTCACAGGAATATGAAGGATCCACAACATGAGGCTGCTCACGTGTTTCTGAGCAGCTCGATGTCCACAGTGAAGCTGAAGAGCCCGAGACTGACAACCGCAAAGGGTTTTGGGGATCGTGTCCATTAAAAAAAGCACGAGACACCTGGATGCACAAACAGGGTCTTTATGTCATCGTGCATCTACCAGCGTGCCCTTTGGCACGAACACCATTGTACCAGCTGACGGTGTTGCACAGCCTGATGCTCAGGTGACTGCAGATGATTGCTGGTTACACCGAACAAACAGCAGACATGAAAAACTGTGTTTGTCATCAAAGTGTGAAACTGCATCTCAGCAGCTGTGAGGATCAGAGGGCTGTCATTATCACGTGCACATCTCCAGTGACAGCAGCGATGATACCTCAGGGCATCCGTGTTGTCATTATCCAAACCACTGATCCAGCGCTGCTAAAAGGCAGCTCTGACTAAGGTGCAGAGCTGGACCCACAGCACAGATGACTCAGTGTCTCTGGCTGCTGCTTTACTCCAACGTACGAGTGGAAGCAACTGCAAAACAACACATTTTTTACTTCTTTGAAAAGCGCCCTTGTGTTTGCTGCAGTAAGTTGTTGATTCATTGCCATTGTCCCACCGAGTTTGTCGGCTCATATTTTCCACTTGCTTGCGAGTTGTACAGGAATACTGCACCGGATGCTGGAAAGGTTCAGAGAGCTGAAAGTTTCAGTGAAACAACCGAAACGAGGAGAGAACGTCTTCCATTTAGGGCAACAAGGCTCAGGGATTGGCTGAAGGAGTACAAAAATAGCTCTTAATCTGTGGTCCTCACAGTCACAGCATTGGAATAACAAATTACTGAGGTGCCGTTTCTTTAGGTACACTCTTCTTTAGGTTTCCCACGGGCATGTTCCTGTAACTCCACAGCAAGAAAAAGCTTCCATTTTCAGCATTTAAGACAATGAGAAATTCTCAGCTTTGGAAGCTGTTTGAATTACCAGGAGAGAGTAGCCATGCATGCCTGCTTCACTCAACACAAACAGCTGGTGACTGACAGAGACGGGCTTTTCCACGAACTCCTGATTTCTACAGTTTAGCCCTACACGAACAGCCTGCGTCACACAGCCAGCGGTCATTAAATGACATTATATGACAGTGAAGGCCTCTGCTGAGTGTGGCTGGATCAACATGTGTGCAATGTGACAAGCTTACCTTCACTGTTTTCATCATTTCTTCTGCTTGCTTTAGTGACTTTT
This sequence comes from Rhamphochromis longiceps, assembly GCF_057381845.1. Classification (NCBI taxonomy): domain Eukaryota; kingdom Metazoa; phylum Chordata; class Actinopteri; order Cichliformes; family Cichlidae; genus Rhamphochromis; species Rhamphochromis longiceps. Next base: position 929,587 of record NC_140570.1, on the reverse strand, counting down.
AGTCTGTTTCTTCCCACCAAATCAATGCACAGATTGAAACTGGTTGACTAACATAACCAGTTCAAATATCCTGCTGCACGCTCAATCATCCAGGTAAGCAAATCCCAAATGGTTGATTCTGTTCATCTGGATAGTTATAGTTACTGGTCCAAGACGTCACTCATCCAGGTGACGTCTTGGACCATTCTGACTTTTTGGACCATTGATCAATGATCAATGGTTGTTGATCAATGCCAATTTGCATCTTAATGATCATAAGCTGACCTCCCAGCCCATCGTTCCTTCAGTGGGCTGGTTTCAGTTATTGTGTAAATGTCCTGTTTATAAGACTGGAGAAACCTGCAGTCAGCTGGATGATGATGAAACGTTTGTCCGAACTGAAAACGTCAGAATCAACCTTTTGGAAATGTGATTTTAGCCACATTAGAGTCCTAATAATAATTAACAGAACAGGATGCTCCTCTCCTTCATATTAACACAGACTTCTGCTGCCCAGCAAAGGTTTTAATGCAGTAGTAGAGTATAGTTAAAACATCGTAAGATATTTCTTAGTTTTGATCATATTTATTCTAGTAAACATCTTTTACACTCAGATGCTCTGTGATCAGGATCCTTTTTAGCTCTGATACCTGAGTATCTCGAGTCAGGTATCAGAAAGTAAAATGGTAAATGGCCTGTATTTATATAGCGCTTTACTCGTCCCTAAGGACCCCAAAGCGCTTTACACATCCAGTCATCCACCCATTCACACACACATTCACACACTGGTGATGGCAGCTACATTGTAGCCACAGCCACCCTGGGGCGCACTGACAGAGGCGAGGCTGCCGGACACTGGCGCCACCGGGCCCTCTGACCACCACCAGTAGGCAACGGGTGAAGTGTCTTGCCCAAGGACACAACAACCGGGACTGTCCGAGCCGGGCTCGAACCGGCAACCTTCCGATTACAAGACGAACTCCTAACTCTTGAGCCACGATCGCCCCAGCTGGAGCGCTCATGTCCAAGGTGGAGGAGAAGAGGGGCGCAGGGGGAAGATCAGCGTGGTATTCCTTTGCTCAGTGGCTCTGCTGACTCTTGGCTCAGTGTTTCCCAAAGACAGGCATTCCAGGCTTGTGGGGACAAAGAGGCCCTTTGAACCGCAGTAATCCTCAGGAAGAGGATCGAGAGCGCCGCCGCCTGCTGCAGCGCGCTGGACGACGCACACCGAGGGTCGCACACGCTCAGTGGAGCACAAAACACGGAGCAGAACCACGTATGTGTGGCTGTGAGACTTAAAGCTGTTTGTTTAAAGCACCACAAGTTTGTTGATTTTAGGCATCTTCCCATTGCTTGTTATTTCAGTGCTGCTGTATCGGAACGACCAACATGTTGGTGGAGTCACAGTCGGGCTGGGGCCAATGGATGGTTGGCATGGTTACACAGAAGTGTGTGTGAAAACAGCCCATCCATCAGCTTATCTGACTCAGGGTCACAGAAGGGCCGGAGCCTATCCCAGCTGCCATGGGGCGAGAGCCAGGTAACACTCTGGACAGGTAACCACTGACATGCTCACCATGTTCATTTTATTAATCATAGACCCCACTAGAGTCTGAATGAAGGATGAGGCAGGGTCAGTGGCAGTACTCCAGTACTTTATGCTAACAAGACCTACGTGGATCTGATGACTTACTTTGTATAGTAACACTGTACAAATAAAATGTGCATCAAGTAATCAAATACTAATGTAATCTAAATATTACTGCAGGTAATAATTTTACTTTTAAAGGCAGCTTACACAGTAATGCATCAGTAATCAAACGACTATGGTATTGCACTCCTGGCTCAGTTTTTCTGGAGCATCTAATAAACAGTCTACATGACACCGACATCACAGCCTCACAAACAAAAAGCCTTAATGTCTGAAGGCCGACCCAGAAGCACCACCATCTTTAGGAGCAGGTCCAGACATCTTCCCGTTCGTCACCAGACAAACGCCACACCATGTGTCCGTCCCGCTGCCAGTCACTTCAACACGCATACATTTGCAGTGTCACTCACCCTTCCCTCCCTCGCTTTTGTCTTCGATGCTGTCCTTCACATGCTCACTCAAAACAAAGCTTCAAATCCATCCGGGAGCCGCGTCTTGAAAAGTCCTCCACCAGGCTCACTGTGAGCGAAGAACATTGTTGGTGGTAAACTATGAAAGGAGGGAGTGACACTGAGGGGGTGGAGGCTGGGGTAGGGTGGGGAGGGAAAGGAAGGGCAGCGAGCAGGAGTGGGGGTCTGGAGGCGGTGTGGGATATCCCTTTGAGTCATGGAAACTGATCCAAAGAGCAGACGAGCTCACACACAGCCAAACAGCTCTGTGTCTGTATTGTTCAGTCCTGCAGCCCCGCTCACTGTGAGACGCTCTGGAAACACTGACTGGACGCCCCTCAGTCACTCAGTGGAAAACATGGATAATGTGCTAATGAATGCACACGTTCTCTGTGCACTTTCTTCCCTCCTCACATATTAGATTAAAACAAAGGACTTTCTGTCCTGCATGAAGCAATGAGACATTTCTTTAAACGTGTTCTTAAAGGAGTTTTGCTTCAGCCTCTCACGTCTAATCTCACCTGTAACATGAACAGAAAGCCTCCTTTCACACTGTGGCGTGCAAACGCTGGCTGCTCTGCAGGTATGACAGCTAACACAACTGTTGATTGTACATTTTACACCTGTGTGCAGAGATTATCAACACATCTGAAACTCAGTCCAGTCCTAACTCATGCACTAGCATCAGCTAATGTCTAAAAGAGAAGAGCGACGGCTCGGACTCCACCTGCCTATAAAAAGCAGATATGGACATTTTTAAACCGCACGCGTACGTCCTGTTTATTCTCCTCACTGCTTTCACATTAAAGTTTCATGTTGAGATCTCAGACACACCCTTCAGCATCAGAGAGCCTCACATAGGCAGGTGAAAGAGAGGAGCGCCACGAGCTCATCTGTGTCAGACAGTGGCCAAAAATCCTTTGTTGCCATGGTAACCCCTGTGGGAAAACTGCACGCGTGGGTTACAGCTGCAGCATGTTTCTCCCAGCTGGTCAGGAGAAATAATTATATTAGAAACCAACAAAATCTGTTCACGTCTGAGCGTGCGAGCATCAGAGCGAGAGGTAAGAGAAGAGAGAGGAAGCTGAAGTGAGGCGAGCGGGCTGAGAGTGATCATTCTTTGTTTTGGGATGAGCTGCTGGCCTGCAGGCACGCCGCACACAAAAGACAAAAGACAATGAAGGGAGGAGAGAAAGAAAGGGAAATTTGCAGAGGTCGTATCGCAGGCTGCGTGCACAAACAGCAGATCACCGAGCTGTGGGCGTAACCTCTGCCGACTGCTCTGTCGGACAGTCCATCATGTTAAACTGAAAGGCCGGTGCAGGTTCCACTGTGGTGGGTCAAAACGCTGACCTTTACGGGGTCATTCGATTCGACTACAACCTGGATCTTACCCGGGCGTCGTAGGTGTGTATGTGTGTAACTGGACCCTACCTCCTCCGTCATGGCTGCGACTAATCTGAATGAAACTTGGTTACACATACAAACACTATTAAGACACCTATGTTTTTCAGAAGCATTTGTTGTAAATGGCAGTTCTGTTGACTCTCGAAAACATCGTTCCCCTGCGTTTCTTCCACATGTCACATTCAACATACATCAACCACACGTAGCTTAATGGTCACACATGGTGGAACTTTACTCAACTCGCCACTAACTCTGGAATAAAGACGCAGCTTCCTCCACACTACTTCCTGTCAGTGCCGATAGCATCACACTGTACGATTACCTGTTACGATGGGCGGTTTGATCAAAGGTACTTTAACTGATCTGAAGATGACAGTCCTGGTTTACAGAAGTAAACACAGAGCCTGCCTCAGGAGGTTGATGTTGGTGGCACAGGTGTGTCACGCAGGAAGTCGTGGTTCGAGTCACGCTGGGACTGCTGCTTTAGCCTGCTCAGCCCGTGAGCTCAGCACCCTGGAACTTTCTGTTTTCAGCTTAATTTCACATTTTTCTCTTTCTGATTTGTTTTGTTGTTATTTGCTTTTTTACAGCTGTTGTAACTCACTGTGTTTTAGGGCTAAAGACTACTCGGAGAGGCGCCTGCGTTCCCCTAAACGTTATTTTTAGGCCTTCAGTTTAATCTGAGCAGATGCATCTCAGTCAGTTTATACTGTCCCAGGGGGTTTAAACCATGCTGTAGATGCGCCATTACCACAAACCCCTCCAGAAACCTGTGATGTAAACTGCTCGTCATATCTACTGCCATTGGCCGGTTCAGTGTGGTTGACTCCTCTGATGTACTTTTTAAATCCCTCGGTGAGAGAGTAACAGTTATAGTTACTGTTACTCAGTAACAGTTATTGTTACTCAGTAACTGTTACTGTTACTGAGTAACAGTAGCTGTTACTCAGTAACAGTAACAGTTACTGAGTAACAATAACTGTTACTCAGTAACTGTTACTGAGTAACTGTTACTGAGTAACAATAACTGTTACTCAGTAACAGTTATTGTTACTCAGTAACAGTTATTGTTACTGTTACTCAGTAACAATAACTGTTACTGAGTAACAGTAACAATAACTGTTACTCAGTAACAATAACTGTTACTGAGTAACAGTAACAGTTATTGTTACTCAGTAACAGTTACTCAGTAACAGTTACTGAGTAACAGTTATTGTTACTCAGTAACAGTTACTCAGTAACAATAACTGTTACTGAGTAACTGTTACTGAGTAACAATAACTGTTACTGTTACTGAGTAACAGTTATTGTTACTCAGTAACAGTTATTGTTACTGTTACTCAGTAACAATAACTGTTACTGAGTAACTGTTACTGAGTAACAATAACTGTTACTGAGTAACAGTTATTGTTACTCAGTAACAGTTATTGTTACTGTTACTCAGTAACAATAACTGTTACTGAGTAACTGTTACTGAGTAACAATAACTGTTACTGAGTAACTGTTACTGAGTAACAATAACTGTTACTGAGTAACAATAACTGTTACTGAGTAACAGTTATTGTTACTAACAGTTATTGCCTCACAAATGTCAGCAAATTCCTGAAATCAGAAACAAAAGCGTGAGCTTTGTATTGTTTCTGTGATTGTGCAGCGTGTCTGAAACACCTGGACACGATCGCCAGGTAATCGACACACACAGATGATGCTAACTGCTAACACAGGCTCTATAAATCGGACTGAGGTCGATTACACTCAAGAAGCTTCCCACTGAGGAGCGCTCTGATGCTAACGGCCTGAATGTAACGGATGCTCTCATCACTGCTCCAAATCTGTAACCCACAACAGGCAGCATTCATTAATCTACTCACACGGGGTCTTGCACTGAGTTGCCACGAGACAGTATAATTTGTATGAATTATAAGGCTGTTACCGTCCTCTGCTGGTGAATGCCCAGCACAGTCGTCTCCTTCCACAAAACAAAGAAAATAAATCCAACACCGATCACGTTTGAGGTCAGGAGTATCGCTGTCAGCAAGAGTAGAGCTCCAGGAGCGTGTTCAGGTCCAACACGGCTGAAATCGGTATGAGAATGGGACTGGGTGGATGTTTGGGGGTGGATAGAGTGCCTCTGTCCTGGCCTGATTATGCTCTCCACAGAATGAGCTCACATAACAAAGGATTTATTATCACTAGCTGGAGAGTTGCTGCAGTGTGGGAACCCCGCGCTGCCGTTTCTTCTGCCAGGCACCCAGAAAGCTGCGTTCCAGCTCTGATGGGTTTGACAACAGCACAGCCTGTATGCGTCTCTCTCTCCCCTTTGGTCCATAAAGCAGCCAATGTTTCAGAGACAGCTGCCTCTCACAGGCCCAGGCTCCTGCAGGTACAACTGCAACTTTGTGCTAAGACACTAACTGGCTGGACACAGTATTGACTCGACACTGTGTGTTTCACTCTGTGAAAAGACGCCTGATGTTCAGTTTAGTTACATTTCCTGAGCTCAGTACAGGATGTCTAGCCTGTGGTAGGATCAGTAGCCTATTCTGGCTAATGTTAGCTAGCTTTGGCACTAAAGTATAAGTATAGAGTCCACTTTTTTCAGTAAACATGTCGCCTGGTTGGCTATGTGAGCAGGTGATTGCTGTGAAACTAAATCCTGAGAGTCACAGGATGAAAGGATCAAATGTATCTGTGGCTGTTTGAAGCTGCAAATATATATGCATGGGATCAAACACAGAAAGCTGCATTTGCATCCGGTTAAAGTTGCATATGTGCTATTTTTTTGTTTTAATCTACACATCTGATCAGCCAGAATTGGGTCCTTTAGCTATTACATTAGCAAGTAGTAATCCAACAGTTACTCTCATGAATTAGCCTTGAGACGCTGAGCTTCACTGTGTCTGTGAAAGAAACCAAGAGAGGAACTGTGCTTCTGCAGGAGGAGGTCAGGAGTGTCAGAGAAGGATGTGAGGCTGCTGCAGGACATGGCTGAGGGCAGTGACACAGTGAAGTCGTGCAGTAGGAATAACAGATGGCTCTGAACTCCTTATTTGCAGTGATGATGGACAGGTCAGCAGATGGGGTCATGCATGAGTCCCTGCGATCTGTGGTGAGAGTGGGGAGCAGGTGGAGGCAGACCATATGATCGCGAGAGGCACCAACTTTGACAGAGGGGAATTCAACTCATTTCATTAAAGATAAATCAATAAAATAAAAATGTGCTCGAGTTACAAAAGTGCAAAAATGTGTGTGTCAGATTTCAGAGGCAAAGCTGGAGACAAACAGGACTTTTCTCCAGGTCCAGATGTGCGTCGTTGAACTGGCCACACACCAGCACGGCTGACTGTTTGCTCCAGCAGATCCAGGCTTTAAAACGATAATATATATATATATACACACATCTCTTCTGCTCACTCGCAGCAACAACGTGAGCCTTCTGTGTCTTTGTCAGTGCTACCGTCTCCAAACCGAACAGCAGGTCTCACTGCCATCTGCTGCCCTGAACTTCACCTCCACGCTCTCTCTTCCTCACCTGTCTTGTGCACTCTCCGTTACTGTGGATGGTTGACCCCAGGTATTTCATCTCATCCATCTTCACTATCTACTCCATGTGCGTTCACCTTTCTGTCTCGCTTCTGTTGACTGTCATTCTTCCAGAGCATGCCTCCACTTCCCCAGTCTCGTCCACCTGCTCCCTACCACAGAGTGTTAGTGGCCTGAGAAAAATAAAAACCAGCAGTCAGTGCACGGTGCTGATGAGAAGATGCTCCGTCTGGTCACATACTCTGTGTCACTACAAGGCACCCTTTCACATGCACACAGTCATTTGATGGAGCAGAGCAGCTCTGAATGCAGCACATTCACATCTGGATTAGTGTAAGTGCAACATGTCAGCCAGCGCTGCTTGTTTGGCTCAGGCTTTGCAGAGAACAGGTCCCACCGCCAAGCTCGGCCTGTTGAGTCTGTATCACAGACACTAACCGTGCAGGCAGGACAAAGACCAAATCTGAAGGGAGCAGCTGCAGCAGGCTCAGCATCAGTGTCTCTGTTACTGGGTTATAAAATCTCATATGGATGTCTTCCAGTACAAACGAGTAGCCAGGTACTTATGAGAAGTGTTTTCATAAGATGATGTCATACAGTACCTCATTTATTTTCGTCACTGATAGTAACGTCAGTGTGAGGCGCACAGCTGGAAAATGTTACCAAATGTCGCTCTGGTGTTGCCAAGAAATATGAACAGCCCCTTCTCTAAGAAATACTGAAACCACAGAGAGCTGATGAACCGCCTCTCACTGGAGCGACGCCACCGCTCGACTATCACAAACACACCTGGAGCGCCATTTGGTTCAGAATTGATCCAGTTAGCAAGACTGCAGCTCCGACTTACTGTAGACGTGTGACGTCACAATAACCACATGAGCTCACACGCCGTGAAGTCCGTCACCACGTTTGCACCATGTTCTGCTTCCCTCTGCTCCAATGTTAGTGCTCATGTTGAATTTACCTGATGCAGATGTGGGAGGGTCTGTGCAGTGGGAGGGTCCAGTGAAACCACAGGTCTAAACAAACATGTCGCTGATGGTGTGACAAAAACCCCGAAAAACAAAAAAGCCACAAACAAAGAACGTGAGCAGGATGCACACAGGAAGCTGCTCTCTCTCCTTTCATCAGGGTCTCTCACTCACTGTGTCTCCTTGATGCACACACACACACACAAAGACAGAGACGCACACACACACTCTGTGGCTGTCATTACACACACTGGGCTAAAGCCATGTGCCAAACACTCTGCTGACACACACTGTCTGCCTGTTTGTCTCCGCCCTCTCGCCCCCTCCTGAATCACATGGTCACTCTTTCATTTTCTCTCTCACACACAGACACACACACAGACGCACACGCACACGCGCGCACCCTCACCCCCTGAGCTTGCCCCTCCTCCCAGCCGCGCCCCAAACAGCGACACAAGGCGCTCCTTCTTCTGGGTGAAGCGATGCAGTTTTGTTCCTGAGCTGCAGAGAAATGAAACCTGACTCGGAGGTAAACACGCTGCAGTCCTGAGTGGACTACAGTGAGCAGGCAGCTGTTCACTACAGAACAGCCATTCATTCTCTTCCACTGTAAACACAGCCTCTCCGAGCACAGGTTTGTGCCTGTGAGAGCGGCGCTCTGGTCCAGTTTGTTCAGCACAACAATGAGCAGAATCCAGGGAAGACGAGTCATTTACACTCCGTCTCACTTGTCAGTATATTGGACTGATTTGGACCCAACAGTAAACGGGCAGAAAAGAAAAAGAAAGCGTGCCTTTAGGTAACGCCGGCCTCACCAGCTAGCTTTAACTATTCAAAATTGGGGAAAGTACCTCAGAAACGTGTAGCAGCGAACCTGAGAAGGTCTAAAGCATCCGCTGCCAAACTGGTGGGATCACTTCAAAGACACATCAAAGACTCCAAACACCAGGATTTGGGCTCTAGGAATACAAACGGCATCTGAGGAATTCCCCATGATCACTGATCCATAAATAACCTCCTCACCCTGTCATCCTTTAACTCACGACTGTTTTTCACTCTTACATGTTCTTCGGTGGGTCACCAGTTATTCTAGCTAACTTGAACCAAATGTGAAGGAAGCAGGGATGCAGTGAATGTCCACAGACTGAGTCTTTGTTAAATGTGCCAGTCGTCTTCATGGTGGTGCTGTGTTCGATTAGATCACCCAGCTTGTTTGGTTTGCCCCTCCCAAACACCGCCTGTGTTATAATAATAAAACTAACAGTGAAATGAATGAAAGTGAAACAGATCATTTACAAACAAGAAAAACTGAAATAAGCAAGCAAATAAGAAAAACCAACGATGGTCAGACTGAGGGACGCCGTATGCTCTCAGCTGTTTTAATGTCCTGGCACAGAATCAACACATGTAGGATGTAAATGCACAGTATGGAAAGATGTGAGTGCAGTGGGCTCTGAGCTGTGCTTGTTGTGCCAACAGTGTGAAACTGACTCACCTTAATGAAGACAATCAGTGACAGCATGTTGTTTGTAGAGCAGAACCCCTGCAGGCTGTCATCTACAGCTGCTGCGTCTCTCAGCAAACTGCTGATTTGGACGTGTGCACTGAATTGATTGAGTACTTTTATGTAAAATGATCATCTGTGTTGTTGTTGTTGACCAAAATAAATTTCACTTCAATTCCAGCCTGAACCACTGCATCCATCCATCCAGAAACTATCTACACCCTCACTTATCTTAACTGCACTACTGTATAGCTCTGTGTAAATAATCATTCTGTACATTCGATAATTTTTAATCCTACAACTGTTTACAACTTGCATAGTTCCCATTTCTGTATAGCTGTATATCTCAGATTCTGTAAAGTTATTTATTTCATATTCTGTATAGTTTTTCATATTTATATCCTGTTCATAGCCTGTTCATAGCTTGTACTCACTACAGCCTGTACATACTTATAGTTATAGAATATTCACAACATACTTCATACCGTGTACATTATAACATACCATAATAGACCCATTTCTGTAATATACTCACATATCTATATTATTGCTAATATATATTGTAATATATCTATATCACTAAAGCACTTCTGGATGGATGCAAACTGCATTTCGTTGCCCTGTACCTGTGCATGTGCAATGACAATAAAGTTGAATTCTATTCTATTCTATCGTGTGTGAATACACTTGCCTGCATGTCTGCGTCCGGAGAAAGCTTCATTTTGAATTATATGACAAAGTGCACATGCCTAACATTGCTGCGAGGCCGTGTGGGATTTATCATGATTTGTATAAAGCACACTATCAGCCCAAATCTGTCCGCCTGGCTGTTGCAGAGCACATTCAACATGTTTATCCAAAGAAATGCTGATATGGCTCTGGCAGCTGCTGGGAAATCGTCTCGCAGACACACAGCTGTGATCTATCGACACGGGCCGATAATCAGCACTGAAATGCTCGGCTATCAAAACTCCCCATTTGTCTCATACTCTGTTTTGGAAACCAGCTTAGCGCCGACTCCCACTACCATCACACACTCGCATTATCAGCTGTGGCAATGCTGTAACAGTGCACATACGCCTTTTCTCAGGCTGTAGCGCTGCAGGTGGCTTCACAAGCCTTTTTTACTAGACATCTGTCTTGGCTGTAATCAGCTAGCCAACATTCCTAGTTGGTAGTACTGTCCTTTGACATGGTATGTAGACATTAGCTTTAGGCTACCTAGCATGAAACAACAGTCTGTGTGGCAGTGTAGGTCAAGACCTGCGGCCAGCAGATCGTATGGAGGCAAAGGTGAGCCGTTTATCCTGGCTGATTGGGAAACAGAACAAAAATAAGAACAGCGAACTGAACGAGGAACTAATCATGAAAACCTGGGACAACACTAGGAACCAGGAGACACACACTGAGGGGCGATCAGGGAAGTGGAAACACAGCAGGAACAAATCAGACGTAATGAGAACACAACGACTATCAAAGTAAGACAGGAAGTAGCACAAATACCAAGACTGAGACAAGGACGCACGAGCTTGTCAATAAGGTAAAGATCAGTAAACATGGGAGAAGATAACGGACGAAACTAAGTCTAACTGACTGACTAAAAGGACGCTAAAGACAGAACTCAGAGACAACGACGATGACAACCAGACTGAGATCCACACGACTCACTGAGAACAAAACACAGGGAAACACTAAAGGGAACTAAACCAGAACCACAACAATCACAAAAATCAGAAAGCTCATAAATGTAAGAAAACTGAACGAGGAAGTATAAATACATATAAGTCACTCTAGGAATACAACAATGATTACACAAGACCCAAAACCACGACAGTGTCGCCTTCATGTGCGCCACAGAGGGCCAAAGGTGCAGAAATTAAACTAATTATATTAAATCCTAGTTAAAATATTTATTTTAAAAAACATTTTTAGTCATTTCACTGTTTGTATGATTGTTTCGTGCTTCTTGTGCTGCAGCTCATCATGAAATAATTTAAACTGAACTATGACTCGTCAACAAACCCTGAGTGGATGGTTGTTACACTGCTGAAGTATTACTTTAAAAATGTAACTATGCATTTACTGAGTTAATAAGCTGGTAAGGAGCTCTTCACATTTTGAACGAGCTGTTGCAAACTAAACACCGCTCCACAGCACTGTTCACAACACTAGCTAGCTTGTAGCTAACGCTGCCAGCGTCGAATAAGCTTGGTACGGTAGCCTACACCCCCCATCATGTGCAAGCTAATTGCTAAAGGCTGTTTCTTTCTGGTAACTCAACATTACTGTAACAGTTTCTCCAAAGTAACTGGATTACTTTGACAGCTAATTTTGTTATGTAACCAGTAAATTGTAAATAAATATCCAGCAATGCTAGAACTGCAGTTTTGGATGGTCTCTAAATACTGCATATCAACCACATAGCAAACTGTACGGGCGCCAGATAATCGTCCCTCACTGACAGAAGCTTGTGCTTCTTTTGCCCCCACAAATGTTAATGGTAAAAAGCTGCATGTGCTCACTAAATGTAGTGGAGTGATTGGATATATGAGCTTAAAATAAAAGCTTGAGGACCTGAGAAAATGTCCACCCCAGTGAATATGCGCCCAGTGTGGCACTGAGTCACATCCACTCCACACATGAATCCAGGTACCCTGTGTGGATGAGCCTGTAGGTAACTACGAATGAGTGCGGGGGTCAGAGGTCAATTTCTCCTTTCTGTAAACACACACGTCCTCACACTTGGCATAAATGTCTGAGACAGTAAAAGCTCCCTCTCCTTTCATCTTTAATGAAGAACATGTTTGCTCCCCTCCCACTGCACCAGCACCCACGCACACCCATTCACATCCTTTACAGAAACATACAGCACAGCGCTGCGGGGCTGAGCTGAGGGAATCGCTCATTATGAACATCAAAGGCCTCGATGGGCGCCGACTCGATCCTTTGAGACAAAGGGAGCGTCTGACTCGCTGAGCAAAAAGGTCGGACGTCTCCTCTTACACCATCGACCGGGTCTAAATTCAAATAGCAGGGCCGGCAGAGGAGGAGGAATGTAAAGATGTGATGGAAATGGGTCATCGCTTTTTGCCAGGATGTGCTCGCAGCTGACGGGCGGCGAATCAGACTCGTGTTGCCCCTGAAGCCCGGGGCCACAATGTGCCGCTGCTGGAACGTTTGATTGAACAACACTATCGCTGAGTGACAATAACGTCCACGTCGGTTCTCATGTCATGCTCTGTCTGTCAGAGCCGACATGTTCCCGTGTGACGATAGCGAGCACTGGTTCCTTTGAAACATGTGTGATTGCTGAGAATCTGGCTTCAGCCGTTTTCCCTTTCTGTCGTTCCGAGGCAGAGAGGAACGGCAGAGCATCAGCGCCATCTAGTGCCTCTCATGGACGCTGAAGCTCTGCCAGCAGAGGCGCATACAAACTGGAGCGCAGAGTCATAAAGGAAATAAATGGGATTTAGATTTTCACATTGCACCAGTGGGTCTGCTCGTTTCTACTCCGACGTGTCTCATAAGTGTTTTACACCACTTCACATTTTTACAGTGAATTTTCCTTTCTATCCTTAATATCTGCCCTGTTTTCAGATACTAATGCAAGAGTACGGGCAGGTCCGAGTGTATTATGTGAACAGCTTCAGATAAATTAGTTACCATTACTTGGGGATGGCTGTACCTCAGCGAGGTAGCGCAGGTCATCGATTGGTGGTTCGATCCCTTCAGTAGGTTTCCAAGTATCTTTGGGTAAAATACTGAACCCACAGTTTGTCTCCGACACTGAGTGTTAAAGAAAAAAGCACTCAGGTGTACGCGAGCAGCTCTGCATTGCAGTGATGTGCAGAACCCAACGCAATATGATCAATGCAAACACAAGTCACACATCAAAATCAAAGCATCATTATGACAAACTCTACCTGTGGAGCTGCCATGCAAATATGTGCCCACATAATAACTGGTTCTGTTGGAGGCTTCTTTCTGTCAAAAGGAAGTTTTTCCTTCCCACTGTCTCCAAGTGTTTGCTCACAGGGCACATGTTACTGCTGGGGTTTCTCCCTTTTATTGCAGGCTCTTTGTTTATTAAAATATTCTTTCAGTTTTCAAGACAGAAACTTGTTACTGTTAGAATGAAAAGTATTAAGAAGTCAGTTAAATGTAACAACAAAACACTTTGGATCCACACTTTGATTCAAGCTGAAAGGTGACAAATTCCACGAGGAAGAGGTGGCGAGGAAACAAAGAGCAGCACGGGTTCACCGAGCTGTTTGAAGAGTCGCAGCGAGCACGTTTCACACGTGGACACGGAATTCATCCAATGTGTCACAGTCGGTGAAATACTTTACTCAGTGCAAACGGCTCTGTGTAAGTCAAAGACGAATGCTTCCTGGTCATACAAAGGTCATGGCAAAGCATGACTCGGAGGTTACACACAGATTTATGTGCTCACAGGTTACCATAGAGGTGGTGCTACAAAAACATGCACTATAGCCTTGATGCCAGGAACAGGGGCTGCAAAGCAACCAGCCATGATGGAATTAGTGAGTAACACGAGCACAAAGACACCTGAAATAACACAATGATACAACCACAAATCCCCCTCAATACCCTCGAAGAAGTCAAACATGAATCACAAGGGAAGACACAAATATGAGACATAAAATAACAACTGTAGAAGAACAGCACCATGAAGCTACAATCCAATGAAACACAGCAACACAGCCTGCATCATCATAATTAGATTTGTCCAGGATCAACCCGATCAGTCTGGGGGGAGTATTTATTCTGGAAGAGTTTTATTTATTCAAGAAATCTATATTAAATAAATAAAACATATCATCAAGTCAGATTTGCTGTTGGCCAGTCCTGGTGCCAGTTTCTTATTTCATTAGCCAAATCCTTGGATTCTTGGCTAATGCTAGCTGACTGCTCAGGCACCTCATGGGTCCGTTGCAGTGGAACAACAGATTGTGGACGAAGCTCTGCTTTGATGCTGACCGGTTGAAACCACAAAGAAAGGAAGAAGTGTGGGACAAGCACACATATTAGCCACGGTGGCTCTCCACACTTTTAACCCACACAGAACAGAAACAAAATTATTTCACAAATACCAAAAGATGGAAATAAATGATTTGCTCCTCTGATGGCAATCCCTGCCCATTCTACTTTGGCAAATCTCTCAAGCTTCTCTAGATTTCCTGACATGGACGTGCTCTTCTGTTCACCCCACAGATCTTCAATAGGAGCGCTTTGTGGAGCCCACACAGTAACGTTCACTTTGGACCTCTAGACGAAGTTCTTCACCAGGAGTGCCACATGTTTGGGGCCAGAGCAATGACTCAGACCCAGTTTTGCTGCCTTCACATATTTTGATTCCTTTCATCTTGATGAGATTCCCAGTTTGTCAGTAGAGCTGGGCGATAGAACGATAACGATATGTATCGCGATATAACTTTTACTCGATAGAAAAATTAAGCTATCGCGATAGACCTCGCCGCTCTTGTCCTCAAAAAAAAAAAAAAAAAAAAAAGGTCAGCCGATCCAAATGAAGTAGCGCAGAGCCGAACCAATCACAGCCGCAGCGTCACGTCGCGTGACTTGTTACGTACAGCACAAGTGCCAAGCCGCACGTGTGTTTGTTTGGGAAGCAGCCAGCGCGTAATGGAGGAAATGAGTGTGCCGACTAGAAAAATCAACCGAGCGTGACCGAAGAGAAAACAGATGATGGTTCCAATGCCGGAGAGATTGTCGAACGGAAGAGCCAGAGAAGCTCCGTAGTGTGAAGGTATTTCGGCTATTTCAAGTCTGACAAAAAACAGAGTAGCGTGCACTGTAAATGTGCCGAAAGCAAGTCTGGAAATACAATAAACTGGTGCATGCGTCACACTGTGCGCCACGTTATTGTTTCGGTGAAATGAATTTCTACAATACTGTTAATTCTACTCTCTGTAGTGTTTAAATGCTTACATATACACACAGTTACTGTCCCTCCACACATACGACTCGGTTCTGCTTCTATGCCCCAGCTTTGTTTACTTTTTCCCACCGAGGCTTCTAGACTTCTGATTGGCCAACATTTCTGCACGGTTAGGAATCTAGCGCCACCTGCTGCTTTGGCATGTTCATAGCAGCGTTTTCCTTCATTTCTGCCTTTATGTGTGGACGGGATTATTTTTAAAACGAAAACGGAAAATCTCAGTTTTCAAAAATACCCGTGTACGTGTGGACGTAGCCTCAGTGTCTGACTGGAAGCGCTAATTCGTCATTCGGCTTTTGTCAGACTAAAGTAACTGTTAAAACTGTTTGAAAAGCTCAGCTATACAACAAGGAGAGATTGAGAATTTCCTTTTAGTTCTCAGTTTATTTGATATTGACAAAAGTTAGTCAGTTTTGTCTGTTCTTCTGTAAAACAAACTAAGATTTATTTTTAGAATTAATATTTTGTTTCTAAGTGGAATTGACAATTTAGTCTGTTTCGTTTGTTCTATTTTGAAACTTAAACGCTTTAGCGGCTGCCTTTTGTGTAGTTTGCAATATTTGCCTTTATTTATCTGAAAAAGTCTCATGTTCCTTAAGTACATCTACCCTGTTGAACTTATTATGGGAAATAAATATTTAAATAAAAACAAGCTGCTGATTATTTCACATTTTACTTGTGAGCAACGGCACATTTAAATCTTACAAATATAGTTATTTGGCTTATATCGTGATAGATATCGTTATCGCCTGAAATGAAAAAAACATATCGTGATATGAAAAAATCTCATATCGCCCAGCTCTAATTGTCAGTCTATTCCCGTTTAGGGTTTTTGTGATTTTCTTCTTTGAGACTACAATTCCCAACTTGGCGAAGTCATTCACTCCTGTCTTCTGGGGTCTTTAAACCCATCTCTCAGTAGTTTGTTCAGTACTTTCAGCTCTCTTTGAATTTCTTGATGATCCTTCTCACTCCAGTTTTTGGAACTTGGAAAACTTGTCATAACGTCATATATCCATATCCTGATTTTCCTTTGTGACAATCAGCAATCAGTGTGTGTGTCAGGGGGCTGATAATATTTACCCCCATAAGTTTCTTTTTCTGAAATAATTCTGATATTACGTGCCATCCATCCATCCATCCATCCATCCATCCATTCGCTTCCGCTTATCCTTTTCAGGGTCGCGGGGGGCACTGGAGCCCATCCCAGCTGTCATAGGGCGAGAGGCGGGGTACACCCTGGACAGGTCGCCAGTCTGTCGCAGGGCCAACACACAGGGACAGACAACCATTCGCACTCACATTCATTCGCACATTCACACCTAGTGACAATTTGGATTATCCAATTAACCTATCCCCACAAGCCAATTACGTGCCAATAGAACAGAAATATCCTTCATTGTCCCTCATTGGGGACATTCGTGTGTTCCAGCAGCAAAGACGGGCAGATGGAGCATGCAGAGTCACACAAAAGTACAGAATATAACACAGAAAACAAGAAATAAGAGACCGTACACCCGTGTGCAACTAAGAATCACTAACTAACCCCACCAAGTCCACACAGACCCAGGGGGTGGCTTCAAACCCAGGACCTGCTTGCAGTGAAGTAAGTGAAAATGTGGAAAGACACACCAGGCCGGTGTGTTTTCATTTGGCTCAGAGATTATTCTGATGTAAGCTACTGCAGGTTACCTCACAATGCTAACGTAACATCCACCTGCACCTCTGTGGACCAGAGGAGAGGGAACGCCTTTGACTCCACCTGTTGGTTAGTGGAGTCCCAGCCTCACGCTGGACATTTTCTCCGTTGTCTAGCTCTGTTTTTGAAGCCCGATGAGACAAAGTGTGGATGTGAGGGAGAACACTCATGGCCACTGCGTGTTCATGTGTTAGCAACAAAATGAAGATGTTCATGTTGCATCGGCGGACTGTTGACTGAGGTCATACATGAAGGAGAAGAAGGGAGTTTCATCCTGACCTTTGATTCAGTCCAGTTGTTGAAAGATGAGTCGTTCTCTGTTAGAATTTAGTTTATTGTCTGTTTAGTTTTTATTCGTTTCAGTCATGTGACTGTGACTGTATGGACAGCATGTGTCAGAGGTAGGACACTCAGCACAGGTATTACAATAAAAACAAAGATTCTTATGCCACACTTTTAGGGCTTCAGCATCCAGAGTACCAGTGCCTCTAATGAATGCAGTGTGAGCAACTCAGGGTTTAGTATCGTACCCAAGGATACTTGGACATGCAGACCAGAGCAGCAGGGATCAAACCACCAGCCTGATTAGCAATGAGCTGCTCTGCCTCCTCCAGGCGCTCTGAGGGTCTGAGACCAGACGGGACCGGGTGTGCTTGAATTGTCGACATCCAGAGTTTTAATAATCATGTACTGATGAATAGAGTTTTTACCAAACTAAGGAGATTTATTTTAGTTGGTTTTCCAGGTTCGCAGATTCCTGAACTATAATATTCCAGCTCTGCGAGGCTCTGGTGACAACGACAATAGTTTTCGCACTACTTTGTATTTGCTCATTTCCTCATCAAATCGTAACCACCAGGGGAGACGACCCACCAGCCAAAGAAGAGAGAAAGTGGTAGCACTGTGAAAGGCCTGCCTGCCAGCAGCTCTCGGCCCGACGGTGTCATGGTGTCGGGGAAGTTGCCTAATTCTAATGCAGTGCCAAGTGAGCCAAAGAGGAGGCCAAACATCGCGTCTGAGAGAAACTTGGCCAGTTTGAAAGAGCTGATTGTATTTGTTGGATTTTATGCACAGCGGTGACGGCCTTTGAAAGAACATAAATAAAAACGTGCAGGTGACGTGCTGGATCCACAGGCTGCACACTGGTGGATTCACCTGGTGGCTCAAAGCAAAGAAAATGAAGAAGGTTTCAGACTCTGCGGAGGCTGTTTGATTACAGGTGTGCCTTCAGTGAGTCTTGAGAAGCACAGCGCTCATGGCAAACACTGATGCGATTTGTTTACACCTTCGTATTAAAAGCGGGTGACAGCCAGCGGCTGCAGCTCCTCCTGTTCCCGTCCCTGTGCTGTAATTATCACCTCCATGTCACCACCACACAGACGGAACTGCAGCCTGCGCTGCCGCTGCTGATGAAGAGCCACCAGAGGCCCTGCACAGGTCGGCTCAGTCGCAGGCTCTCTTGAAAGGGACACAAAGCCTGCGGATGAGGAGTTCCTCTGTGTGGCTCAGGGGGATGTGGACACAAGGCGATGGACTGAGCTTCATAAAGACCATTATGATCTTTGATGTCAGGCTCTGCTGTCTTTCTTACTCAGGAGTTTTCTGTGAACGCCGCTCTTTCTCTGTGCGGCTCTTTGCTATAATATTTGCAACCCCTAACCCTGTGCAACATGGTGGCTGTTAAGATGGCCAAATAAACTTGGAAAGTTAAGCTCGTGGTTTCCTGTGAGGCAGAAGAGCTCCCAGCAGAGAAATGTTTAAACCTGACGCAGGAACAGATTAAGTTGGAAGAATGTGAAGACTGGGAGCAGGTTGTGTCCATGACAAATATCTAGATATGTAAACAGTCATGTATCAATTATTCAAGAAGAAGAAAGTATTTGCACAAAGCCTCAACGAGCTTTAACCGAAACATACAAACTGCAGGAGTCTCCTACCTTGAATCGTACTTTCTTGAGCATCGTTACTCCAAGTGAAATTAAACGAAACTAAGGGTTAGAGAATTCCAGCCTCCATTCAGGAAAATCCACCGAAACTCCAGCCAGAAGATCCAAAAAGAATCCCAGCGTGCTCTGCAGCGAGGCGTCCGTCTGCCGGCTGTGTTTAACACGCCACAGACAGCAGTGCTGCTCTCCCCTCAAACCTTCTGCAGAGCTTATCAGCTCATTCACTCGGAAAACAGACACACCCTCCTCCTAATGACTGGAGGGCCACTATTAACACCCCCGCCCCCCAACAATGCCCCACAGGCTAAATAAGGCGGGTGGTAAGCTCTCTCAAACACCGCCCCACTCCCCAACATTTACCCATCTGCTGCCCACAGCAGCTCAACATCAGACTTCATACCATACCATACCATACCAACTTTATTTCTAAAGCACTTTAACATAAAACCAGAGTTTCACAAAGTGCTGTACATGTTAATAGCATACGTAAAGAAAATAAAAATGAGATACGATAAAATAAATAGATACAATAAATTGAAACATGTTAAAACAAATTGAGTCAACCCCTCTAATCAATGCCAAAGGCTTCAGCGAATAAATATGTTTTAAGAAGACTTTTAAATTCAGAGAGAGAAGAGGCCTGCCTAACATGCAAGGGCAGATCATTCCACAACTTTGGAGCAGCTACAGCAAAAGCACGATCACCTTTAAGTTTATACTTAGTTTTCGGTACCTTAAGGAGTTGCTGATTGGCGGACCTAAGGGAACGGGCAGGTGTATATGGTTGTAGTAGCTCCGAGAGGTAGGGGGGGGCCAGGCCATTAAGAGATTTAAAAGCAAATAAGAGAATTTTAAAAACAATCCTAAAATGTACAGGTAGCCAGTGGAGTGAAATTAAAATAGGGGTAATGTGCTCAAACTTTTTTGTTCCAGTTAAAAGACGTGCTGCAGCATTTTGCACAACCTGCAGGCGCCTAATGGACGCATCACTAACCCCAAAATAAAGTGCGTTACAATAATCCAGCCTAGAAGTAACAAAGGCATGGATTACTGTCTCAAAATGCTGTTTCGATAAGATAGGCTTTATTTTGGCTAATTCCCTCAAATGAAAAAAGCTAGATCTTACAACAGCTCTGACCTGGCTTTCAAGTTTAAGATTTGCCTCTATTTTAACTCCCAGATTAGTGATGACTGGTTTAACATACTGTGCCAGTGAACCAAGATCTATAATAGTGGCCTCAGAAGCGCCACCAAAAACCATCACTTCTGTTTTCTGTTCATTAAAATGTAAAAAGTTCAAAGCCATCCAAGTTCTTATTTCATCAAGGCATCTGAGCAGCGGGTCTACTGAGAAGCCATTTATCTTTTTAAGTGGGAAATAAATCTGGGAGTCATCGGCGTAGCAGTGGAAAGAAATCCCATGTTTCCTGAAAATAGACCCAAGGGGTAGGAGATATAGAGAGAAAAGAAGCGGGCCTAAAACTGAACCCTGTGGAACCCCACATTGAAGAGAAGCAGTAGAGGATACAAACTCCCCGAGTTTCACAGAGAAAGTTCGCTCTGCCAAATAGGATCTGAGCCACTGCAGTGCGGCACTCCGCATACCCACCAACTGCTCTAAATGGGAAATTAAAATATTATGATCCACTGTATCAAAAGCAGCAGTTAAATCTAACAGCACGATAATAACACAGTCACCTGAGTCATTTGCCAAAAACACATCATTAAAAACTCTTAAAAGGGCAGATTCAGTACTATGTAAAGCTTTAAAACCAGATTGGAAAACTTCTAAAATACCGTGTTCTTCTAGGAAGGACATTAATTGCTTGTAAACTACCTTTTCAAGAATCTTTGAGATAAAAGGCAGTTTGGAAATAGGTCTGTAATTCGCAATAATATCAGGATCAAGAGCAGGTTTTTTGAGTAGAGGCTGAATCACTGCATGTTTGAGATTGACAGGTACAACACCAGAGGACAGACTACTATTTACAATGGATTGTACAGCTGATGCTATAGTGAGAAAAACCTCTTTGAAAAATCGAGGAGGGAGAGCATCATAAGGGGAACCTGAGGGCTTCATGTGAGCAACCAACTCCTGCAGGCAGAGCAAGGAAACTGGCTCGAACCTGTCAAAGACAGCAGAACTAGGGACAGGGGTAGAAGGGTCGAGAACGGACTGGGAAGTCTGCGCTTTGACAGATAGCACTTTATCAATAAAAAAGTGCAGGAAGTTTTCACAAATTTCCTGAGAAGACTCGACACCAACAGTCTGTGGAGCATGAAGGACCATGTCAATAGTCTTAAATAAGACATGAGGCTTACGACAATTTGCCTGAATAATAGTAGCGAAATGTTTCCTCTTAGCATCTTTTACAGTTTTCTGGTAAGAATTCCAGTAATCTTGTAACATTTGGTATGACACCTGAAGTTGATCCTTCTTCCATTTACGTTCAGCTCTCCTGCACTTTCTTCTGGCAGCCCGGGTGTCTTCATTCAGCCAGGGTTCAGATTTGGCTTTAACTTGCTTAAGCTTAAAGGGGGCCACTGAATCTAAAGCAGTTTGGCAGACAGAATAAAACCACGTACTCAGCTCTTCTGTATCATTGCATATCATTCATCTTCACAGCTGTTCATCTTCGTCTGTCAACACAACGCAGTCAGACGCAGAACGAGCTCCTGAAACTTAGCGGGCACGTTTCCATCTGTAAAGGTTTTTAAGGACAAACATATGATCCAAACACAGCATCAGTGTGTCTGCTGGACTCAGAGTTCTGCGATGGACAGACTTTAGTGGAGTCTGGTGGCAGTACCGGCTCTCAGCTTTGCATGAACATCCTGTAATGTGGCAGTTTTACTTTGCTTCACCGTTCCTTGGACCACTGAGGGAAACTGTATCGATGTTTCCAGAGCTTTTAATACATCTCAGTGGAGGAAACATGCTGGCCATCCATGATACGCTCAGCCTGTAAATCTGTTTTCTACACACAAACTGACTTGTGTTGGCTTACATGTACATTTACAAACAAAGGCCTGATCAGGAGAAAAATGAGCAAAGCAGAAAAGAATCAGGTTTGTTTTAAAGAAACCACCTCTCGTGCTAATATAACAGAATCTTACACAGAACCTCGTAGACTCGGCCCAGTGCTGCAGATGATTTGTGCTCACTTACAAATACAACTGCTGCATTCAACTTTTAAACCATTGTTGAAGCACAAACACATTTGCAGGCTGTGTGATGCGTCACTGTACAGGCCATGCTCTGGATCTTTACCATCAATCATTAGTTTTAATAATTATATTGGCCACGGCTCCAACACCACTGTGAAGTTTGCTGATGACACGGTGATGTTGGGCGCCATCTCTAACAACAATGAGGCGGCCTACATGGAGGAAGTGAAGAATCTGGCATCGTGGTGCCAGGATAACCGCCTCCAACTGAACGTTGGCAAGAACAAGGAGCTGGTGGTGGACTTCAGGAGGAGTCAGCACAGAGACCACAAGCCCATTATCATCAGTGGAGCTCCAGTGGAGAGGGTGCACAGATGTCCACATCTCCTCAGACCTGACATGGTCTGCCTACATTCAGGTCCAGTCCAAGAAGGCTAGGCAGCGCCTGTATCATCTCCGACAACTGAAGAAGTTCAGGTTCTCTCCAGTGATCCTCAGGACTTTCTATGCAGGTGCTGTGGAGAGCATCCTCACACAGAACATCACATCCTGGTATGGAAACAGCTGTGTCAAGGACAAAAAAGCTCTTCAGAGAGTGACCCGTACAGCAGAACGCTGCTGCAGGGCTGCTCCCCCTCCCTACAGGACATCTGCACGAGGAGATGCTGGACCAGAGCAGCTCAGATACTGAAGGACCCGTCCCATCCCAGCAGTGAACTGTTCCAGCTTCTGCAATCAGGCAGAAGGTTCCACACCATCTGGGCAAAAACAGAGGCTGAAGAGGAGCTTCTATGCTCAGGCCATCCCTCCTAAACCAGAACCCCCCTGCATAAGTGACCGAGACAGGACTCGTTCTTAACACACCCCAGCCTGACGCTTCTCACCTTCACCACAGCACTCGACTCTTTAACACCCACTCGCACAACGTCAAATTTCCAGATTGTTTTATTTTATTCAATGTATATAATGTTGTCTCTCCTTTGCACAGGCGAGGAGCGTGTGAGGACACATGACCTGCTGAAGTTCACACTGAGCATCAGAATGAGGAGATTGACGGCACAGCTGCTGGAGCCAGGCAGCCTGGTCTCAAACTACTCATCTACTGGGATGTTCCCACACAACCAGCTCTACAAGAGAGAAGATCCAGTGAGCAGCAGCGCTCCGGGTGAAAATGTGTTGTTGATGCTGCCTCCAGCTGATAGGAACAGTAACAACCACTCAATAAAAAAGCCACGCAGAAGCTGCTGTGACCCCCACTCATGATCCTGATGAGTGAAGTCCTGTGGGATCAGAGCAGCTGGGGGCTTAGAGGCAAACATTGGTCATCAGGAGAAAAACGCCTCAAATGCCAGCAGACTGAGTGGGTGTGGTTAATCTGATTGTTGATAATAACAGGCGTGCTGGCTATTTCTGTTTCACACAGTAACCAACGCAGTGAGCACTACAACACAAACAGGACAAACACGATTTCTTCTTCACACAACGACCTAATTATGACAGGCCCACTGAAACAAAAACCCAAGTCAGACTTACATTTTCCATAATACATTTTATTCCATTAAAGATTCTTTTTTTCTAATTGTACACTGGAATGTCAAGATTCCCCTTCAGTAATGTAGTTAAAAACGCTGCGTGTCGTCAACTTCCACCTCACGTCTACGAAACCACTGCGACAATTTGGTGAGTACAAATTTGGGGAAAAAAGGAAAAAACCCATGAAAGACAAACTCATTACAGTGAATAATAAAGTAAAGGATGACTGTGAGAACAGAAGAGCTGAGCTGGGATGTGAGCGCAGCGAGTGGAGCATCAGGCTGGCAGCCTCTGATCTGTGTGCCAACTTGCACCCACTGCCATCGGAGACGTGAGCGCTCCTGTGGGATGGTAGATTAGGGGCTGGGGTGTTGTTTCTGGGCTTTTCTTCAAAGTCCTGTTTTTGGATATCTGATAGCTGAGAGGTGGACTTAAATGGACCAGAGGTTAACACACAGTCTGTTCTTGACAAAATAAGGAGTGGCTGTAATGGTGTTACCATAAAAATTAAAAAAAACCATTTTCTCCAGATGCAACAGTCAAATGTATTTGCTGTTTGGTAACAGCGCAGCCGAGAGTCCCTCACAAATCCTGCTCTTTACTGTCAACCTCCAGATTAGTGGCAAACAATCAAAAACATACAGCAAACAGTAAAAAATGTATCCACGTTGAACATAAAAGGAGAACTTTGCTGATGATGACCTCACACAGTACAGGCGACATACTGAGTACAGCCATGTTTTCCTTTTTAAGCACGTGTACAGAAATCTGGGGAGAAACAAAATTCAAAGCACGAGAGAGAAACAAAAGAAGCTGAATGAAGAACGACACCAAGACATCAGATCACAACAGTTTAGTGATTAAACAAAGTCAGGCTTATAACGACTGAGACAGCTACTATTCTGCAGTTTAGAAAACGTGAAAAGAAAGAGCGAGAATCCCGGCGAGCGAGCGTTGTGGAGGATGCATGAACACCAGGGTGGGCAGTTAAACAACCAGCGCTCAGTGTAGTGGCCCGGTCTACCGCCAGGGTTTACCTGACCGCTAGGCTCTCCTGCACCCCTGCAGTCATCCTCTACTTTGTCCCATACAGTTCTGCTTGGCGGACACAAGTTTGCTCTGTGTGTGTTTGTGTGTGTGTGTTTGTGTGTGTGTGTTTGTGTGTGTGTGTTTGCCGGTTCAATTAACTCTATATATAGATGATCCTCTCATACAAACATATAAATACACCACCGCTGCGACGCTCCACCACAGGAAGAGGCCTCGCCCCAGGGCTGACTGAGTCCTGTCGATGTTCACAGTCTCATAGTGTATGCAGGGTGGGCAGGCGAGAGATCTTCAATCTTTCTGTGAAGCATAGATTTAGACTTTTTTTTGTTGGTGATTTTGTTTTTTCAATTTTTTTCTTTGAACAGGTTTACAGGATTTCATATTTGTCGACGACAAAGGAGGTTTCTGAAGAGAATCTAATGGAGCTGTCGTCGTCTACGTGAGTCACTTTGGTAACCTGTGGACAGAGAAACACGAGTCTGTTAGCAGCAGCTACTCCGTCTATCACAGGGACGAACACACAGCACTGTCATCTGGATTTTAAGCTCACGCCACACTCTGTGGCCTCTTAAACATCCATTCAGCTTTTTGATCCACTGAAAACTTGGATTGTTTTGTTTCTTTAGTTACAAGCAAACAAAAACCACAGAGTGACTTTTTGGGGCAGGCTAATGTTAGCCAACAGCTAACATTAGCCTGCCTTACTATGTAACAAAACAGTCTTAAGTGGACAACATGTGTTTTGTCCCAAATCCCAGGGCCACTCAGTCCCAGTTATTAATGATCTCTTCCCATCTTCCTCCCCTCACCCCCAACCACTCGCGGAAGATGGCCGCTGCTCCCTGAGCCTGGGTCTGCTGGAGGTTTCTTCCCTTCCAACTGTCACCAAGCGTTTGCTCACAGCACAGTGATTGTTGGGGTATTCTCCCTGTTATTGTAGGCTCTTTACTTTAAAAGCACCCTGAGGGGACTTGTTCTTTGCTTCTATATAAATAAAACTGAATTATGAAGTTACTGACATTTGTCACGTATTAAACTAAAGGCCGATTCACTTTAGAGAACCGAAGACCTTCTGTGGAAAATGTGCTCCTCAGTTAAACAGAGCTTCTGTCCCTCACACTGAAGTCAGCCTCCATCATATGCAACCCACCTGGATGTCGCAGTAGTTGCGCTTAGACACAAAGGACAGGCTGACAGGAAAGAAGTCATTGGGCTGCCCAGCGATGCTGAATTCCAGGCTGCCCGTCTTGTTGTTGGCATCAATGACAGGTAGGCACCACTCGAGGATGTTTCGCCTGCTGTCGTGTTTGTACTCTCCATCCAGATCACCGATCACCGGAGCTCCCACTCCAGACCTGAGGAGCACCGGGAATGTCGGTCATACACAGGACTGACAGGGATGTGACAGAGTAACAGTTTTCTTCTTATACACATTTTGTGAATAAGTACGTACGGTACAGGGATGCTGATGACCACGTCATTCAGCTCAAGGTTCTCCTCCTGCAGCTCATATTCAATGTTGACATCACAGCCAGTCCCACTCTCTGACGGCCAGCAGTTTACTGTGAGGAGGAAGAGTCGGTCAGGTTGCAGTGAGGAGGAGGAAGAGTCGGTCAGGTTACAGTGAGGAGGAGGAAGAGTCGGTCAGGTTGCAGTGAGGAGGAGGAAGAGTCGGTCAGGTTGCAGTGAGGAGGAGGAAGAGTCGGTCAGGTTGCAGTGAGGAGGAGGAAGAGTCGGTCAGGTTACAGTGAGGAGGAGGAAGAGTCGGTCAGGTTGCAGTGAGGAGGAGGAAGAGTCGGTCAGGTTACAGTGAGGAGGAGGAAGAGTCGGTCAGGTTGCAGTGAGGAGGAGGAAGAGTCGGTCAGGTTGCAGCGCAATATTTACTGCAGTATTACAGCCATGCCAGTAATGATCAAGGTTGTTATCGTTAATGAAAACTAACGAAATAACGAAAACTAGAAGTGAAAAAACATTTTCGTTAATGGAAATAAAAATAAAAACAAAAAAGGAAAACTAACTAAAACAGTAATGTGTGTTCACAAAACTAAAATTAACTGAATTTATAGCAAAAATGTGTTTAGTTTCATTGATGTGTGCGTGTCATACAATAGTCAAGGGTGAAAATGAAGTTTAGTTTCCAGATTTTTTTCTTGCTGTGTCTCATTATGCCAGCAGGTGGCAGTACGTTAGTCGAGTCATCTGTGTTGCTGCGTCCACGCGCAGAATCATGTCAGCAAAAGTCGGGAGAAAGCGCCAGAGTCCAATTTGGGATTACTTTGAATATGACTGTGTTTGGATAAAGCAAGTGTCTTGTAGTGGAAAGAGACAAATTATGAGGGACAAAAAGTGAAAAAAAATCCCACAAACCTTAAAGTGCGCTTGAAAAGCTCACACAAGAAGGCTAACCTAGCTTACCTTGAGAAGGGAGCACACTCAACCCTCATCCCCAGAAACAGAAGCTAACACCAGGCAAGGCAGCGTGATGCATCCCGAGACAACAGGACAGAGATATCTACATAACTGTGTGAGTCAATTGCCTTCAAAGAGTTTATCAATTCACTTGAACCAAAATTACGAACACCCGGTGCTGCGAGAGTTAATAGTCTCATTGGGGCCAAGATATACATTTTATAGTTGCCTGGTATCAATGGTTGTTCATCTGCCTTTATTTATTTATTTATTTAAAGAACCCATAGGTGGGAATGTGAGTTGTCTGTCTCTGCGTGTTAGCCCTGCGACAGACAGGCGACCTGTGCAGGGTGCAGGTAGCTGGAATAGCAACATACCCAAGGATGAGCAGAAGAGCATGACTGATATGATGAAACTGGGATTTTGTTGCACTAGAGCTGGGCGATAGAACGATAACGATATGTATCGCGATATAACTTTTACTCGATAGAAAAATTAAGCTATCGCGATAGACCTCGCCGCTCTTGTCCTCTTTAAAAAAAAAAAAAAAAAAAAAAAGGTCAGCCAATCCAAATTAAGTAGCGCAGAGCCGAACCAATCACAGCCGCAGCGTCACGTCGCGTGACTTGTTACGTACAGCACAAGTGCCAAGCTGCACGTGTGTTTGTTTGGGAAGCAGCCAGCGGGTAATGGAGGAAATGAGTGTGCCGACTAGAAAAATCAACCGAGCGTGACCGAAGAGAAAACAGATGATGGTTCCAACGCCGGAGAGATTGTCGAACGGAAGAGCCAGAGAAGCTCCGTAGTGTGAAGGTATTTCGGCTATTTCAAGTCTGACAAAAAACAGAGTAGCGTGCACTGTAAATGTGCCGAAAGCAAGTCTGGAAATACAATAAACTGGTGCATGCGTCACACTGTGCGCCACGTTATTGTTTCGGTGAAATGAATTTCTACAATACTGTTAATTCTACTCTCTGCAGTGTTTAAATGCTTACATATACACACAGTTACTGTCCCTCCACACATACGACTCGGTTCTGCTTCTATGCCCCAGCTTTGTTTACGTTTTCCCACCGAGGCTTCTAGACTTCTGATTGGCCAACATTTCTGCACGGTTAGGAATCTAGCGCCACCTGCTGCTTTGGCATGTTCATAGCAGCGTTTTCCTTCATTTCTCCCTTTATGTGTGGACGGGATTATTTTTTAAAACGAAAACGGAAAATCTCCGTTTTCAAAAATACCCGTGTACGTGTGGACGTAGCCTCAGTCTCTGACTGGAAGCGCTAATTCGTCATTCGGCTTTTGTCAGACTAAAGTAACTGTTACAACTGTTTGAAAAGCTCAGCTATACAACAAGGAGAGATTGAGAATTTCCTTTTAGTTCTCAGTTTATTTGATATTGACAAAAGTTAGTCAGTTTTGTCTGTTCTTCTGTAAAACAAACTAAGATTTATTTTTAGAATTAATATTTTGTTTCTAAGTGGAATTGACAGTTTAGTCTGTTTCGTTTGTTCTATTTTGAAACTTAAACGCTTTAGCGGCTGCCTTTTGTGTAGTTTGCAATATTTGCCTTTATTTATCTGAAAAAGTCTCATGTTCCTTAAGTACATCTACCCTGTTGAACTTATTATGGGAAATAAATATTTAAATAAAAACAAGCTGCTGATTATTTCACATTTTACTTGTGAGCAACGGCACATTTAAATCTTACAAATATAGTTATTTGGCTTATATCGTGATAGATATCGTTATCGCCTGAAATGAAAAAAACATATCGTGATATGAAAAAATCTCATATCGCCCAGCTCTATGTTGCACTTAATTATTGCAAACACGACTAAAACTATAACTGAAACGAATCAAAACTAAACTGAAACTAAGGATTTTCAAAAAATAAAAACTAAACTAGCAAACAATTGGTAAAAACTAATTAAAACTGATATAAAATTGAAAATCTGAAGTCAAAACTAAATAAAAATAAAAACTAATGAAAATTGCAAAACTATTAAAACCCTGGTAATGATAATAAGTGCCAGTGGCAATCTTCAACATTTCCCACACAGCCATCTAACATCAAGGCTCCCATTATCTAATGAAATCATTACGCAGCTACTCAGCTAACTAAATATTCACATTTAGGCAGAAATCACAGCGTGCTAATTTAACTTCTTCACTGAGGATATGCGACGCTTGTATTTGTCATACATCAACCCGAACAGCTCAGACTGGGCACACATGTACGGCTAAACACTGTCTACAGATGCCATCCTGTGCTGTGGGAAACAAACATTACTACCACTGTCAGTGTGCTTTCTTAAAGAGGACAGGAGCTGCAGACATCAGGACGTACTGGTTAGAGGTATGAGGGACTCGTCTGTGGTTTGTAGTCTCCACTTCAGCACACCCACATCATTGTTAAGAGGGAAGGACTTCTCCGGGTTCTTCAGGCCAATCACAGACTCAGCTGTGAACAACTTCTTGTCCACATTAGGATGTGTCTAAGAAACAGAGGGCGAGACGCGTTTCAATAAAGATCTTTTACTGTCAAACATCACAGCAAAACAGCCTGGGTCACTTTAAACAGAACAGACTCAGAGGCTTACGCTCTTCTTACCATTTCATCATTTCTTAACAAAGTGAAGAGCTTAAGTCTCTGGAATTGCTTTGAAGAGGGACATTTGCATTTGCAAGCTGCTGTAAACCAAAAACATGCAGTCATCCAAACCTGAAAGGAATTTCTGTGTTTACCTGTCGACCAGGAAAAACACTGCTGTGTCTGCCTTCATCTCATTTTTAACATTACACTGCTCACTTCTGTGTTTTCTGAATGCGGGCTTATAGCGCCACCTGCTGCTCTGGCATGCTCGTGACAGCGTTTAACATAGTTTGTGTGCTTTCACAGAAATATTTCTTAAAACATAATAATTATCTTTGTTTGCTGGATTGTGTTTGAGCCCCTGTAAATAGGGGACCGTGGATATAGACTCCTCATATAACTGTAGCTTCAACGTTCAGGTACACAGCTGAAATCCAAACGCACTTCAAAATTACGATTATGGTTAAAAACAAATGTAATGTAAATAAAACTGAGTTATGTGTTTAACATAACATACACAGTGGAGCACTGTCTGCTGCACACGTGTGTGTGATAAACCAACCTGCAGTTGCAATCCTTTGCCATCATTGTTATTGATAATCAGGCGGATGCGTCCATATTTGTCGTCTGTGACTCGGAGCGTCACCATACCCAGCACCTCCATGTTCTGTAGGCCGCCATCACGGCCACAGGTCAACGTGATCTTCTCCTCCACACGCAGATGCACACTGCAGGTCAAATCACCCACACACACTTTAAGAAAGCAGCACTGAGATGACACTGTGACTGAATCTTAGCATGAAGTTGAAGTTACACCAGTGAGACACACGCACGCACACATGCGCTGAGAAACAGGAGATTTGTAACCGTCCGTTTTCTTCACCTGTCTGTAAGCAGCCTGTCTGTGAGGCGTGCTGCACTGTTGGACACTTTGTTACAAATTAAAAAGCCTCACTTATGAAAATGTTACATTGTTACAATGTTAGAATTAAGTTATAATACAATTATAACAATTATAAGTTTAGGATCCACTGAGAGACATCTATGAGCCTGTTAACCGCACCCAGCACACACCTGTACCCAGCATGCACCTGTCACACTGTGGGTGTGTTTGTTTTGTGTCACTAACTGGGTGGTGCATTAAAGCAGGAGATTAATTAATGTACATGCAACCAGTTTTACAACTAGGTGAGGGCGCACTGATGCCAAGCTCGACCTGTAATGACATCATCCTTTATCCTTCTGTTATTTGACTTTAACAGGGAAACTTATATATTTAAGGTAAAAGTATTGGATTGCCACAAATGAGAAGAATAAGTAAATAAATGTGTCGTGATCACAGTTCAGATGTCGTTACTGCAACAGCCTGATGAAAACAGCCAGTCCCAGAAGAATACACAGCACTGAATGATGAGGGCATACCTCTCCATGTTGACTGGTGGGGGCAGAACTTTCGAAACATCGGATCCCCTCTTTCCTGTGGTGGGCATGATGGTTTCACCCTCAGACTTGAGCTTGTCAACAAAATTGTCCACCTCTTTCCCTTTAGCCCCCAGTTTCAGAGCCTTACTGGGTCCACTTGGTCTGAACAGAAACAAACACCATGTCCCATCAGCCTAATCAGTCCACTGTTTGTGCAACCACAACAAAATCTTCCCATACAAACTTGAGTTGTACCTGACTGGAGCCGCTGTGATCTTGGGCTTCTCTGGCTCGATGATGGTGTCTGTGATGATGGTCCCTGAGGACACACTGGTCATGCCAGCGCTGCCAAACCCGCCAAAAGCTGGCACCTTCTTCCCGGAGCGCTCAGCGTCCCTCCTGGCCTGCTGCAGTTCCTTGGCCTTCCTCCTCATCTCTGCCTTGGCCTCGCGCTCCTGAGTCTGTAGGATTACAAAAGAAAGTGAGCAGGGATCAGAACAGCACGCTCAGCGCTAATACAGTCACAGCACGACAGCTGACAGTTACTCTGAAGGAGGGAAAATATAGGACTGTGTTAAATTTTAAATACTGACAGTGCAGCTGTGTTGTCAACCATGCGGGTTCATCACACTTTGCTTAGCCTGTACAGTGTGTACGTCTCATATTCTCCTTCATCTCCCTCCTTCTATTAAGCTTTGAAAAATCACTAAACTCCAATTGTTGCATTTTGTTTCTTTTACAAGACAAATAATAATTGTGTAATATAACTTTCCATGTGCTTCTTTCTAATTTGCCTGAATAATTCAACAGGAATCCAACGAGGCAGGCAGAGCCACATCTCACCTCCCTGACGGCGCGGAACACCTTCTCCTCGTGGGAGTCCATCTCTGTGAAGGTGCGGATCTGAGCCAAGTTGACGTTCTCTCTATAGCCCAGTGCAACGATCTCATCGAAGGCGAAGATCAGATCGAAACAGTGCTCCGATATTTCACTCTCCTCCAGCACACGACAGTACTCTGGGATCTGGAACAGACGGGAGGAGCGATTCATTTAAACTAATGGATAAGGATACAATAAGGACACATTAAGCACCACTGTAGCCTAGTTCTTGCTGACAGACTTTACTAACACCATTTATTTACCCATTATTCCCAGAACCTAATCTTCATTTGCACACCAGCTTCCATACAGATTAACTGGTATCATCTGCCCCACTTCTATCACCATCAACAACATGTGACTGAATACAACAAAGCATCAATTGGATTCACAGCTTTTCCCCACAATGAAAAACTGACATCTGTATGTAGATTTCCTTCTTACCGTGTCCTCACAGTTCGCAGCAGAGGATGCAAAAATGATATATGCCAACAGTGACATGTTTACCGCATGGATACTGGCTGGCCTATCAAACAGACAGCAACAGGGACCCAGGTGTTACAGCTGTTTCTCCTTATTGGAGACAGGGGCCTTTGTGCTGAACAGTAACTGTAGGTAAACAAGGCCCACAGTGGCCTTTTAAACACAGTGATGAATAAGAAAATGTGGCGTAATGCTGTGTGTCCACAGGCAGTGCTTCCTGCACTGGAAGGAAACGTGGACTCACACTCAGAGCGCTTTTTCCTAACACGTGTTGTTGCTAGGCTACAAAGACATCTTCAGTGTTTTGTCCTCTGCTGTTATTTAGTGTTTAGAGCTTCAGAGGAGCTTTGAGTCTCATGATGCAGTAACACTGATTAGAGCAGCTGCTTGCTGAGGGCAGTTTCAACGTAAGAACTTCAATAATTACTTTTTATTATTTTTTTCCTGGTTTGTACATGCAGTGTTTTTAAAACTGTATTTTAAACCTTTATATTTTTTGCTGTTGAAGCCTGACTCTTAACATCTACTGTAATACAAACGTATGGTCGTATTGCATTAACAGCCTAACACTGTTGACTTCATCACTTCAGTCAGCATGAAGTTCAGTGGCCGTGTTGCCTAAAGGCTGGCAGCAAAAGCATCGCTCCACCTCACATTTCAGCTTCTCGCACTTTAACATCATTTCAGTCATTAATTTTTTTCTTTCTTCATTAATTCAAGACAAACGTGCCTTTCATGCCCAACTACAACAAACTGTGGGAAAGCAACAAAGAGAAGTCTGTAATCTTTCTTTGCTTTCTTTTCAGCGGCCACCAGGGGGCGTCTCCAGGTAAACAGCTGGTGAGTTTATGGGCTCGGTGACTAATTTCAGGCCATAATGAATAAAATATTGAGCCCATTATGTAAATATGAGTTATTTTGGGTGTGAGGATTACCCAAGGTATGCTCATCGGCTAATGTTTGTGATTTACATGCTGCTAGCTAGTCATCTTTTTACAGTGAGATCACCCTTAGTTCATCACAGCTGGTTTCAAAGAAGCTACATCCATCATGTACACTTACTGTAACGTTCAGAACGTACAGGTTTATACAGTGACACGTCTCTACATTTATTCTTCTTTGTTACCAGACCGGTCACCTCGTCGACACGTCAGACAACATGTACTTAAATGCTCTTTGCAAACTGACTTCTATCCAAGCCTGCCTGTGTGCGCTTACCACACGGGAAAACAGTCTGAGTGTCTCCAGGTCCTCCAGGATGTTGCTGTTCTTGGTGGTGATGAGGACCATGTAGAGCTTCTCCAGTGGCTGGTACACATAGCGAACGCTGTCTGTTTCCACAAAGGTGTGCTGCTTGCCCGTGTTCATCAGTTTAGGAAACGCAGCTAGGAGACCCTCAATCCGTGTCCGGGTCATTTCCACAAACTGCCGCGATACGATGGCCTTGCCGGCCTTGGTGCACACCGCCGCTGCCAACAGCACCTGAGGGGTACAGAGGAATTTCACTACTTTAGTTTCCCACAGACCTGAACTATTACAACTAAAGATGCAGTAATCGGACCAACATCTATGCTCATAATAACAAAAGGGAGGTCAGCAAATGTCAACATTCAATTTTTTTTTTCATGTAATATTTTCTTCTTTTATTCCAAAGAAACAAGAAAAAACTAAACAACAAAAAAAACAGAACTGTTTACACTACTGCAGATCTTCATCACACTTACTGAGGATTCATTCATCAGCAGGAAATCTACCACATAGGTACACTGTGACTGCAAACTACTTGGAAACCCTACATCTTAACCTGATGTGCTCCTGCCTAAAAATGTAACGTCATGTTGACACAGCCAGAAACAACCGTGACTGTTCAATACCACCGATCCCTCCTGTGAATTTCTGCTACTTTTTGCTGTAGTCTTTGATTTGATTTATCAATCATCTACATATAAGGAATAATAATCATAGTAAATAAGAACACACATTTCACCAAATTACAGGAGGAAGATTGACAAAACTATCAGAGTGAACATGAGGAAATGTACAAAGAAGAGGAAAAGCTTCACATTGAAGAGTGGAGACTCAGGAGCAAAAAGTCTTATTTGCTTTCGTCATAGGTGACACTGCATATAAAACCCAGGAAACGAGCACAATGTAATTAGCACATAATGCACCAGCACACAAATGCTGATAACATTGGCCACTTGCATAGGTTACATCGTTGGCTCTTCAAATATCCACTGTAGAAGTCTAAGTCAGCCATTATCCAATGCTAGCCTGATGTGGCCTACACTCAGGTAGGACAATATCAGCTGATTCTGATATTTAGCGATACAGTGAAGTCAGAAAAACCAGACAAGAGTACTTGTCATTTGATATATTGGTGCTCTCCTGATTACACACGGCTGTAGTTGTTTGAGGACATTACTAAATGCACATGAACTAACCGCTGTTTGCCTTTCTCTTAGGTGAGCGTGTCTTACTGGTGCAGATGTTAGCACAATGGAAAATGATCTTATAAAAGAATCAGGGGTCGTTTAATATAATGAGTATAACAATGGTTGACATAAACGGACGCTTTACGTGGCTGTGCTAAATGACTGGAGGAACTGCATTGATTACACGTTGACAATAGAAATGGAAGAGCCGATCGCACCGATGTGAACTCGATAAAGACGCGCAGCAACTGGTTATCGAAGTCATCGACACTAGCTAACTATAATAACACAGTTGTACGTATAGTTGGGGTATGTCGCAGAGCCGGGGTCGGTTTAACCTGGCTTATTACAATCTGACAGCAGGCAGTGGTTGCACGGATCCGGCTACTGACAGGAGACAACTAGCGCTAGCCCGCAAAGCTAGTTCACGTCAGCACGGACTGCACAGCTAAAGCGCTTCACTCAGGTGAAATTCAACTTTGACGACTCATTTACTCGATTTTAGCACCTGAACATGTCGCTATCACTGTGGCTCCGATAAAAAAAGCACCGTTTATTAATTGTCTTCTTTCGTTCATGAGGGGGGGAGAAGCTAGTTTGCTCATACCTAGCTTTAGCTACTAGCCAATGTTATGATAGCTGCTAGGCCCGATAAAAGGCAGGGAAATAATGGTCACTTTCGACTGTCACTCACCATTGTGGTCTCTCTCTACGGCACGACGGTCGTCAGTCTCTCGCGTTTCTTGCTTTGGTGATTCCTCGTCCCTCTGGAATAGCAAGGTGCGAATATACAGCTGACTTCTAGTTGTGTGATTGTTAGCTAGTTAGCGTCAATATGGCAGCAGCGCAGAGCCACGTCTCCACCGGAAGAGCCGCTGGATCAGCCCACCGTGGAAACCAATGACGTGGGCCCCCAAATGTTGGCCTTGTTGCAAAAAGAAGTTACTCAGATTACTTCCACCAGCGTTTCTTCTTCTTCAGACTTCTGACTACTGACCACAAATTACCTCCACGCGATTACTTTTAACGTTTATCAGCGTATCAGTAACCTGGCAAACACATAAATATTATTCAGAGAGGTTGTCAGAGTAGTTCTGAGTGATAGCGTTTCACGTCTGATGGGGCTGGTCTCCGGGATGAAAATGTCTTCACCCACAAAGCACACAGGGGGTCGTATAAAAAAGAATGATATGCTACAGTCCTCAGTGCAGGCAGCGCTCTCCACCACCATCGTCAAAACACCAAATTCATCCCATCTGTGTCTCCGTGATGTGAACACGTCACAGTCTAATGCAACATATGATACAATTAGTCTTTTCTCTTTGTTGTCCTCCTTACGTTCTTTATGTTACATTTTAACCCTTAATTGTAAACATAAATATTCTCGTTGGGCATTTGTCACCGGACGGGGGGCAACGAACTAACGATGGCTGTGAAGCGTGTGAGGAATGTGACTAACATGTTTAACAAAGTCAGATATATGATGGAATTGAATGTTGTCTTTTAAGTTTAAGTTACAAAAATGTTGAATTCCGTTTATTATTATTATTATTATTGTTATTAATAATAATAATAATATTATTATTATTATTATTTAATAATAATATTATTATTATTATCAAAGAAAGAAAAGTAAACATACTCCAACAATCCATCCTTCTGCTTTTCCAGTTCCACGACTAAGCTGGAGCTTATTCCAGTTCTGATGGGTGAGGGTACCCTGTCACAGGGCTAACACACAGACAGACAACATTCACACGTACAATCAATTTCCAACTTCCTGTTAGCAGGTGTGACTGTGCATGGACAATAAAGAGTTATCTGATTAAACTAACCTGTGCATGTCTTTGGACTGTGGGATTAATGCCCAGACAGAAGATTAATTACTGGAGATAATTAATAAATTATTAAACATATAGAAGAAAAAAATTGCCTTTCATTAGCATGTTTTATTAGGTTAATATTAACATAATAATATTCACTTATATTTGATATTAATTAGTATGTTAATATTTTGATCACGTAGTGAAAAGAATACAGACTTCTTTATTTGCATGGGTGATGAGTGTAGCAGGAAATATTTTAGTTTATGGAAAATAATGGGTTTGATAGCTTATAGATGAGGTAGAACATTTTAAGCAGACAGTTTGAGCATCCATCCATCCATCCATCCATCCATCCATTCGCTTCCGCTGAACCTTTTCAGGGTCGCTGGAGCCTATCCCAGCTGTCATAGGGCGAGAGGCGGGGTACACCCTGGACAGGTCGCCAGTCTGTCGCAGGGCCAACACACAGGGACAGACAACCATTCACACTCTCATTCACTCCCACATTCACAGCTAGTGGCAATTTGGATTATCCAATTAACCTATCCCCACAAGCTGCATGTCTTTGGACGGTGGGAGGAAGCCGGAGTACCCGGAGGGAACCCACGCAAACACGGGGAGAACATGCACACTCGACACAGAAAGACCCCGGCCTGATGGTGGAATTGAACTCAGGCAATAGTGCTAACCCCTGTGCCACCGTGCTGCAGTTTGAGCAGACAGTATTTTTCATTTAATGTAAATGCACACGTAAGCAAGATGCTGGTGGCAGGAACACTTTAAGATATTCAGAATGTTCTTAGGGACATAAATCCAACATTCATATGGGAATACTGTTTACATGTTTGTCATGCGCAATGCCTGTGGCTCGGGCGGTAGAGCAGGTCCTCTACCAGTCAGAAGGTTGGTAGTTTGATCCTTGCCTGCTCTTTTCTCCAGTCTGCATACCTGAGTATCTTTGGACGTGATACTGCTGTCTGATTGCGTCACTGGAGTGTGAACACATCGATGCGTCTTTCACCCAGGGGGAGGGGAAATGGTTCTCATTTTAGACCCCTAGCATGAAAAACTACACACGTCACAGTGTTGCAGTAACTTATTTTGGTCACTAGGTGTCGCCATTTAAAAAAAGGAAGAGGAACGCGCGATCCTGTATTTATCTCACTGCGGAGGATGTTGGTTTTTCAATCAACAAATATTTCACTGTTCCATTAAATTATACAGTAACAACGTAAGAATATGCGTGTAATATATTTACTCCCAGTCAGTGAATTCACTGACGCACTGGATACGCCCACAGGTGTGTATGGTAGTTGGCATAAAAGTCCAAAGTTGACAGACAGGTTTTTATGGCCACGTCGTCAGATCACAAAAACATGACACAAGACGTCAGCTTTTAAAGTAATCATTTTAATACTACCGGCGGATATTTAGCAGCCGGAAGTCAATTATTGCGCTTTCCCTTCTTAAACAATAACAATTTTGTTTCTTTTAAACTTCCAACATAGTCACACTTGAAGTCGTGGATGTGAGCACCCACGCCCGCAGAAGCAGAAAGGTCAGGCGGGACCAGGAAATGACCTCTAGCCGGTCCGATGACATCATAGCCACCACGC
This sequence comes from Rhamphochromis longiceps, assembly GCF_057381845.1. Taxonomy (NCBI): domain Eukaryota; kingdom Metazoa; phylum Chordata; class Actinopteri; order Cichliformes; family Cichlidae; genus Rhamphochromis; species Rhamphochromis longiceps. The sequence continues at coordinate 891,041 of NC_140570.1, read as the reverse complement.
TCACTCATACGCGGAGCTGTTTGAGACGAGTGCTCGGAGCTCATCCAGGAGTTTGGGTGTCTCTAATAGTCTCTGTGTCCAGAAAAACACGCTGCTGATTCGCGCAACACCGGCGGACTCAACCGAATCACCGACATGTCGGAAGAAGCTAGTTCTCAGGTAGGTTTTCTTCACTGTTCTGTCAGACTTGCTGCTCATTCAGCGTTCACGCGTTGTGTGTAAACTTCGTCATCACGTAGGGCTCGTTGATTGGCTGACGTTTGTGCTTGTCTGCGGATTCTGCTCTCCATTGGACAGGGGGCGGTGTCAAACGTGACAGACAGTAGCTGTAAAAAGCTAAACGTTTTAGTTTGATTTGGGAAGGTTAAGATCAGCGTTGGTTAGAAGCAGGCCGCCAAACAGAGTGCTGGCACCGAAACACTGAACGCTAACCTTACAGGCTGCCTACTTGTTCATTTGCTAGCCTTAGAGTTCCGCGTGTTAGCTACAGACACCGAAAAACCCCACCGCCACTGTTTTCCCCTCTCAGACTGAAGTCACTCAGAGACACTGATACTGAGTTCACTTAAGCTTTTATATTCCTCCCTCGTGAAATGGGCAGCACTGATTTTGCTCCTGCCTCAGAGTTACGTTGATAAACTTGGAGGTGAACGCATTTAAAAGTTCAGCATTTTATTAAAATGACACTTGGCTGTTATGTCACTGGTGCCGAATGGATGTTCGCCACCTGCTAACATCGGCTACACTATAACAGGTATGTTTCTAAAGGCGCTGAGTAAATACATGACAAATTAATCGATTTTTGGACGCAGTTTTCGGACAGACGGCTGGAAATTCAGTCTTTGTTTTACCCTTCGTAATACCCAGGGTTATGTCTGAGACGTGCACGGGTCAGGTGAAAAATAAATGAGTAAAGAGAAAGAAAATGTTACAAATAATTCAGATTTAATAGTAAGAATAATAATTTAACGATGTAATCTGCATGTAGCGCGCACAGAAATGAGTGAATTATCAGTTATTTTCATTAATAATTAAAACAGTCAAATCAAACATCTTGTGTGCTGTTGAAGATTATCATTTATTTTTATTAAACAACATTTTTAGTTTTAAACTACATCATATTAGCAAATACGGAAATACTCCCGTAAGTATTACTTTGTTTTACTCGGCCACTGCTATTAAAGTCTGACCAGGATCACAAGGAAATAAAGACTTCCGGTGACACGCTTAAGATCAGTCTTTACTCTGAGCAGTGTTTGCATCTTTGCATTTATTTCAGCCTTGTGTGTCCCTGATTAAAAACAGCCAGCAGTGTTATCTGGATATTTCTGTTTGAAGAGGAACGTTTCCACTCACACTCTTCCCTGTGACCACACCCTGTAACCAGGACCCTCCTAAACTGCCTTTTGTAACGGACTCATTGAAAAGACACACTTATCTGTGGGAACCAGAGATATTAGAGGTGGAGGTCCTTAGTGGGGGAGGAGTCAGCTGGGTCCAGTAAGAAAGGACACTGTTTAGTAGCAAGAGGCTATATGACCTCAGCAAAGCTCCTTACCAGGACGCAGCAGTCAGTCCCAGACACACAGCACACAATAGCCTCTACAGTGCAGAAGCTCAGTGTGGATCATGGAGGAAGGACCTTACAAGTACATCAGGGTGAGGCCAGCAGAGAGGGATCATTCATTCGTATTTTAAGTCAGAAAGTGTAACAGTGTTGTGCTGATTGAACATATGAGGAATACATCTCGGAAGCGAGCGAGTGTTTGTAAAATCTTGTGGCTGATCTGGTTTTATGTTCTGGCAGGATGGAAATGGCAAAGTTAGCCGAGTCATTCGAGTGGGAACCCGCAAGAGCCAGGTGAGTATTACATTATTATCCAATCAGGAGCTTCAAATTCAGGCAGGTTTGACTCTAATGTAAAGCTGAACTTACAGATCCCGAGTGTCGGTTGTGAATTATCTGATTTGAAAGCCGCCTGGACCTCCTTTCCACAGAGATAAAACAATCCTGCCTGACGAGTGTGTTTTTATGATAACTGTCTGTCATCTGCTCTGTTCTGCTGATTTAATACGTGTGAAAGGACAGTGAATGCAATGAGTTGATCTTCTGTTGCAGCTGGCTCGCATCCAGACGGACAGCGTGGCCGAGACGTTGAAAGAGCTGTACCCTGACATCCACTTAGAAATCGGTAAGAAGGCAGCCCCTCTGTCTGTGCAGCGTTTCTGCTCTGTCTCCATGTTTCTGTTCAGAGTGAATGGATTACACACATGTTCTTACAGCTTAAGTCTTAAAATTGAGTCTGAATCTGTCCACGCTGTCACTCCATCCTCACCGCACTGAACACACTGAAGTTTGTGTCTTTGTTCAAAGCAGCTGGTGACCTCGTGTGTTTCCAGAAAACGTCACTGAACCTGAACGCGAGCAGCAGTCCAGTTAGACTGTTCCTGCGCTTTTAGCCACAGATGGAAACTAAAAACCAGGAATTATTGAAAAAAGGAAATCCATCATATTACATAGAACAAGCAGTGATTTTGAATATATCGTCCTATTAAAAGGCGGCATGCACTGATAGCGATTTTGATTGGCCCAGAATATTACCATGTTTAAAATGCCAGTTTTATTCTTCTTTTTTAAGTCTGATTAAAATAAAGAGGAATGGTAACTTTTTAGAAAACAGTAACTAAAACGTTAAAAAGTATTTCAGTGTTTGCAGACAGTCAGCCCACTTTCATGTTCAGTACTTTCTCCTGGGTTTTTCCTTTTTCTGGAGACTGAACCAACACAAAACGGATGCAGCAGTCTTTATATGGATCTGCACATTTAATCGATACCACCACCTGTAAGTCTGCTACCAAATTCAGCAACTCTACTTTTTCTGTTGTCGTCCACTCTCCCACTGCAAGAAGTCAGCATTAAAGCTGTTCAGCAGGAACAAAATGGCTTTACATGATGTCCAAATATTGCATAAATGCCTGCTGCTTAGTGCTCACAGGGATCCCTCTCAGGAGGGAGAGCCAGTTTTTCTCAGGTTTTGATGCTCAGAAAAAAGTTCTCAAATTTGAGGATTTGAAACTTGTTCCTAGAAGCTAAATTACCAACAGCACCATTGTGTAGACAAACAGGATTAATGGCAACATTTTGTGTCTTTACATTTGTTACTAGTTTCCAGTCCGTTGCCTGAGACGGTGCGTTCACTGCCCTGTCTTATAGGGTGGGAAAAGTGCAGCATGCGTTACTGTCGACTCGTCTCATGATCTAATCTTTTGTGTTCCAGTTGCCATGTCAACAACAGGAGACAAAATCCTCGATACTGCTTTGTCAAAGGTAAGGCTTCCAGGAAGTGTAACGGACATGACTGCTGCCACCTACACAGTCTTGTCAGCGCTGACATGAGCTCACTGCTTCATGAGCAACAGTGCAGACCAAACGCTGCATGGAGGTTCTTGATAAATGTGAAGCAGTTAATGGGAATCTGTCTCCTGCAGATTGGTGAGAAGAGCTTGTTCACCAAAGAGCTGGAGAATGCACTGGAGAGGAATGAGTAAGTGTGACCTCTGACACTGCTTCACACTTCCTTCCTATTTTCTCTTCTTCAGAAGCGCTCAGCTCGAATAGTTACTCAGCAGCCTGTAAAATGTGCACATTTTAATGGTTAAAAGAAGAAGCAGCCTAATACCAGTATAGGAACCTGCTAGTTTCAAGAGTTTTGCAACAGAAAATACAGAAAAGCTGTGTGGTGTTAGTCCACAGGAGCATGTGAAGTGCATGCAGAGCCTCAGATGTAGCAGGTGGGCTCTGGTTGCTGCGTAAATGGCTGCATTGTGGAGCTCATACATGCGAGTGCATATCCTGTGTGTGCTTCAGGGTCGACCTGGTTGTTCACTCCCTCAAAGACCTTCCCACCACTCTGCCTCCGGGGTTCACCATCGGAGCTGTGCTGAAGTGAGTCACTCACACACTTCTGACTCTTACAGTTACTTTGGATGCATTTACTCTTTTCAGGACAATTTCAGTGCACCCGGCACCTCGAGGTCTTCACACGGGTAATCGAATACGTTCTGCTCTTAGATAACCTTTTATGACTCCGGGGCTCCACTTCATGCTTTTGATTCACAGGATGAAGGGTATAGTACAAGGGGCCCAGTCCCAGTCTTCGAGAGCTACTGTCCTGCAGCTTTTAGATGCGTCCCTACTCCAGCACAGCCGAATCAAATGGTTTGATTACCTCTTCAGCATGCCATCAAGTGTGGCAAAGGCCTGATAACAAGCCATTCATTTGATTGAGGTGTGTCAGAACAAAGATGCATCTCAAAGCTGCAGGACGGTAACTCTCGGGGACTGGGCACCCCTGGTGTAGTGTGTGCAGTTACATTGTGCCAGTTTAAAATCGATGAAAAACAAGTTATTTCGAGGATTAGGTGTACCAAAGGTGCCACGCAGTGTGCGGAGCACCAGCTCGTCCTTTGTTGGGACAATAAGTCAAATAATGCTTGGGGTCATAGATCGTTGCAGCATTTGTGGTTGTGATCTGTGCGTCTTACAGGAGAGAAAACCCCCACGATGCAGTGGTCCTCCATCCGAGCCATGCAGGGAAGACTCTGGACACGCTGCCAGAGAACAGGTGCAGTCAGAGGGACCTGATCGATGCATTCTTATATCTGCTTACACTTTCCTCACGGCTAACACACTGGACTTCGTTTGTGCAGTGTGATTGGCACCAGCTCGCTGCGCCGAGCTGCTCAGCTGAAGAAGAGGTTCCCCCACCTGGACTTCAAAGACATCGTATCCTTCCTGAGAGCAGTCGCGCTGTTCCTGTGTTTATCAGCTGTTTGCACAGAGGAAACCAGCTCCCCATACACACAACCTTCTGCTGTCTCAACACCATAATGGCTAATTAGAAGGACAATAATTACCTGGATGTTACTACACCACAAGCAGCCATAATCTTCTGGGATCATTTTCTCACGTGTGGTTACTGTGTAGTGTTAGCGAATACTATTTTTATTACAGACGCTGGAGTGCAGGTCACAAACACTCACAAACTGGTTTTGACTAGTGTGTGAACAGAGTCGGGCTAAACAAGTACACACAAAGAGGCCAAGCTAGAGGCTAACATCAGCTGATGTTTAGGAAATATATCCAGCTGCTAACAGTCCCAAACTGTGATCACACTGCGCTTGTGTTGATGATGATGACGGCCATTATCCAGTGGGTTTTGAGTGGGCAGTTTCTGGGTTTGGTGGGCTTTTCCTGAGCTGCAGTGTTCAGCGTGGGAACCTGAATACACGGCTGAAGAAGCTGGATGAGAAAAAAGACTTTGCCGCCATTATCCTGGCAGCTGCCGGCCTCAGGAGGATGGGCTGGGAAAGCCGCATCAGCCAGGTACACTGTGTGGTTATATGCAGCATGTGGGTGGCACTTATAGTCTTACAGTGTGATTCTTTCCCCCTGGTAGATCCTGGAGCCCGACGACTGTATGTATGCTGTGGGACAGGTAGGAACTGCCGAGTGGAAAGGTCAGGAATCCACAGGGCAGGTGGTTGTTCATGGCTCCCAATAAGGTGCATGTGTGTTTTTAAGGGGGCCCTGGCAGTGGAGGTTCGGGCCAGAGATGCAGACATCCTAGAGATGGTGTCCATCCTTCATGACCCTGACACTGTGCTGCGCTGCATAGCTGAAAGAGCCTTCCTCAGACGCCTGGTACACACACACACACACACACACACACTTGTGTGAATCTGTGATGACTCTATCATTTATTTGTGTGTTATTTTTGCAGGAGGGTGGCTGTAGTGTCCCAGTGGCTGTGCACACCCAAGTAAAGGACTCCCAGGTAAGAGTGTTAGTGACTGTGGCTCAGCACTGTTATACATCGTGCTCTTGTTAGCTACAGATCCAGCCCTGTACACACTTTATCTGCCACTCGTAGCAGCTGTGGGAGTATTTCCTGCCACTCTGCTGTGTCTCAACAGACTATTGGCACCAAGTGGCAAATACTCATATTTTATACTAATGGCCAGAAGTATCACAACAGTATCAATAATAAATGGTAAATGGCCTGTATTTATATAGCGCTTTACTCGTCCCTAAGGACCCCAAAGCGCTTTACATATCCATTCACACACACATTCACACACACTGGTGATGGCAGCTACATTGTAGCCACAGCCACCCTGGGGCGCACTGACAGAGGCGAGGCTGCCGGACACTGGCGCCACCGGGCCCTCTGACCACCACCAGTAGGCAACGGGTGAAGTGTCTTGCCCAAGGACACAACGACCGAGACTGTCGGAGTCGGGGCTCGAACCGGCAACCTTCCGATTACAAGACGAACTCCCAACTCTTGAGCCACGATCGCCCCTAATACACAAGTGATGATATCAAACAGCTGCTATGGTTCCTGCTCAGTTTAACTCATCAAAGAAAACTGCTCTGTTGTATCTGCTGTGGCTTCACAGTTTTAGGTTCTGTTGATGCAGTGGCGTGCTTCAGGTCACAGCTGATGGGCGCTGCATGCTGGGCCTCAGCAGGCTTCTGCAAGACGACTGAACTGTAAATGCAGGGATATGATAATCAGAAGTTTAACTATGACTGATCACTATCCTTAAATCATTAGCAGTCGCATGAATATGGAGACAAACCAAGTCCTGTACTGGTACCTATTTGATTCTGCAGCAGCGGCCCGCTCTCATCTGATTTTAAAAGCTTGTTGTTTGAACGTGTGAGTAACCCGGAGAAATCCTGTATGCTTTTGCAGCTGTACCTGACGGGGGCGGTATACAGTCTGGATGGCTCAAACAGCCTGAAGGAAACCATGCAGGTCAGCATCGCTGTGGGGACCCAGGTAAGAGCTGCGTGCATTGTGTTTCTGCCACGTTACCTTCGTTGCACATAGGAACCTGTTTTCATAATAACGTGCGTTTCTGCCACAGAGCTCAGAAAAGGTGGACGAGCAGGTCCAGCGAGTGGGAGTCACGGCCAACAAGATCCCAGGTAGCGTCCAGGACGAGGCCGAGAAGCTCGGCGTCGACCTGGCCGACTTACTGCTCAGCAAAGGAGCCAAGGAGATCCTGACGGTGGCCCGGCAACTCAACGACGTCAGATAGGTCTTCCTGGCTGACAGCGGGGCTCCAGAGCATGCAGGCAGTCGCAACCTGAGCTCCATCTAATGTTGGTCTGCTGACTGTTTGCTGCATGAGGTCAGGACCTGTGGTCAGGGTTGTAGAAAGCTGCTAAACTGGCTGCTATTATCCGCTCACTGAGAGTCCCCGCTGTCTCGGTTCCTGTGCGTTCTCACGCAGAGAACCTCATGGAACCTGAGCCACGTTTGGTAAGAAACACGCAGTGGCCTTCAGACGTTGTTGTCAACACTTAACAGCACCAGTGCTGGCTGATATCAGTCTGTCAGCACTGCCTTCGTCTAATCATTTGTTCCCAAAGCTCAGACCGTTTCATCCACATCTGCTGTCGTAACTCACACAGCATCTTCTCGTTTCGACGGTGCCAAAGACGAGCGCTGTTCATTAAGGCGGACTGTCTGCAAAATTTCAGTTCACGCTTATGTTCACTTTGGCACACCCATTTGTTGCCATCACGAAAGAAGAGGTGACATCCAGCTGTGGAGGGCTGCTTGCTTCCTCATTAGCAGAGAGAGCATATTTGATCCACACACTGGGCTTCAGGAGTGCGTTCTTTAACACTGGTAGTAATGCACATGTGGCGTGTGTGTGGGTTTAATATGACTGCAGCTCCAGCGCCTGCACGTTTTCACTGTCCTGCTCTGATTCTTAAAGCATGCACTGTGGTCTTTTGTAGTGCTTTGCTGGCCACAGGGATGCACTGATATCCATACTGTACTCACTGATGTGTGTCAGATTGACATTTCTGTTTTCTCACATTAGTCGACGTTCAGTGATGGTGTGATGCGGAGCTGTAAGTTCAAGGAGAATAACAAAACGACACAAAGGAAGCTTCCTGTATGAGCTCTCAGACAGGCCAGTGCATCCCTGCTGGAAGCCGATGATGGGGATGAACTGTGAGCTTCATTCCTGTGAGCGATGCTTGAAGACTCCCCAAAGCTGGACACGCATCATCAACAAGAAAACACACGTGATTAGAAAAGTTCCCAGTTTTTGTCATGATGAAGACTCATGCTGTGGTGACGGCCTTCGTCCTGTTACGTTGTTCTGACTTTCTGGATTTAGATCATTATGTAATATTGACAGTAGATTGATTATTAGAGCACCTCTGTTATATTTATGGAGTCTGTATGTCACGATCACTTTAAGTATCTGAAAGCTGATGAGTTGGTTTGAAGGTTTTACTGATCAGGACTCATCAGCTCACAGACGTCAGGTTAGCGGCACATAGAAGGTTTACGCTGCAACATGCTGTACCCCCCCCCCCCCCCATATATCACAATGTGTTAATGATTTTTACTGTGATTGTCTAAGTATTATCTCATTTTGCCTACAAACTGCACACCTGCCTTACATGCAGCAGTCTTCACTCTGCATCATATATCCAGTGTTCATGGAATTCAATGTTCTTTTTCTAGGTTTTTGTTGCATATCTGATTTAAACCTCCTGAGACAATGAGAGGTCATGTCAGCCATATTTGTTTTCAGCTTTAATTTCTTTATAACATAGAAGACTGTTGTACTCAGTAATTTTCCCACAGCGCCGACTGTTCAAAACAAAAGGTCGTCATCAAGAAGCAATAAAGTTACTGTGCTGTGAAAAAGTATTTGCTCCTTATTTTTTTATCATGCACATTTCAGATCATCAGATACATTTTAATATTAGACAATGATAACTCGAGTAAATGCAAAATGCAGTTTTTAAATGTTACTCTATTAATGGGGAAAAGTAACGAGTTCAGTGTTATCAGCCACGACCAGGTCTTATTAATGTCTCACGTGAAAGGTGACGATCTCACAGAGCGACGTGCTGTGGCCCGATCTAAAGAAACAGCCAAGGAACACGATGACGGACATCTATCAGCCTGACAGGATTTACAGGCCCACAGTCAGAGCCAGGATCCACACGTGGAGAAAACCTGGAAACTATCAAAAGTAAGCGGCTCACCAAAATTACATTAAGAGTGCGTCAATGAATTATCAAGCAGGTCACAACAGACCCATAACTCCGACGATCTCTCCACTGCATATGTGACGGGGTGGACGGATAGTCCAACATAAAGGCTCGTCTCCCAAAAAACCACCTTGATGATGAATGAATGTTGGACAGAGCACAGAAACAAGTGTTTGGGTGAATGTTGTGTGAAGTGCTCAGAGGAAGAACCAGAAGGTTTAACTTTGGGAGAACATTCTGTGCACTGACGAGGCAAAAGCAGAACCTTTGTGGGACACAAACATCTGGAATAAAAGTAACGCAGCATTTCAGAAAAGGGACATCAGAGGTGAGGATCAGAGGATTCCCAGCCACTGCTGGATGTTTGGGGTTTTCTTGAATCGCGGATGGGAGCATGGGATGAATTAAACTGGACTCCGATTCTGCATCTGTACTGGGAGCATGCTGTTTTCAGCTGCCCACTGTGAGGAACTGTGACGTGGCCTAAACCTGTAAGCAGCTGTTTTAGAGAAGGACTAGAAACCCTGGATCTTTACATGTTGCACTTCACTGTATCCCAGCAACTAAACTCTGAATGGAAGGAGGCGTCAGAGTTTTTACATCTTTACACTGACATATAAATGTGTAGAAATGAGGACGGGGTGACGGGCGTGCTAACTGAGAAGGAGGCAAGTATTTCCTACTTGAAATCAGTCTAAAGATGCTAAACCTTCTGTGTGTTGTGAAACATTGGATAATCTCACAATGAGTCCGTTATGAAATTAGTGCCTTTGGCTACTCAAAATATATCTCAGTGATTCCTGAGATTAGGGACAAAACAGGTTTTAATTTTCTAAAATATATTTTTTGATTTTTCAAAAACATATTTACATATAGTTGTTACACAAAGTTGTGTCTGTCTCACCATGTTTTGGTCTCCCAGGTGTAAGATGTTTTAATAATTTATGTTTTTGCTGGAGAAGTGCAAGGTTTTTGTCAACACCGTCAGACACAAAGAAATGCAAATATATATATTTTAAATGAAGTTGTTTCAGCTATTTTGACTATTAGCAGCTTCTTTGTTCTATTGCTTATGCACATGTGTTTTCAAACTAATTATACCAGGTTTAGAAGTAAGATGGTTTTGGCTTTTTATTATTAGAGTTACAGTCATACATATTTTCAGAAGCTTGTATTTAATCTCTATAAGAAACAATCATATTTAGCAGCATGCAAATTACACATTTATTGAGAAAATTGAGTATTTTTATTGGAAGATCATGAGGGAGGAAAATATATGTTTCTCCAAAAGAGAAAAATAAACAAAAACTCCATATTATGGAGTTGACAAGGTGCTGAGGGTGGTGATGACACACTAGTAGAAAGCAAGATATTATTTCTTTCAAAATGACCATTAAACCTTAACAACCTTTGTAATATCACAAGACGCATCATAACAATTCTGTTTTTGCACACGTCAAGTTCTGCATCTTAATAGTTCACCAGCAAGTAGCCGCCTGCTGCTGATTCCTAAAGTTCTCTGTGGTTGTGTTTAGACGCTGCTGGACTTTCTCTCCTTTCGTCTCTGTGCTTGTTTCCAAAACCTTCTCTTCTGCCCTTTTTCTTTCTTTATTTTTCCCTCTTTCACTCTCTTTCTCCATCTTTCCCTTTATGAGAAAGTCTTTCTTCAACTCAGGCTGGCTGTAAATTTTTTCTCCTTTTTTGATCCTCCCTGTTCCTTCTCTTTCGTTCCTCTGACAGCTTCCCCTTTGCCATTCTAGCCTGAAATGTACCATCTTGTAATTACTATAATTTTTCTGAACCATATGCATTTATACAGATTAAGGATGAATATTCACAACACAATTATGTATTAAGCAATAATCCAGGTTGAAACTTGGCTGCAGATCCCAAAGTCAAAGGAGCTCTGTGGCATCACTGAGAGTTACAAACTGTCTAAATTCTTTCATCTTTAATAAAATGATCAGTGAGTTAGAAGTTAGCTCGCTGGTTTCCTCCTACATTCCAACATGAATGAAGACAGCTGTCAAACGTCAAACGTCACTGCTGTTTAGTTTTCTAGAAAACTAAACAGCAGTGACGTTTGTCGGGTTACTGAAGTTGGGCTAGCTGCTATATAGTGATGTGCTAGCGACACAGCTATGTTAGCATAAACACAGTGAAGCTGGAGGATGAACACCAACTTTTTTTCCACCAGATAAAAGTTAATGCAGGGTTTCTGATGGTTAGGCTGATCACTGACTGTTTTTAGGGGCTTGTTCAGATTAAATAGAACAAGATAAAAAGCATTAAAACATTTTAGCAGCACAACAGGCTTAATAAACACAGAGTAGTTTGGGTCCGGAAGCAGGATTCATACATCAGCACTTAAAGACCAGCTCTCGGGGCAGAGATAGCTCAGTAGATGCCACATGATTGGAAGGTTGAATGTTCAAATCCAATGAATAGTGGCTATCCTGGATTGGTAGCTGCCCACTGCATGAATGAGTGAATGGGTTAAATGCAGAGGACTAAGCATTACAGGATTAATAATGTATACATAAACAATGAGATTCAGGATATGGCAAATTCGATAATATTCGACACATCTGTAAAGCAGAAATATCAGTGAAATACACAGGAAGTAATATGACTGAAATATTAATAAAAATAACTTAATATGAATGAATGAATGATGAATAGTACACTTTCTGTCAACACCATTAGAAAAAGGGTCAACACCGTCAGACAAAAATCCTGATGGTGCTGACAAAATACCCAACTTTCTCTCAAAACACATGTTTTTCTGACAGAAGCCATCTTGTTTTTCATCAGCTGCTTACGGCCTCTACAGTCTACCTAAATGAAGCTCTTTTCACAAAAACAATAATTAAATCTTGCATTTCATCGACTTTGGTGTTGACGCACTGTGGTTGTGACACAGTTTTAAAGGTGTGTCATAAATGAAATAAAAATAAAAAGACCTCATGGCATGAGTATCAAACAGGAAGTGGTAAAGGGGTCCTCAGAGTGTAAGCTGCCTGTTAGGTATTTTAGTACCATGGGAGCATTTACTGGATATTGTTTTATAGTGACATTATACAGGAAAACTCTGTCATTCAACAAGGTTGAAATACCACAGAGATCACTCCCTCAGCTACATTAGTTTCTTAATCTTTTAGACGCCTGTTGAAGGCCAAATGGTTTGTTTCAGATTTCACTAATGAAAGAACTCTTCGTTTTGTGCCTTGAAAATATGTCGCTGAAATAATCACAATTGTAGCTGAACTGATACACTACACAAAGGATGCTTCTTCACCCAAGGGCAGGAAGATGCTCCCTTATCTTGGTCTGTACTGGTTTAAACTGATAAATCTGCTGTCTCATGAATTTTACCCTCTATATAAACTGTTGTACTTGTGAATAAAGTTGAGTCACATTGGGAAGACAATCTAAAGCAGTCTCTGTTTTCTTGTTCTCCCAAGCTGCTCCCGAGCTGCTCGTACTAACACGCTGAATGGCATGCTTGAATATTACTTGAGAATATATTTGACTGTGTTACAGACTAAGGGACATTCTCTGCTGATAGACGTCCACGCCTCGGAGGAAGCCGATCCACGGATTAGGCCCTGGAAAACGTTTCCTTCACTGCCCACAATAATTCCCGAGTTTTTTGTACTTTTAAAAAAATCAGATGGTGTTGAGAAAAACTCTGGACATGATTTTAATCACTTAAAAAATACGTAAAAATAAAATTTCAATTGCATATTTTGATATTATATAAGGTAAATGCTTAGTGACGCGAGCCGTGATGTTTAATTTTACATTACTTTTAATTTTTTTCTGTATTTTAATATTATCACACCTGCTTCTGGAGAATGGATTTTTAAGGTACTGGTAATGAATTGTACCATTTAAAATAAATATATATGTATAAAAAATGCTAAATCATACTTTTGTTGTGTAAACATTGCCTTGGTTTGTCTCTTAGTCAGTTGGGTAACACTTGTATGCATATTTTTAACCCCCAAAATTGGGTTTTATCTGGCGAACATGTTTTGTCCCTTATCTCAAGAATCACCGACCTATTATATATCTATAATATATTTATAGCCCTGTGATGTTGTATTTGAGCAATTCTCTTTCTCAGATCTCACTTAAGGCACATTTAATGTTAAAGGCACTTTTCACTCGGATAAATCGTATCACTTTATAATAATGTCACACTATTAATCATTAGTCAGGTATTAGTAAGTTTGTAATTCATGATTTTTATGCCATTACTCTTCCTTAGTATGCCATTTTTAAATACAGACTTATCACTATGACTATAATTATGACTGTGGTTATTGCGAGCAGCGCTGATAGCTGTAAATGCTGTAACAGATTGGCAAACATGCCTGTATTTATGAATGACATACTAAGGAGGAGTCATGACATATATATGATGTATTAAGTGCTTACTAATACCTGACTAATGCTTAATTGTGTGACATTGTCATAAAATGCTACCGTGTGAGTAGCACCACCGTGCTATTGCTACCACCGTATGAGAGCTCAGCGGCATTATTAAATAAATAAATTCAATTCAAAAGTAACTTTGACATTTTTGGTGTCTTCGGTGCACAAGAAGGTAAACTTGGTCCATCCTGATTGAAACGCTGTGACCGGCTCAGTTTGTCCACACGTTCCAAATTCTGTTTGGCAGTTTTTGAACGTTTGGGTGCAAAAGCAGCCACGTTCAGTCTAGTCCCTGAGGCTCTCTGCCTTTCACCTGTTAGATGACTTTCTACATGTTGATCTTCCGCTCGGTATTTCTGCTGTTGTGCCAAAAAGGGATTTTAGGTATTTGCCTACAAACGACTGCCCATATTTAAACTGCTGTGAATGACTTATTAGACTACAATCTGTCAAACATGTATCCTAGGAGGGACGTCAAGTTATTCTGTGGCTTAATATTTACCTGGTAGCACTTGACAATAATGTCACACCTGTAAGGTGCTGTTTTTAGGGCTGAACGATATATCGCATTTGCGATAATATCGCGACATGATCAAGTGCAATTTTCTAACCGCAAAGGCTGCAATTATACTCTGGACATGTCCAAATTCATGGGCTGCATCCTCCTGAGGCCGCATTTGTAGACCGATTACGTCACAGCGACGCGCCGAAGGCTGTCCAAATTACTACCATATCCCAGAATTCATAGCGCGGCCCAGCCAAACTCCAGTTTCCAACAATGGCGGCCGCTACTAAGTTTTAAAATTACTCATACTAATCTTTCAGGGTCACAAAATAAACTTTTAAAATATTTTCAGGCGAGAAAGTAGTTGTGTAAACATCAAATATCTGCTCGGTTTATCAAGATATCCCATATTTGCAAAAGTGCTTCGACGTTTTCAGAGGCGTCTGCTACCCACCAGCTCGACAGCTAGCCGGGAGCTCGAGGGTTACTGATGCGGCCGAGAGCGGCACAACTCCCGGCACATCATTTTCAGATCACCGCGGAGTTTCGCTGCTCGGGTTAAACGTAATATATAAGTCACTTAGACAACCTAAAAATGTTATTGTTGGGCTTTTTTCAGTGTTTTGTTTGTTCGTGAGTAAATCGGTTTGGCTGAGATTAAAGTTATTAGATTAGATAAAATAAAACTTTATTAATCCCCCGGGTGGGTTCCTCCTTGGTTTTCACACAGCTGACTAAACGTCAAACAGAAAACTTATTAAACAGAAGTATGAGACAGTCGAGAATTTACACCAGTGTCTGGTTATATTTTAGATAGCAAGAAGCAGACGGCCGAGTTTATTAAACTCCACCGAGACAGCGGTGACGCTAATCAGAACTAGACCGTCCAATTTCACGCCTTTAAACTTTAAAGGCGTGTTTGTGTGTGTGTTTATACAATTGCTATTATGTTTGCACTTTATGTGTAATGTTACTGACTGCAGAGATCAGTAAGATGTGTGTATTTTTTATTTATTAGTTTTATTTATTTAATATTATTTTTTAATTGAATGACTGTCTAGTAGTTCACAGATGTCGAAAAACTGAGTGTGGTAAAGCCACTGATTTTGTTTATGTATATTTCTGCAATCTGCACATTGTACTGACTTTCATTTTAATGTTTACACCAGGGTTCCTTGTCAGCACTTTATGCTCAGATGTTTGTAAGCTAAAAATAAACTATTGTGTATGTTCAAATATACTGTTGTGATTGAAGAAGTTAAATAAAAATGTCAGTCATCAATTCATGCATCACCTCATGTCATCATAACAGAGGTCTGTCTTCCAGGAAAGAACAGTTTAAAATTAATGTAATATAGTATTGGCCATACTATATGATGTATTGCTTGTCTTTGTTTAATAATACAGAAGACAAAGACCTTAAAAAATAATCGCATATCGCATCGCAATCGCAATATTGGGGCAAAAAATCGCAATTAGATTATTTTCCATAATCGTTCAGCCCTAGCTGTTTTCATTCACTGACGATGTGAATGTAAGTCCAGAGCGCAGCGTCTAAGACACATTTCACTCAGAGCTCCAAATGGATACCCGCTGGTGGTTCGAGGACAAACGAACAAAAACCTCCCGATATATTATCTTGGAAACATAAACAGTGCCATTCTGTGGTGTCTACATTTCGTGGGAGTTTGCTGTGGAAGATTTGGGTTTGACAGAAAAGCGGCAGGATTAGTCCCTAGGATGTATCCTGTGTTGTGTTGATAAAGAAAGTGAAGCTAACAGCATCAGAATCAGCACATTTAGACAAAATCGAATGTACCGCATGTTATGTTCACATTTAATGGGACAACACAGTTTTAATCTTCCGCTCTGTGGTCCCTCGACTTGCGTGATGACACCCTGAGCAGCTTTTCTTCCTCACATCCCCTCGTCCAACCAAACTCCAGGCGTCCATACCGGGTCTTTCCGCAGAGCTGTGCAGTGACAAAGTTGTGCTGGGAACTCACTGGAATGATACGGTAGAAGCAACCGCCGGCTGTCTCTACGGTGTCTTTCAGCTCGATTTTCTGAACCACCCTCTGATGTGCTGCTGCCAGCTGAGGTTGAGGTGGGGGAATATCTGCCACGAGCTGCACGTCAGTAGCAAATGTGTGTGCGTGCTCTGAAATGTGTAAACGTGCTGCCCGTGCAGACTGGAATCCATGCAGAGAGATGAGTTTGTACAGGTTGTTTCTCCACTCGGCCATGCTTGGTCCCGAGGTTTGGAGCAGCTGTGTGGAGCGCTGAATATGAGCAGCGGACACTGTACTATTAAATGTTGGGTCACCACCCAAGTCACTGCTTAGACTTCCCCCCAGACAAGTGGCCTGGACTATGGAGCGTGAGGGCACATTGGCAGGGGAGCTGTACAGTCCACCTTTCAACCCGCTCTCAGCAGCATTAGTCTGAAGTGTGGAGGAGCAGGACTGTGGGTTAGGATGGTGCTCAGAGGGGACACAGAGTTTTCCAAGATGTGGCAAGTTGTTTTTGAAGACTTTGGACTTCTTGTAGAGGGCCAGCACTCTGTTATCGAGGCCAGCCTGCACATGGTTAGCTATGCTGTTGTATTTGTGTGAGAAAAGGAGGAACCTTTGATCCTTGATTGGTGACGGTTCTGGTTGTGGTTGAGGATCCTCTGGAGCCAGCAGTGGAGAGTAGGTTTCATTTTGCAGCTCTACGAACATGAAAAGGGCCATAAAATGGTTAAAAAGCTTTTTATGACCACATTAGCTGTTCCTATTTCAACTGCACAAAACACAACTAGTCCCCCAGAGCTATGGAGTGAGGGCCTTCTGGGGGTGCCCAGTGTTGACTTCTGCTACAGCCACATGAGTTTAAGTCTTCACACTGAACATTATTCTTGTTTCCTTTGATTGGTAAACCTCTGCTCATGTTTACGTTTCTCAAGCTCTTTGTTTTTTTCATACCTTTTCCAGCCGTCTTACGATTTGATGCTGCTGTATCAAATTTTTAAACATTTGGTTTTCTTTCCACGTTCGATTGGAAATACAAAATGCATTTATGAAATCTTCAAATCACTGTATCCTAGATTTATTCACATTTTACACAGAATCCATCTTAGGTTGGTTTAATAACAGTAAAAATGATCAATATTTGTCCCTGTAAAACTCTACCTTACCTGGTCGTTCTGTTCTGCCTGTTTTCTCCTGCTCGCTCTCTTTCCTCTGAACACATCACAGTCAACACAAAACAACTAATATCAGCCAACGAGTGACGTTTGTTGGAGTGAAGGCCCGTCAGCGTCTCTACCACCTCAGACGCTTGAGAGACTTCCAACTGCCCTCCAAGGTGCTCAGGAACTTTTACTCGTGCACCATAGAGAGCATCCTGGCGGGAAACATCTTAACCTGGTTCGGGAACAGCACCATGCAGGACAGACGAGCTCTACAGAGGGTTGTGCGGTCAGCTGAGCGCACCATCCGCTCCGAGCTCCCTGACCTGCACTCAATCTACAGCAGGCGGTGCCGGACCAAGGCCAGGAAGATCGTGAAGGACCTCAGCCATCCCAACAACAGACTGTTCTCTCTGTTGAGGTCAGGAAAGCGATTCCGCTCCCTGAAGACCAACACAGAGAGACTGAGGAGGAGCTTCTTCCCGCAGGCGATACGGTCTCTCAATCACACCACCACACAGTACTGACCCACACATATGGTTCTTACACACACTGGACTTTCTGGACATTGTTTCACTTCATTACTTAAATCACTTTAAGCATATTTGCACTGCACAAGACATAATGTGGATTGCACAACACTGGTCACTATATTCTTCATTTCCAGTTAATACTTGTACAGCTGCTGTTATTGTGTATATATTTATTTATATGTCTTCATACATTCTTATATAGTTCTATATTGTGTATTTTGTTGTACAGTTATTTTATTTTCAACTTTAATTTATATATTTTATCTTATTCTTTCCCAGTTAAATTTACCCTTTTTAATTTTTCATATTTATTTCCTATCTTATTCATAGCCTTTTCCTTTTTTGTTTTCTTTAGGTCACGAGCAGTTGTCCAAGCATTTCACTGCATATCGTACTGTGTATGACTGTGTACGTGACAAATAAAAATTTGAATTTGAATTTGAATTTGATGTTCACAGAAGTATTGCTGACTTCTAATACTTCTGACGGGGAATCATTTTCTCAACGTACTTTTCTTGTTTGGTCGGGCTGCCCCTCATCCTTCCTCTCGCTCACATCATTCACTGCGAATGAAAACTGACTGTAAGGAAGCTGCCATAGTAACACATTAATAATGCCATATGGACCATAGATGGTATATAAAACATGGACGGAGCTTCTGGGTGGGACAAATGAAGCCAGTGTGGAAATGCTTAAGCCTGCAATCTTTGTGAGGTAACAGCTGTGAAGAAAAGCAGTCTGCTTCTACAGGAGACTCTGTGAAACAGGTTTCTGTCTCAGCCTCAGTGATCACTGTCCGCCTGAATACACATATGAACTATTTTTAATAAAACTTGGACATACTATGTTAGCAGCTCATGATTAACAACCCAACCAGCCGGGATGTGGTCTCACAGTCAGACTTGCCCCTCCTCGTCACATCCTGGTTTTGTAACCAGGATGGTGGAGGCAGGAACACTCCTCTCTCAGGGATTTGGACTTCAGAAATAGCGTCGTGGTCGCTTTTATACAGTTTAACATAGAAAAGTCGTTTCCCTCAGTTGAAACTGTATCGTAGAAACAGAGATTTGTAGTGTTATATTGACAAATGTAACAGAAAAACACACTTTTACTAGAATGTGGACTTAAACTGCGTCCATGTAGGAAACAGCTAGCAGTGATGTGGAGACCACAGGAAGTCAGCGACACCACAAATGACTGTGAGCAAAAAAGCGTGTGTCCTGAGATAAGTTTGAGTGATGGCTTAGGCGTCATATAAACGGACGCAGCCTCTGATGTCACGTACGCGTGCAGGTTAGTCAGACCTCCAGCTGACTGTTTAGCCGTCGTTCTCTGACGTCACATGAAACTCAGGTTGAAACTTAAGGTTATGTATATAACCCCGGTTCTCTGAGTAGCATGAGTGAGTGTCTCACTATGGGAACGCCTCCTGCGTGACCTCATCAGAAGCTCAAATACCATTACGCCAGCCCTTACAGGCTGGCTAGGTGACGCCCATGTCAGGAGGGGCCAGTGCCTCCCTATATAATAGGCTGACATAGCGTCAGATGTCATTCAAAACAAGCCCACCTCTTCCTCGCTTCCATAGCAAGGAGGGCGGTCTGGTGAGACACTCACTCATGCTACTCAGAGAACCGGGGTTATATACATAACCTTAAGTTCTCTTTCATAGCATTCGTTTCGTGTCTCACTATGGGAGAAATACTGACTCCTGGATTGCCAGACATGCCTGTTAAGAAGACAACTGTCCCCAACAGCACTTCACAGGGGAGAGGCCCCCACCCGGGAAGAACCTGCACTGAGGACCGAATGTGCTAGGTTAGGTGCTGTCACATCTAACCTGTAAAACCTAGCAAATGTATGAGGTGAGGTCCAGCATGCAGCTGCACACACCTCCTGAATAGAAACTCCCCTAAAGAGAGCCCATGAGGTCACCAGACCTCTAGTGGAATGCGCACGTAAGCCAGCAGGGGGCTGAAGGCCCAAGGCAATTGCCCCTACTATCCAATGGGAGAGGCGCTGTTTAGACACAGGCTTTCCCATATGTGGTTTAGCCCAGGACACGAACAGCTGGTCACTTTGTCTGACACTCTGGGTTCGGTCCATGTAAATGCGCAGAGCACGGACTGGACACAAGGTATGCAGCCGCCGTTGCTCCTCTGAGAAGAAAGGCGGTGGGCAAAAGGCCGGCAGTTCTATAGGGGAACATGTGCCGACAACCTTCGGGACAAAGGCAGGGTTGAGCCGCATACAGACCCACGTATTATCCGAGGAGAACTGAATGCATGACTGATGCACTGAGAGAGCGTGTATCTCTCCCACACGTTTAGCAGAAGCTAAAGCAATTAAAAGAGCCGTCTTCAAGGACAGAAATTTCAACTCAACCTGTTCCAGGGGTTCGAATGGGCAACAGGAGAGCGCAGCCAATACTGTGGGAAGGTCCCATGATGGAGCCAATGGCCTAGACGTAGGCAATTTACGCCGTGCACCCTTCATGAAACGGCATATTAAGGGATGCTGGCCAACAGTCTTTCCCTCAAAACCAATATGGCAGGCTGAAATTGCTGCCAAATACACCTTGATGGTGGAGAAGGCTTTACCCTTATCAATCAGGGCCTGAAGAAATGACAGAATCACAGCCACCGAGCACTGAAAAGAGATGGCCTGTGATTCTAAGCACCAGCTTTCAAACACATGCCACTTATGCTCATATAGCGTCCGAGTAGACGATGCTCTAGAACACTGAATAGTGTCGATAACACTATGAGGGAGCCCCACCGTGTTCAGGTTAAACCACTCACGGGCCAAGCCCACAGAGCCAGCCTCTCTGGGTGGGGGTGGAATATTTCCCCCTGTGCCTGAGACAGGAGGTCTCTGCGTAGTGGTAACAGCCAAGGTGGGCTGCACAGCTGCTGAAAAATCTCCGCCAGCCAGTGTTTCCCTGGCCAGTGCGGGGCTATCAGGATCATATAGTGACTTCTCTCCCTCACTCTGGCCAGAGTTGGAGAAATGAGGGCCACTGGGGGAAAAGCATAGAGGAGGGTTCTCGGCCACTCGTGAGCTAGAGCATCCACCCCGAGTGGAGCTCTCTGATCGTTCAGCGAGTAAAACAGGGGACACTGAGCATCCTCCCTGGATGCATAAACGTCCACGGTCGCCTGACCGAATCGCAGCCAGATCTGCTTCACCACCTCCGGGTGAAGCTTCCAGTCCCCATACAGCGGGTTGCCCCTGGAGAGAAGATCTGCTCCAAAGTTCAAGATCCCCGGCACGTGAGTTGCTCTCAGTGACAGCTGGTGAACACTGCTCCAGACTATCAGTCTGTGTGCCAGCGTGTGTAACTTGGGGGACCCCTGTATGAGAGCATTTGTGTGACAAGTCGCTCCCTGGCGGGTTGGGGCTGCCACCAGCCAATCGTCGATGTACGTGGCCACCCGAATGCCCTTTTTCCTGAGCGGGGCCACTGCTGCCTCGGTGCATTTCACAAACACCCTTGGGCTCAGTGAGAGACCAAAAGGCAGGACTACAAACTCGTATGCCATCCCCTGGAAAGCAAATCTCAGATACTTTCGGTGTGGGGGATATATGGGGATGTGGAAATAAGCATCCCTCAGGTCGATTGATGTGAACCAGTCGCCCGCTCGTACAAACCGTAGCAGCGAGGCGTGCGTCAACATCCTGAACTTGTATGTCCTCAAATGCCGGTTCAGGGCACGGAGATCCAGAATGGCTCTCATCCCCCTCCCCCCTTTCTTTGGCACAAGGAAATACCTTGAATAAAATCTGCTGTGCATTTCCTCGGGAGGGACAATTCTTATAGCTCCTTTGTCTCTCAAGGTGGAAATTTCCTCCAGGAGAAAACTGGCAGACTCGCTCGGAGCACGAGAGTAAACAATTTCTTTGAATTGTGGTGGAGCGACACTGAATTGCAGCCTGTAGCCCTTTTTCAATGTCCTCAGCACCCATGCTGACTGAGTGCAGGTGGCCCAGCTCTTCATGTGGAGAGACAGAGCGCTCACTGGCCACTTCACCGAATATGGCGTTTTGGCGCCCCCTTGTGGTCGCAGCGCGAAACATACGCCATTTCGGCGTCCCGTCACCTCGCTCGGGCTCATCTGCATCATCACAGCCGTGGAAACGCGAGTCTCCACGGGCTGCGTTATGGCAGACGGTGCTCCGTTTTTCAGCATGTTTGATTTTCTCATGTGTTTTGCAACACTCGACAGCGCCCTCGGCAAACTGCCTGGATGCGCGTGTCGGGGCTCTTTTAATACAGAATGCATGAGAGAAGTGCTCGTGAAACAACACTGCGAACTTTGGCTCTCTTTCCCTCTGGCGGGTCCGGTGACAGGAACGCCGGCCCGAGTCAAGCACTCTGTGTGGAACATGTCCCGTTGAACTTGCTCTGGAATGGAGCTGGGAGGCGGGAGGGTGGCCCATGAAGGGGGGAAACTGGGTTCGCTCCCGCCTAGAGGAGAGGCTGTCAGGCCGGCCGCTTCTTCCTCCTCACGATCGCGGCAGCGGGGGGAGGAGGAGGGGCCGCTTGAGGTCTGGCCTGGGGAGACTGCTTCCGAGTCCATGGATTCTTAGGGGCCCCGGCAGCATGGGGGGCTGCTTGCATCTTAGGCACTTTGGGAATCCTGAAAGCGGGGACCGGGCGAGACGCTGCCTGCGCGAATGACTGGCGCGGCGCTGCTGGGGTGGCGTGCTGGGCCCTCCTCGGCAGGCAGAGTTTCAGAGCCTCATCATCTCTCTTTTTCTCCTCACATCTCTTCTGCATGGATGTAACAGCCGCACAGAAGAGAGCGTGAGGGACGACAGGGGGGTCGAGGAGTTCCTCTTTTTCCTTAGTCGTCAGGTTGGTGAGCCCGAGCCAGCGTGCTCGCTCCTGAAGAACCATGAGGCCCGTGGCTCTCCCAGTAGCCTGTATGGCTACCTTGTGGAGGCGGAGGACGTGGTCAGTTATAACGCAGGTTTCTTTCCACACTGTGTTAGCTGTCATGTCCTCTTCTAGCTTGGTAAGCCATTAGCATAGAAGAGGCATTGTGGGCTCTTACTGACAGAGCCGCTGCCTTGTAGCACTTATCTGTAAGGCTAGACTGGAAGCGGTCTGTTTTGGAGGGGAGAGATGGGGCCGATGAGGACAGAGACGTCTTCGGGTGAAGATGGCTCGCCACCAACGGCTCCACTTGTGGCATCCGGCGGAGGCCGATAGACTCCATCCCCTCACAATCCAGCAGGGAGCTCCCCACGACGGGGTGTTTCTCGCTGCAAGGTTTTGCTTTCCACGTCACCGCTATCTCATCGAGTAGCTCAGGGAAAACAGGCAACACATGCTTCCCCGTCTTTTTCGCCTTCGGCAATTTCTTACCGTCAAAACGAGACTTTACAACCTCTGTTTGTATGGCGGGCCACGGGATGTTGAGCCTAGCGGCTGCGCGCTTGCACATGTCCTGCATGTCGAGATCCAGGGGAGACGGCGGTGTCGGTTTTTCAACCTCGCCGGTAGCCGAGGGCTTTGCAGCCCAGCTGATGCTAGCCAAGGAGGTGGAATCTTCCTCCTCGCCGTTGTCAGACAGCAGGAGCTCCAAGTCAGCCGACTCATCTCCGTCCTCGTTAGCATCTCCTCCCCAGGTGACTCCAGCATCGCGGAAAAACACACGATCTCCGTGTGCCTCCAGCGACGGGAAAGCGGTCGCGATGGGCTGAGGGTCTGCCTCTGCCCAGCTCGGCCCTGGCGTTGCGGCCAAATCATCGGGCATCTCAGTTTCTCCTTGCGCCGCAGCAGCCTCACACAGCAAAGGGTCGCCGCCCGACAGGTTAGCCTGGCGAGCTAGCCTGCGGCGGAGTAGTTTGCGTGGGAAAGCCACGCAGTGGATACAGTCGTGTGCAGGTGTCAGGGCAGCCTGAGCGTGAGATAAGCCCAGGCATGCCGCACACACGGGGTGTGTATCCCAGGCAGAATCTTCTTGCTGCAAGGACAAAGTTTTGCAACTTCGTTGGCCGTCGTAGCCATGGTTAGCTAGAGGGTTGCGCACGTTAGCGAGACTGACACTGAGTGCGGAGAATATTGCTATTCCTCGCTAACGTGGGTTGAAAAGTGTTGCTACTTTTCTACAGGTATTGCTACCTAATGTGTAAAACCGCTAGCGTCGAAGGGTATCGCTACCTGATGGTGAAGCTAGGGGTACCTTTATTAGCAAAGTGTTGCTACTTCGCTTTCGGAAAGTATTGCTACTTCCCTGGGTGAAAGTATTGCTACTTCCCTGGGTGAAAGTATTGCTACTTGGCACCAGCACTAGCTACAGAACAGTATTGCTACTGCTTGTATGCTAGTGGACAACTGAAAAGCTGGGAACAAAGCGCCCGGCGACCGAGTTGTTCACTCGAATCTGTGGACAGTTTAGCTTTAGCACCCAATAGCACAGTTGTCTACAGGCTTCTGTGAGAAGCGAGAAGAGGTTTTTGAATGACATCTGACGCTATGTCAGCCTATTATATAGGGAGGCACTGGCCCCTCCTGACATGGGCGTCACCTAGCCAGCCTGTAAGGGCTGGCGTAATGGTATTTGAGCTTCTGATGAGGTCACGCAGGAGGCGTTCCCATAGTGAGACACGAAACGAATGCTATGAAAGAGAACTGAGGGATTCTGCATGCTTGTGGGCTAGCGGCGTGTCAATGCCAAGATAGGCCTGAAACATAGCCATCATGCTCTGTGACTCTACTGGGGACAATAATTACCAAAAGAACATTTATTCGATAGGACTGTTTGAACAGGAAAGCCATTACCGAGGCTCCAAAGCGAGTGTGGCTGGTTTTCCATAGACTTCTCTTCTTTTACATCCAGAGGACTCGCCCTCTGGTGGCCATTTAGGAGAATGCAGCTGTAAACGTGCTCAGCAAACATTTGCATTCATATTTTTGGTCAAAGCAATAAGGACACAGTTCCCCTCTAATTAGACTGACAAAGTCAGTCTGTGATTGGATGAATGTGTCTGTTGGTAGTTACATGAATTCAGCGATTAACTGTTTAATATGCACAGAAACACAGTTATTGACACAGTTATTCACAAACCCACCCCAGTCTCAGCGTGACTGCAGACAGCGCTGACTGTGAGCACACAAGCCCCGCCCAGTCTCTGCTAGTATATTCTGTTGGTGAGGGGCAGCCAATCAGAGGAGGTTAGCTTAAAGACGGCAGAGCTCTTTGTAGACAGCCGGGCGAACTGAGAGACTGCAGGCCTAGAATAACACAAATGAGGATTATTTCGACCTGTGACTCATGCTAAGCTCTCGTACTCTGGCAGAATTCAAGACAGACTTTTAATTCATTTGAAAGTCTGATGCTTAGCCTCGTCCACCCCAGCTGTGAAACTCAGAAACCAGTCTTACTTGTTATCATCTATCGTCCACCTGGGCCTTACACAGAGTTTCTGTCTGATTTCTCAGACTTTATATCTAATTTAGTTCTGAGCTCAGATAAAATAATTATTGTGGGTGATTTTAACATCCATGTAGATGCTAAAAATGACAGCCTCAACATGGCATTTAATCTGTTATTAGACTCAATTGGTTTCTCTCAAAATGTAAAAGAACCCACCCACCACTTTAATCACACTCTAGACCTTGTTTTAACATATGGCAGAGAAACTGAACATTTAACAGTGTTTCCTGAAAACCCTCTCCTGTCTGATCATTTCCTGATAACATTTACATTTACAATAATTGATTACACAGCGGTGGAGAGTAGACTTTATCACAGTAGATGTCTTTCTGAAAGCGCTGTAACTAAGTTTAAGAATATAATCCACCCACTGTTATCATCTTCAATGCCCTGTACCAACATAGAGCAGAGCAGCTATCTGAACGCTACCCCAACAGAGGTCGATTGTCTTGTTAATAATTTCACCTCCTCACTACGTACGACTCTGGATACTGTAGCTCCAGTGAAAACTAAGGTCTCTAATCAGAAGTACCTGACTCCGTGGTATAATTCTCAAACACGTACCCTAAAGCAGATGACTCGTAATCTGGAGAGGAAATGGCGTGTCACAAATTTAGAGGATCATCATTTAGCCTGGAGAAATAGTTTGCTGCTTTATAAGAAAGCCCTCCACAAAGCCAGAACATCTTACTATTCATCACTGATTGAAGAAAATAAGAACAACCCCAGGTTTCTCTTCAGCTCTGTAGCCAGGCTGACAAAAATATCTTTTCATACTTTTGGGTCAATAAAACCCATCCATCCATCCATCCATCTTCATCCGCTTTATCCGGGACCGGGTCGCGGGGGCAGCAGCCTAAGCAAAGCAAAGAGGCCCAGACCTCCCTCTCCCTCAATAAAACCCCTTTTTCGAATTAAACACCTGTGTCCTTTATACCTTACTGCTTGGTCCCTGACACTGCTCCTCACATACAAGGTCTTAAATAATCAGGCCCCATCTTATCTTAATGACCTTGTAGTACCATATCACCCTATTAGAGCACTTTGCTCTCACACTGCAGGCCTACTTGTTGTTCCTAGAGTATTTAGTATTTGGTGCAATAGACCTCAATACTTGAAATGTGCAATTCACTTGTATTTTTATTTTTATTCCTATTTATTCTATCCCCTTCGTATATTTTATTTATATATGTGTGTGTGTGTGTGTATATATATATATATATATACATATATATACATATATAAAACACCCAGCACGCCCCTGCGGGCGGTTTATCCTTCAAGCTCGGGTCCTCTACCAGAGGCCTGGGAGCTTGAGGGTCCTGCGCAGTATCTTAGCTGTTCCCAGGACTGCGCTCTTCTGGACAGAGATCTCCGATGTTGTTCCTGGGATCTGCTGGAGCCACTCGCCTAGCTTGGGAGTCACTGCACCTAGTGCTCCGATTACCACGGGGACCACCGTTACCTTCACCCTCCACATCCTCTCGAGCTCTTCTCTGAGCCCTTGGTATTTCTCCAGCTTCTCGTGTTCCTTCTTCCTGATATTGCTGTCATTCGGAACCGCTACATCGATCACTACGGCCGTCTTCTTCTGTTTGTCTACCACCACTATGTCCGGTTGGTTAGCCACCACCATTTTGTCCATCTGTATCTGGAAGTCCCACAGGATCTTAGCTCGGTCATTCTCCACCACCCTTGGGGGCATCTCCCATTTTGACCTCGGGACTTCCAGGTTATACTCGGCACAGATGTTCCTGTACACTATGCCGGCCACTTGGTTATGGCGTTCCATGTATGCCTTGCCTGCTAGCATCTTGCACCCTGCTGTTATGTGCTGGATTGCCTCTGGGGCATCTTTACACAGCCTGCACCTGGGGTCTTGCCTGGTGTGATAGACCCCAGCCTCTATGGATCTTGTACTCAGAGCTTGTTCTTGTGCTGCCATGATTAGTGCCTCTGTGCTGTCTTTCAGTCCAGCTTTGTCCAGCCACTGGTAGGATTTCTGGATATCAGCCACCTTCTCTATCTGCCGGTGGTACATACCGTGCAGGGGCCTGTCCTTCCATGATGGTTCCTCGTCTCCCTCCTCTTTCTTGGGTTTCTGCTGCCTGAGGTATTCACTGAGCACTCGGTCAGTTGGGGCCATCTTCCCAATGTATTCTTGGATGTTCGTTGTCTCATCCTGGACTGTGGTGCTGACACTCACCAGTCCCCGGCCCCCTTCCTTCCGCTTAGCGTACAGCCTCAGGGTGCTGGATTTGGGGTGAAACCCTCCATGCATGGTAAGGAGCTTTCTTGTCTTTATGTTACATATGTATATATGTATATATATGTATATATATATATATATATATATATTAGGGGTGCAACGATATTCGTATCGATATTGAACCGTTCGATACAGTGCTTTCGGTTCGGTACGCATATGTATCGAACAATACAAAATTTGTAATTTATTTTATCAACTTTCCTTCTGACGATGCTGTCTGTGTTGAGCGCTCAGTGAATCTGCGTTCGACTGCTCCGCCTAGGCTGCACTGTCGAGCGCAGATCCACTGAGCGCTCAACACAGACAGCATAGTCAGAAGGAAGAGCGCAGGGCAAGCTAGCGAGACAGAAGTTAAGCTCTCCTTGCAACATGGACCTCCCCCACCCTCATTCAGATCTGGCGTTTGGAATTATTTTGGTTTTCATGTGACGTATGACCCTGAAGGTAAGCGCGTCATGGACTAAAGTAAAACAGTATGTTGGATGTGCCATGCAATGCTCAATTACATGGGTGGGAACTAGTGTGTTAGCGCAGTTAGCTCGTTAACGTGTTGGCCGTCTAGCCCCATGCACGGAGCGATCGGCGGTAGCTCGTTAACGGAGATTTGCCGTGTTGTGGCGTTAACGTCATTTCAGATTAACCTGAAAGCACTAGTGGGAACACAACGAATATGACTGCACATTTACGCCGACATCATCCTAGTGCAAAGACAAGTGGAAGCAGAAAAAAAACAAGCAAGCATGCTACTAACTTTAGCCAAGTCATTTAGACAGCTGTTAGCACATGATTCTCCTTATATGTTTAATATGCTGCTGAGAATATAGCCCAGAAGAAGCGGATAGTATAGCTTTTATTTTGGAAAGAGACATTTCTCTGTAATAAACTCTCTTTTCCAAAGATGAGTGATTCCTCAATCAGACACAGGGCTTGCACTATCGCTAGCCCGACGTCCCGGAGCTAGCGATTTTTCCAGTCGGGCTACCAAAATCTATCTCTTCCCTGCCCGTCGGCATATTGTAGGAAGGAAAAATATATGTCAATGCTTTTGCATTTTTTCAGAAATGTAACTGGGTAATTATGTCATTGGCATCGGTGAGCCACTGTCAATATGTGACATATTGAAATCGCGTTTGAATTTGCGCTCGTTTTTTTGCTTTCACTTTGCAATCGTGCGAACTGTGTATAGAGAGCGACAGCACTGATCTGTGAGTGATGATAATTTGTGCACCAATTCCTCTGACATCGTCTTATTAATCGTTAGCTTACTATGCAAACATGACAAGTGAAATCTCCCGCAGCTTAAACATGTGAGAGGTTGATCGCAGAGAATCGCTGAGCTTATGTGAGTGAGCGTGTAAAAGCAGCAGGATTTATATTTGACTACGATGACCTGGATGACTGAGAACCTTCACAGACAGATATATATTTTAGTTCTGCTGAGCCAAATAAGACAGGTCAGGGTGAAGAAGTGACAGCCAAAGAAAAGCTTACCACAAAACGGAAAAGTTATGACAAATCAGACTATAAGGCAAAAAGAAAGTGCAGCTTTATGGTTCCATGGACAAAAGAATTTCTGTGGCTGCAATATGACGAGCTAAATAACCAGGGCTGCACATAAGTGGTCCGCAGGTGCGCATTCGCTGTCAAAATAAAAAACACGCACAAGGGTTAGGGTTAAATTTAAAAACTGTACTTTTGAGTTAAAATATATATTTATAATTTTAATAAATGACAAATTAAAAAGGCATGAACATTTTTTTTTGTATCGAAAAAATATCGAACCGTGACACCAAAGTATCGAACCGAACCGAACCGTGAATTTTGTGTATCGTTGCACCCCTAATATATATATATATATATATAACATTCTGTAACTTCTGTCGGTGCTGTGCTTTTGGAAACCTAATTTCCCAGAGGAACCCACCCGAGGGATTAATAAAGTTCTATCTTATCTTATCTTAAAAGTAGAATGGGAGTGTAACCCAGAGTAATTTCCTGCACTTATTTCCTGCCATTGAACGCATCACAAATGCATGACTCCAACCACATGACTTTGCTCAGCCAATCGGATGGCATGTAGGTCATAGTAAGCCTGTCCCGACTTCCTCCCGTCAGATGCGTGGAGGCAAGCCAGGTGACAGAGCTGTTGCAGGTGTGTATTGGCAAACATTTGCTTTTCCCGTTTTAATGCATTTTTTTAACACCAACTAACTTATGCAACTTAGGTGCTGATTACTGTGAGCCAGAGCCATAGTGTTGTTGTGCACTGAACAGAACGGAATTGGTGAGTTTGAACTTTTAATTGACTGTTTGTATTGCTACCAGCTGACCCTAATCGGCTGCTGCCGGTCCAAACAATTTGATTTTGATTTGACTGATAGTTGTTGAATAACAAATGTTGTGGAGCTACATAGTATGTATGTATGTGTGTAAATAATCATTCTGTACATTCGATAATCTTTAATCCTACAACTGTTTACAACTTGCATAGTTCCCATTTCTGTATAGCTGTATATCTCAGATTCTGTAAAGTTATTTATTTCATATTCTGTATAGTTTTTCATATTTATATCCTGTTCATATCCTGTACATAGCTTGTACTCACTACAGCCTGTACATACTTATAGTTATAGAATATTCACAACATACTTCATACCGTGTACATTATAACATACCATAATAGACCCATTTCTGTAATATACTCACACATCTATATTATTGCTAATATATATTGTAATATATCTATATCACTAAAGCACTTCTGGATGGATGCAAACTGCATTTCGTTGCCCTGTACCTGTGCATGTGCAATGACAATAGTTGAATTATATTCTATTCTATTCTATGTAGCAGTTGAAATGTTTTCAGTTAAATTCTTATTGGTTAGGAATATTATATTTAACCAATATATTGTTTGTTTATTTATTTATAAATTGTGTACACAGGAACAAGAATAACTTAATGTATTTAGCTTAATTGGCTGACATTTTTGTATTATTCTTGTGATTTCTTATTGGCCTTGTTTATTTAATGCAGGCCAGGTGAACCTTGTTGGGGTATGAAAGAGGATGGCGAGCCAATGAACGGCTAGGAGCAGGACACATTCTGCAATTGACGCTTCCACCGGTTGGGTAGGAAGCTATCAAAGACAACGCTCTGTCCCATTTTCCAAATACACTGATTTCCGCAATCATACACACCATTCCCTTCATTTATGGACAATAGCGCTTGGACATCTCTCATGGACATTCAGATTAAACTCATGGACTTCAGTGTGGATCAGTGGATTTGATATTAACATGTGGTGTTTATGGGGGAACTGTTTTTTTGAGAACCTGTGTTGCTTGGTATAAGCCAGACAAATCTGTTTAGTTGTCTTTGTGCACCCTCACTGTGTTTTTGATTAATTGGATAGCTGCAGCAGGAGTGATTATTTAAGTTTTTCTTTTCTTGTTATTCTTTTTTGGGGTTTGGTTAAATACATGGTACCTGCAAAACCATTTTTTGTGTTGTGTGTATTTATTAATTACTGCCCATCAGCTCCAGTGGCGTCCCTAAATCTTCTGATTAATAATAACCATAAAATTACACTCAATCCCTAGCCTGTATTAATTCATTAGCGCTACATCAGTGTTACAGGAGGCAGAGCCTTCAGTTTTCAGGCCCCTCTTCTGTGGAACCAGCTTCCAGTTTGTCTTCCTTCTCTCACCCCAACCAATCACAGCAGATGGCCCCGCCCCTCCCTGAGCCTGGTTCTGCTGGAGGTTTCTTCCTGTTAAAAGGGAGTTTTTCCTTCCCACTGTTGCCAAAGTGCTGCTCATAGGGGGTCATATGATTGTTGGGTTTTTCTCTGTATGTATTATTGTAGGGTCAACCTCACAATATAAAGCGCCTTGCGGCGACTGTTGTTGGTGCTATATAAATTGACTTTAATTGAATCTAAGAAAGGAAAAAAAAAAACGCCGGCCTTAGTGAGCATGAGGCCATAAAGATTTTGATGAAGGTATTTTAGGGAAAAGTCCCAGAGTGACCAACACTTTAACTGTGAGGCGAATGTACAGGACGGTCTGCATGTACAGTATTTTCTTGTTTTTCTATAATTACAGTACTGTGCAAATTCATGAGCTGGACATCATTTTTTCTCTCGCAGCCTCTATTGATCACATAAGTATTACAGGAAAAAACAAAAGTGGTACCAATGTGTCAATATATACGAGCCTAAACGGATTTAAGAGCCAGCAGTCTTCAGTCAGATTTGCTGGTTATGAACAATCAATCTTCACAAAACGATTAGGTATTGATTTTTATTTGACTCATTCTCCTTTACAGTAACTGCATCAAATCAATCAAGTCAAACAGACAATAACTTGCACACATGTAGTAAAACTTCAGTTATGGAGAAAAATTAGGTTTCTCTTTCAGCTTCCATCAGAACAAAACACAAAGGATCATCGTTCAGTTGTAGGCTGACGCTCACACACGAATCACTATGAAAATATTACAGCCGTTAAAAAGCACAGCTGCTCTTTATACCTCAGCACGAGACAGAGACACACACAGACATACGCACAGACACACGCACAGACACGCACACACAGAGACGCACGCACAGACACACACACGCACGCACAGACACACACACGCACGCACAGACACACGCACGCACGCACACGCACGCACGCACACACACGCACGCACAGACATGCACGCACACGCACGCACAGACATACACGCACGCACGCACAGACATACACACGCACGCACGCACATACACGCACGCACGCACAGACATACACGCACAGACATACACACACGCACGCACGCACAGACATACACGCACGCACAGACATACGCACGCACAGACATACGCACGCACAGACATACGCACGCACGCACAGACATACACGCACGCACGCACAGACATACACGCACGCACGCACAGACATACACGCACGCACGCACAGACATACACACACGCGCGCGCACGCACGCACATACACACACGCGCGCACGCACATACACGCGCGCGCGCACGCACAGACATACACACACACGCACGCACGCACAGACATACACACGCACGCACGCACAGACATGCACGCACGCACGCACGCACAGACATGCACGCACGCACGCACGCACATACACACACGCACGCACGCACATACACACACGCACGCACGCACATACACACACGCACGCACGCACAGACATACACACACGCACGCACGCACATGCACGCACGCACGCACGCACGCACAGACACGCACGCACGCACAGACACACACGCACGCACAGACGCACGCACGCACAGACGCACGCACGCACAGACATATACACGCACAGACATACGCACGCACGCACAGACATACACACGCACGCACGCACGCACAGACATACACACGCACGCACGCACAGACATACACGCACGCACGCACGCACATACACACACGCACGCACGCACAGACATACACGCACGCACGCACGCACAGACATACACGCACGCACGCACAGACACGCACGCACGCACAGACACGCACGCACGCACAGACACACGCACAGACGCACGCACGCACGCACGCACAGACATACACGCACGCACGCACAGACATACACACGCACGCACGCACAGACATACACGCACGCACGCACGCACGCACATACACACACGCACGCACAGACATACACACGCACGCACGCACAGACACGCACGCACGCACAGACACACACGCACGCACAGACGCACACACGCACGCACGCACAGACGCACGCACGCACGCACGCACAGACATACACGCACGCACGCACAGACATACACACGCACGCACGCACAGAGATACACACGCACGCACGCACGCACGCACAGACATACACACGCACGCACGCACGCACGCACAGACATACACACGCACGCACGCACAGATATACACACGCACGCACGCACAGAGTCACACGCACGCACGCACAGACACACACGCACGCACAGACATACACGCACAGACGCACACACGCACGCACGCACACACGCACGCACGCACAGACGCACGCACGCACAGACGCACGCACGCACAGACGCACGCACAGACATACACGCACGCACGCACAGACATACACACACACGCACGCACAGACATACACACACATACACGCACATACACGCACGCACAGACATACACGCACGCACGCACAGACATACACGCACGCACGCACAGACACGCACGCACGCACAGACATACACGCACGCACGCACAGACAGACACGCACGCACGCACAGACATACACACACACACGCACGCACAGACATACACGCACGCACAGACACACACGCACGCACACACACAGACGCACGCACAGACATACGCACGCACACACGCACGCACAGACATACACACACGCACGCACAGACATGCACGCACACAGAGTTTAAATTACAGGCCAACATTTCTTTAAATTAATTGCTGTACACATCTGGTGATATAATCAGACAATAAATAAAGAGTAAAGGAACACCATGGCTTCTTCCTCGTCACTTTTCACACAGATTAAGACTTTATGTTGCTCCTGAATGTCTGACGTTTATTAAACAGGAAGAAACTTTCACATTCGTGTGGGAGCAGTGACTCTTCCCTCACACATTTGCATCTGTGACCACTGTGCAGTGACTGAACTCAGCAATGCTACAAGTGCTTAGCGGGTCTGATGTGAAGTTTTCACGAGCATCGCGTCGTGTCGCCGCTGCTATGTTCCTCCTGACTGATGCTTCTCACTGAGAGGTTTCATTGCAGACTGGTCATACGGTTTTTACAACGCAGATGTGTTCCTGCAGCTTCTTTCTTTACTCTGAGAGCAAAATTCATTGTTAGCTCTTCATAATTTACAGTTTGACAAATGCTAGTCAATCAGGGATTATCCCGGTTTAAAAATCTGAAAGTGATACAGTTTACAAAACAGAAACAGTTTAGAACAAGTCAAGCATATAACAGGTTATTAAATCACCAAATGCTGTTATTAGTCTTGAATTCTCTTTATCCACCGTACTGGTTTCAGCTGCTTTTACCTGTGATGTGAGTGGAGCTCTGTTGTCTGTAGCAGACATGGCAGCCGTGCAGCTGGAGTGCAGGGAACGGCTACACTTGCCAGCTGTGCCAAACTGCTTCTTTAAAGGAGCAGTTCTCCTAAACGTTGGTTGAGTCTTGGCTGAACTCTCCGCACACACGTT
Source organism: Rhamphochromis longiceps (assembly GCF_057381845.1). NCBI lineage: Eukaryota > Metazoa > Chordata > Actinopteri > Cichliformes > Cichlidae > Rhamphochromis > Rhamphochromis longiceps. Next base: position 856,361 of record NC_140570.1, on the reverse strand, counting down.
TCTACACAGAGACCCTTTAAAATGATCAGCGCTGAGAAGCCTTTTTTCAAACTGTCGAGCTATTCCTGTGGCGTTGGTGATGAACACCATGATGCTGTATGTGAACGCAGCCTTAGCTCTCGTGTTAGCAATGGAAGCTGCTCTGCACTTGGAACAACGCAGACTACTTTGCTAGTATGCACGAAGACGCCAGCATTACATTGCAGTGGGAACTCATTTTGCATTGGCAGCATGAGCCAGGATTCCCCAAACGCAGCGGGATGAAAGAGCAGATGTGTGAATACGTCGTTTCTGCTACAGCTGCTGATGGCAGTTGGTACATCAGTTTAATCTTAGACAGGGGCAACATCACAGTCAATCAGTGGAACAGTTTTCAGACCACACACACACTGTGTGTGTCTTAAATGTAGTCAACACCTGAGATACAGAGCATAAGTTCTTGCATGCTGTTTTTATTATTTTTGCTTGTAACAATAAAGGCTTATAAATAAATACAAATAAAAGTGGAAGACGTTTCTGATCGCTGAGAACGTCTGAACAACAAACTGCTGCTGGACCAGAATTAAGAAGCTACTTTGTGATTGTCGGTATTGCAGGTCGTGATGTTGCTGCAGAGACACCGCTGTCCTCAGTGTGCTACATATGGAGACGACAGTGGGGGGATGCATTGTACGGGGGCATCGGGAGGGTGTGACGAAGACTACGAGGTGTGGCGTAAACGTTCTACCTCAGCTGGTGACGTGGCAGCGGCAGGACACGGGACGCCAACTCCATGAAAGCTCCAATAACACTACGCTGTTGTTCTGATCGGGAGCTCCGTGGTTACAAACCCACAGTCTCATGAAACTTTGAGAAACTCCACTGCAGAACAAAAAGTGTTCACATGTGTTTACATAAAGCCATGTTTTTAATGATGTCGTTTATTGTAAAGTTAGAGTAAAACAGTATCTGATGCCTTTCTTTGCCCCATTCAAGGGGAAATCTTTGGACTTACTGTAAATGGAGGTGGTCAGTCTACTGTAACTAATCTTTTGTCCTGTCCAAATGTAATACTACAAAAACATCGGCGTGTTTAAAACTGATTGTAATTTCACGCTTTGAGCAAAAACATTTACACCTATAGCCAGAATGCTACTGCGTGCTAACGTCACAACTCAATAGATCAAATTCTAAGTTCTCACTAAAATCAATCAAACGTCATTTTTAATAGAGAACCGCCGTCTTATGATCCTGATGCGTTTCCTGAGACTGGGTGGGTGATATTTGAGCGTGCTTAATGTTGAGCGAACACACGCTGCCAAACGTTGTCACCTGGGGCAGAGAGCCGAGGCGCTCTCTGCTGACGGGCGGAAAGTTCCAGTATTTGGAGGAAGGGTGGGGGTGGGGCGGCGGTGCCACTGCAGTCCGAGTGTGTACATCATCAGGTTAAGAGGGTCTGCTTGGGCCGTCATTCTTGCAGGAGCGTCTCCCTCCAGTCAAAGCTGTGGTTTGGCCCATGTGTGAGGGGGAGGATGGGAGGGTCCGCTAACTGCCACACCCCCGTGTCCCCCTGCTCCTCGCAGGAGCAAAAGCCCAGGTAAGGGATCTGAGGAGCAAGCAGAGCAAAGGAAACGTGAGAGTAGATTAAAGATGACGGCGGTCCGACACAAAAACTTTGTAACATTTTCATTATTGTTTCCTGGATTTTCCCGTGTTTCCAAATGTAGCGCTCCTCATTTAACCTCCAACAGGAAGGAAGCCACGACTTCATAGATATTATGTTACAAGACTTTGTTTTATGTGTACTCACACTAACAGAGCACGTGACGTGAATGTGGGAAATACAAGGATAATAATCTTTGTATCATTTCTTTGTATTTAACAAAAACACACATTACTGTTTCATTAATTATTTATAAAGAATATTTTTTGATCCTTTTAAGTTTCCACTTTAGTGCAAACTGATTTATTTATTTCCTATTTTTTGACATCATCAGCTGTTTTATACTTCACAGTGTCATCCAGCAGAGCGCAGCACAGTCAGTGTGAGTATGAGAAGCAGTTAATGACCCTCAGTGAACATCAACAGGAACATGAACTGCAGCGTGGACAGATCCTGTACTGTGATGGCACAAAGCTACGGCAGCGTTTAGTTTACCGTTGCTAAAAACACATAAAACTGCTCTTTTGTTCCATTTAATTGAAAAGAGAAACCAAAGTAAAACCAGAGGGAAACACACGCACTTCACTTTTTGACTTTGCGTTATCTGTTGTCATTTGGGCATTTCCAATCTTCCGCAGCCATGTTTGGTTTGACTGTTTCACATTAACACCCTGGATAAACACTAAAGCCTCAGTGACGTGAGACACATCAACTCATTTCCCCCCAATGAGCCACCCAGAGAACAAACGTTATCTAAAGAGGAAGTTTAGTCTGGTAGGAACCCAAAGACATGATGGTAGAAACTGTGCACATGAGAGCTTCCAGTCGCTTCCCTGCTTTTCAAGTCGGGTCAGAGAGCTGAGCATGAGCGAGCTGGGCACTAAAAATAATTTAGAGTAAATGCACATGTTCCTTATTTAAACTGAAACCATGTTAGACAGTAGGGCTCGTGTTGGTTCATCACATGATTTCAGAAATGTCCCGTTCACAGTTTATTGTCTGATCCTCCAAAACCCGTCAAAGAAATACAGCTTTGACTGTGTTTCCCTCTATACAGTGAACGCACTCCTGTTTTTGCACAAATGGGCTGGAGGAGAGGAGGCTGGGAAGCCAGACGGAAGCAGTGACGGATGGGCAGAAAGGTGGAATGTAACAAAGACAATAAAACAGATGCACCACATGAAAAGAGGTGTGTGAGCGGACCTTTCGGACGACTTGGATGAAGTCCTTGGCGCTCTGTGGGCTGCGGCCCTGCAGCTGGCGCGTGCAGGCCTCTAAGGAAGAAGCGTGGGCTACAATCAGCACGTTGTTTCCTACGGAGAGTGGAAACCCAGGCGGGATGCACAAAGACATGAACATGCTGATCTTTAAACGTTCCACATCTGCAGCAGCTCTGCTGTGTGTCTCTTACCACTGTTTTTGCAGTCTGACAGGATGTCTTTGGTTACTTGATAGCTCCGACTCATGTAGTTCTCGTAGGACTCGGACACAGTGAGCTTGCTGACTGGGATCAGAGGTCTGCATTGAGATAAATAATTAGTGAAACATGTTAGGCAGTGGTAAGTGTCTTCTTTGTGCCTTTGAGTGGGCGTGGACTGCAGTTTGGGAGATGGCGTAAGACTCGCTCTGGACCCTTCAGTCCATCAGAACTACAGAGGAGATCTCTGCAGGCCAGGCGGACATACACAGGGTTCCTGCTGGCGTGTTACAAACCCTGCTGCTCCTGCTTCAACCCCCCAAAAGTTGGGACTCAGTGTAAAATCCGTAAAAGCAGAATGCAACGATTAGCAAACCTCTTAATCCTGTACAGTATTTTAATCACAACAGAAGTCAAATGCTTACACTAAGACATTTTCTATTTTATGGAAAATATTAGCTCATTTTATCCCAAAAGACGGCCTTGTAGGTTTACAGTTGTGCCATACTCCTTCCATTTCTGGATGATGGCTTGAACAGAGCTCCGTGGATGTTCAAGGCTTGGGAAATCTTTGTGTAGCCTAAGCCTGCTTTAAATTTCTCAGTAACTTTATCCCTGACCTGTCTGCTCTGTTCTTTGGACTTCATGGTGTTGTTGCTCCCAATGTTCTCTCAGACAACCTCTGAGGCCGTCACAGAGCAGCTGTATCTGTACTGACATTAGATTACACACAGGTGCATGTTGCAGGTTCATGTTTGTGGCTGTAATGTGACAAAATGTGGGAAAGTTCAAGGGGCCCAATACTTTTGCAAGCCGCTGTATATCATCTACAGAAAGATTCAGAGAATCTGGAGCAGCGGCTGTGCACAAGGCTGAATATCACGAATGCAAACAGTCACGACTCTGTGCACGGGTTCAAGAACACTTCCAGAACACAGCCCGCTGTGCCACGCGGGCAGGTTAAAGCTGTGCACACATCATCTCTGGACCCAAGCTCATTCAACATGGACCGACGGAAGAAGGAAAACTGCTCTGTGATCAGACAGATCAAACATTTGTAATGTCCTGTGGACTAAAGAGCAGCGGCTGGCTTGTTATCACGTAGTTCAAAAGTCTCCACCTCTGATGGGATGAAGGAGATGGTGGAACGACACAGCAACATGTGCTGCCATCCCGACCGTGTCCTTTCCAGGGAAGAACGGTCCATATTTCTGTGAAACCACACAGAGTTACGACAGTGCGGCTTCACAGTACAAGTGTTGAACTGGCCTGCAGACCACCAGCGGAAACATTGAGAACATGGTAAATGGGCTGATTCTTATACAGCGCTTTTCTACTCTCCCGGAGTACTCAAAGCGCTCTATACAACACGCCACATTCACCCAGTCACACCCATTCTCACAAGCACTACCTCTGTACTGAGTGCTTTCTAACTACACTCATACACATTCATACTCCGATGGATGCATCGGAAAGCAACTTGGGGTTAGTATCTTGCCCAAGGATACTTGGCATGCAGACTGGAGGAGCCTGGGATCGAACCTCCAACCTTCCGATCAGTAGGTAACCTGCTCTACCTCCTGAGCTACAGCCACCCACATCATGAAACAAAGAAGACGACACGACCGAGGAGAGTCGAGCAGCTACGATCCTCTGTGAGACCACAGCGGGACAACCTCGGCCACAGGTCCAGCAGCTGCTCTCCTCACGTCCAAACATTTATGGACTGTTGTTAGAAGAGTTGCTGCCATTAAATAAAATGAGCTAATATTATTCTTCAAATGGTCCTTTCTCTTTTTTAACATCTGATATATTTTCTGCGCTCTACTGTGAGTGAAATACAGTTCATGGTAAATGGACTGATTCTGATACAGAGCTTCTCTCTCGCCTCATACAACACAACTTGGCGTTAGTATATTTGTAGATTAGAGGGATGCAGACTGGCAGGGATCGAACCACCAACCTTCCCATCATCACATGACCAGCATTCATACCATTGCTTTCTGTGTGGATTTATATTTACAGTTGTATAGATACGTCTTAGTTTCTCTCCGTATTAGAGGTGTGAAGTATGCAACTCTAACACAGCACAGTTAGCATCCAAAGTCCCCACACAAGCAAAAGCCGCTGCTCGGCAGTCATCACCTGTAAGTTGTGTCAACGCTGAAGTGTGCAACAGCCAGGTCGGTGGGAGGTATCCACGCAGGCATCGAGCTCCCAGACACCCACTTGGTCCATTCGAAAAGCCCCGGCTCCACTCGCACCTTCAGCTTGCTGTCCTGCTGTAAACCTGTTTGCACAAACCAAATGTCGTAGATAAAAAAGAAACGCACTATCTCGATGTGTCGGCGCGACCGCTGGTGCACAGGCCGGACCCGTTTTTACCTTTCAGGATGTTCTGTGCAGTCTGAACACATCGCAGAGCGGGAGAGCAGTACACAAAGTCTATGGCTGTGTTGCTCTCTAACAGGGCTTCACCTGGAGAAGAAAGCAAAGCACACGTGCAAAAACAAAAATGTCAGCCTGCTCATCAGCAGCAGGTGTTTTACACCATTCACATCTGCACCAGTCACGTACCCACAAGCCGGGCCTGGGTGGATCCAAACACAGTAATGGGAGCATCCATGTCATAGTCTCTCTGTCCTCCCCACAGAGGCAGACTGGGAGGCATGTTCAGGTTGGAACGTACGTATCTACCTGCAGAGGCGGGGAGAAAAGTACCGCTGCATGTCCAAACCTCACCGTGAGACGCACAAAGACAGTAATGAAGGTGTGTGGACGTGCTCACCTTTACTATCTGAGCAGAGGGAGAGCCAGTGTTTGCCAAAGACCACATCCATCCTCTCACCGTGGCGGCACACGAAAAGAGTCCGCTTGGGTTGCCGAGAGTGACCCCCGCTGATCCGCAGGACCTGCTGAACATCCGAGTAACAGGGCGCTTGAACATTTGGACAGATGACAGCAACATTTAGTGCGCAGTTCACAGGTTGAGTACCTGCATTGGATGACAGATGAGACTAAGGGACGGCGTGTCCCCGGGACTTGTGCTATCGGGACGGCGGCTGTCCAACAGTCCATCGAACAGGCCTCTGTCTTTACTGCCCTTGTCACTGGCCTCACAGCTGAAGAACGAGTGGGAGCTGTGGTTGGTGGAAAAACACTGTCACTGTAAATCTGGTGCTACGCGAATAAAATGGAATTGAACTGAGCTGAGAGACGTGTGTGATGTGAACCTTTAAATATACTGATTGTTTCTTTGGATCCTGAGAAGTAAGGTTAACGTTGCCATATGGAAACACAGCGAGGCGGGGCGTGGTCTGTGATGCCGCTGCAGGTGAGATGGATGCACCTGGGCGGCATCTGCAATCATGCTTAAAATCTGTGCTCTGTCTGAGTCAGTGCTGTTGTAGTCGATGTGGATGTCAAGCTGTGAGCTGTAAAGCTGCAGCCGAGTTTGTGAACAGCAACCGCGTGCGGCCAATAAAGTGTGTAAGACGCTGAAAAGCACGAACATGTGGACGGGTCCGCCGTGGTTTTGTTACGCACAGATTCTTTGGTTTGGGCTAGCTGCAGACGCACTGTGCAAAGCCTACAGTCATCAGTGAAGGTGCACGCTCATAAATATTCAGCAGCAACGTTCCTCGTGTGCTACACTTACGCATGAAACACCCAGGTGTCAGATTCATCCGCCAGGCTCACATAGTTCTCAGGCAGCAGGCCGGACAGCCCGGTGGCGAGCGAGGTCCCGTACACCCAGCCCTCGCTGGTACTGTTCTGATCCACGGGAGACATAAAGACGAAATCCCCGGGAACCAGCTCCAGCTCATCGTCGTTCTGTGGCACGTAGGGGTACATCACCCTCAGGGTCTGCATCGGCCAATCACAGACAAGCAGAACATACAGACATCACTACTCAATAGCTGTCCTCAGTGTGTGCAGTTCTGGAGCATGCGGGGTTTAGTCTGAATATCAGCTACCTCGTGGTTAGCAAAACGAATGTCCCGGGAGAACAGAACAGCCAGCCAATCACATCCCAGCTTCACTTCAATGCCCTTAGCGAGTTTCTCTAGTGAGGGGAGGTGATCACTGGGGAAGTTGTAGGCTAGAGTTACATGGAGCTGCTTCTTGTGAGGCTCCACGTGGACTTCTGACAGAGACAGAGGGACAGGAGACACGTCACACAGGGACTGCTTTCAGAACAAAGGCGCGCTTTGCTTTCAATCTGAAGAAACCTGTGTCTGTTTTTTTCTTTAATGCTAAACAACCAAAATATAACAGAGCATCCGCTCTGATAAGATGTGGGCGCGCCCGCTGTACTCGGAGTGACAGAATGAGCGAGGCCTTCAATAAGCTGTTAAGAACGCCGTTCACAACAAGCACAAAGGCAGTCAGCATGCATTACTCTGTGACAACAGTGAAGTGATGCTGACAGACGGTGACACACTGTGAAAGATGGAACAGACTGACAGGAAGACACACGTCTTTAATATCAGAAAGCATTGTGGGTGCAGATATCCCTCACGCTCGTACTTCTTACCTGCCTTCCTGACAGCCTCTGCAGCAAAGTCAGCTGCAAACAGCTTGAGGATATCGGCCACCTGCTCCTCCACGAAAAGACCGATGAAGTTAGAAGATGTGTAGAGCTCCAAAGGCAGCGGGCTGGGAAACCGACCCCGCCACTGCTGTACGCTGGCCTGGAGGGCTTCGCACAGAGCTTCTACTTTGTGGTCTGCACACTGTGTAAGCAAGAAGAGATGGTCAGAGTGAGGGCTGGGTGCCATACTGATGCACATCTGTGGAGTCTCTGGAATATAACAATGATGCTGCTCATTAAGAAATATCTGCTGTGAAGAAGATGTAAACATGCAGAACGACAACATACAGTTTTAGAGTGCTACACATTTGTGTAGTTCGCTTTTTTGTAAAGTTCACAAAACTCTCACGTGTGTGGATGTTACGCTATTTCCTCTTGTTTTGAAAGCTTCTTTTGTGGCTTCATGTGGTTTATTACTTTCCTTTTTTAACTTCCTCCTTTGATGTTTTCCCACCATTGTATTTGCCTTGACTCAGTTCACTTGTCTTATTGTCCCTCCTCCCTATTTCAGATATTCGTATTTACCAGAAATGTCTTCAATCTTAAAGATTTTGTACAAAGATCTCTCTTCTGGCTCTTGGAGGAGGCGGACGCATCTTTCACCCTCTCCTTCCCTTATCTTCCCTGCTGCTGCTTCTATGTCCTTGTCTTGTCTGACTCTAACCCTGAGAGAGTCTCTTTCTCACTCTTGTTCTCTAAAACTAAAGAAGAACTATGGATTTGATCAACTGGTCCCTTAATGCTATTGACACTCTATTCTCGACGAGAAGCCTGGGTTCGGGAGAGCCAGAGTGTCCCAGAAGGACGTTCCCTGCTGGACACACGATGGACGGGTGGCAGAAGTGGGGGGTCGTGTGCCTGGCGAGACTGTCTATCGAGGACATTGAAGACATCTACTTATTCGGACCCATGATAACAGGGCTCTTGCTGTTTGGAGCTGGCTTGGCCCTGGCTTACCGGAAAGTGAAGAAAGAAGTGACTGCTGTTCAAAACCCCACAAGGCTCGCCGCTCTGATGGAAACTGTGGGAAGAGCGGTGAGTGCTCAGACTGTCCTTACTGAACGAAATATGGGAAAGATCTTGGAGGACTCACGGCTCTTCAAAGAGAGATACACCTGGAGACCAGTGATGGACATTAGAACGAGTGTAAAATGGGTGCAGTTCGACCTAAAACCAGTTACCTACATCTATAATGCGGCTATACCCCCACCCCGACGGCGCCAGCTGCTTGAAGGTTGATGCCGAGGAGAACAACAACATTCTTCCGGGAGATACGAGAACGAGAACGAACTGACTCAAGGCCACCTGCGTAGGCTGCAGACTGTTGATCTTAGCCTAACAGGCTAAAGGACACTTTCTCAGGCTGAACTCAGGACACACACCCCGACACGCACACATGCACACTGATACTGATATGCACTCACCACACTCCCTTCCCCGGATCCAACGCCTCCTCCCATGCTTACTTCCCCCATGGAGACAGCGGCTCAGCTGGAGGCGCGAGGACTCGCAGCGTCCGTGACGACTGTGTACATCATATCTGTGCTTCTTTACGTGCTATGGAGTTTTTGTGTTTTCTCCTCATGACGACTCACTGGTTGGAAGTCATCATGGGCAGAACCCTTTTTTTCTCCTGACTTTGCCCCTATATGTTACATATCTCACTGTCTATCCCTTTTTTTGCTGCCTCGCCTGACCTGTCTCCCCAATGGAAGTTTGTATATTGTATTGTCGACAGACCCAGTCGACCATACAGGCAACTGCAACTGACAAATAAAGCTTATCCTTCAATTAGTTCTTAAATTTTTTTACGATTCAGTTCTTACTCATCTCTAAGGCTACGTTCACACTGCAGGTCTTTATGCTCAATTCTGATGTTTTGATCAAATCGATTTTTTTGTCTGGTTGTTCACACTACAAATAAAATGTGACAGCAAACGCGCTCTGGTGTGAACGGTTTACAGCCCTCAAAGCGGCCTGCATGCGCAAAAGAAGACGTCACACGCAACGCGCTCTGTTTACGGAAGTAAAAATGGCGGCTACATATCGGCTCAAAATGTGGTCATAAATATTTTGTACTTGTAAAAAAGATTTGTGTGTGGACTTAGCCAAAAAAACCCTGCAAGTTACAAGTAAGAATTCTGACCCTATTTTTCTTCCTTTAAGCTGATTGGTCCATGTCATGTCAATCACAAATGTAACAATCCAATCAGAGAACAGATGGGTTTGGCTGTCGGAGGGTCGCTTTTTTTGAACTGCAGGTCTTTGAAGGGAATAAATGCCCTTTTACATGCCAACCCAGCGTTTTCCTTCATCACCACGAAGGAAAACAGTCTGTGGTCGTCCGAGTTTGGTGATTTTTATGTCACAGGACTACGTGTTTAATACAGGGACTTCCACAGCCTTTTCAACAGTGCTGCGGACCGCGGGGTGGGGGCGGGCAGTGTTTTGGAAATGACAGTCTTCATTACAAAGCTTTCTTCGTTATGAATTAGCATACATGTTTTTATTGAACATTTGAAGAACCAGCAAAAAAAAACCACAAACTCTTGTAGTTCACATAAAGTCAGAGATGAAAACGACAAGGAGCAGGTGCATCTAGTACAGGTAGAGCTGCTGCACACAGAGCCCAGCAGCCAGCAACAAATTCTGGATCCTTGGCTTTTAGTTAGCAGTTAGCATTAGCAGCACATCCTGCGTCCGATGTGAAAGGACTTTTATGCTGCGCGCTGTGACTCACAGCAATGGTCCTGGGTCAGCCCTGACTTTGTGTTAGACTAATCCTAAAGTAATAATGTATTTCTAACCACTGATATAGCACAACTTTATCCTTTCAACAGCTGCTGAAAGTTAGGGGACCTAGCTGCTATCGGATATTTATATAGAGATCCTCCAGCTTCAAACTGTATCACCCTTCAAGGACCTGCAGTTCAAAAAAGCGCCCCTCCGACAGCCAAACCCATCTGTTCTCTGATTGGATTGTTACATTGGCCAATCAGATGAAAGGAAGAAAAATAGGGTCAAAATTCGTACTTGTAACTTGCAGGGTTTTTTTTTTGGCTAAGTCCACACACAAATCTTTTTTTACACACAAATTCTGTTTACACATACAAATCTTTTTTACAAGTACAAAATATTTATGACCACATTTTGAGCCCATAGCTACAGAGCTAGTAGGTGTTGTTGCAGCAGTCTATCAATTTCTCCGGTGCGGATGATTGGCGCCTGTCTTGTGTCAGTGACGTAAAAGACTGATTTGTGCCGTTCACACTGTCACAACATGATTGGATACGGGTCGCATAGGGTCAAAAAAGTCGGATTTGATGCGCTTTCGCCTGCACTGTGAACGTAGCCCATGACAGCTGGTCGTTAGCAGACACTACGAGCTCTGATGGCACCATCACATGTATTTTCCTATTAACACTGTTGATGCTGTTTCAGTGATAAGCCAAAGCTTACCTTAAACTATTCAGATAAATAACTTTATGCACAAGGACAAAGAAGAAAATAATCTATCCAGATATCGACGACTACAATTGTTGAATTTCAACCATGAAAGTTAAATCCAGTATAACTCACCATGAAGAACTGGCAGAGAGTAATATGGGGGAAAATGTTGTGGGCTTTGTTCTTGCCACAGGTGATCCGGCTCTGCTGCCAGAAATGGGAAAGCTGGTTCTGAAGGGGCCCGCTGGGTCGCAGGTAGAGGACGTACTCTCTCGGCAGCGGGTCGTCCAAGAACGGGTCGTCCACGTGTGAAAACAGCCTGTGTGTGACATGGAAACGTCTCACATCGTGCTGCTGTGACATGTCGTACATTTACTTTCACATGAAACCTTGAAAGAAGAAACGGGTAAGTGCACATATCTGACAGTGGATTATTTCAGCTGTGCAGCCAGATTAGTGCCGGAGCCCTGCAGCTCACTTCGAAGTGGAACATTTCCTGTTTTGAGACTCTGGGACATAAAATGCTCCCCCTCGTCTGCTTATTGGCTCATCACGCTGCTCTCGCCAGGAGCATGGACAGTGGTATTCGACTGAATGTACTCTTTGGCTTTCAAGAAAACTACTTTTCTTCAGATTATTGGAACAGCCAAATACCCTCATATGAACACTATCCTCCACATCTAGAGCTTAAAAGGCCCAGAACAGTGTTTGTTTTTAGGCCCACAAGGATAACACTGACTGTTAGAACGTGAGCACTGACCACCCTGACAATACTCAGTTTCATTTCCATACAGCGCCAAATCACAACAACAGCCCCCTCAAGGTGCTTTATATTGTAAGGAAAAGACCCTCCAGAGAAAACCACAACAATCATATGACCCCCTGTGAGCAAGCACTTTGGCGACAGTGGGAAGGAAAAACTCCCTTTTAACAGGAAGAAACCTCCAGGCTCAGGGAGGGGCGGGGCCATCTGCTGCGATCGGTTGAGGTGAAATGACAATCAAATGAAAATGAGAAAAAGCAGAATCGAGTGAGTCGAGGCCGTCTTTGCACACGAATCATTTAGGAGTTAACGTGCACTGCACAAATACTGATGGTGCTGTGTTCCTGACCCCGCCCCCTCTACCTCTAAAGATAGATTTTTCTCTATCCATCTTTAAATTTGAAAATCAGCCGTGTTTTTCTGACAGTCGGGTAGAAGAGGGTTAGTCGCCACTATTGTGTTTGCTGTTCCTGATTATGCTCATCTGTTTATCGGCTCACACAACAGGGATCTTCGATCCAGCGAACGTGGCTCGTGCATCTCTGGGCTTTGTATTCTACAGTGCGCCGTCCTCGGCTTCTTGTTTCTCAGATTATCTCCTGCCATCAACCAGGATGTCTTTTCTCATATGTCCCACGCAGCGGACGCTCGTCCACTTCAGACACGTTCTCAAGTGGAAATGAAAATGCTTCCTGTGTGTGGCAGGACGCACGATGCCCACTGTGAACAATGGCTGAGTGGGCACGATTCTGGTCATCTGCACTTCTATGCAAACTTTCATGATCTGTAAAGAAAGCGTTGCCGTTTTCTTCAGAGGGATTAAGAGAAGATGAGCTCTGTGCAGCAGTAAATGATAAATGCCTGTGACACATCACATCCTGTCAGAGCTGATTGTGACTTATTAAAATCTTATCAGACCATCAGTTTGACGCACACCCAACTGTTTTAATCATGACTGTTTATTCATTGCTCAACTTTTATCCCACGTGAATCAGTTTCACAATATACGAACAAGCTGAGCACACCGTCCCTCCAAACCTACAAAACACAAAGTCAAACACAATAGAAAGACATACAGGAGCATAGCTTTCACTACAGTACTGTGCATTTTAAACTAGGAAGGCACTATCCTTTAAGTGAGAATTTAAACATGTGCAGACATAAATGCAAATCCAGTATATAAGATAAAAACTGAGTACAGTTTAACAGGCTTGAAGGTCAATAAATGGTAAAAGGACTGATTCTTACATAGTAAATAGTAAATGGTAAATGGCCTGTATTTGTATAGCGCTTTTACTAGTCCCTAAGGACCCCAAAGCGCTTTACACAACCTGTCATCCACCCATTCACGCACACATTCACAGTGCGTTATGCAACATGCCACGTCCACACGAACACTTCCTTCTATGCTTTTAGTGCTTTCTAACATGCACACACATTTAAACTCAGAGAGCAGGCTGGTGGGAGCCAGGCGTCGAACCAGCAACCCTGCGATCAGCAGATGACCTGCTCTGTATTTTCTTTAAGTTGTCTTTAGGAATAAGAAGCCCTTTTTCGGATGCTGGCAGCCTTTTTGTTCTGCTCATTGTCAATAATGTTGAAGCACATTTGGACTAATCACTCCATCAGAGCTGTTGCCGCTGGTGATCAGCCCAGTTTAGTCTGTTTGCCTTTAGAAAGACTATGTGGCTGTATCCCAATCCAGGGTCTGCAGCCTTAAAGGCCGCATTTTAAGGCCGATTACATCACAGCAACGCGACGAAGGCTGTCCCGATTCAAAGGCTGCTCGAAATGCGGCCCTCAAATGCGTCCTTCATTTCCCTGAATTTTAAGGACGTGGCGGTGTAGACTTCGTGGCCCAACATATCCCAGAATGCATAGCGCGGCGGTGGGTGTGGATAATTTTGCCGAAAAAAAACGGCGGATGAGGGGCGCCCGAAGATTAAACTTTAAGTAAGTACTGAATATTATGTCACTTATTTATGTGCAAATGTTTAATAACGAAGAACATGAAAACATTACTGTTGGCCACATGTCGGCAAAGTCATGTGACATTAGTGATGTTTGTACTAACTTGGTTTTAAAGCCTTTACTTTAAAATATACGCCGTTCAATAGCTGAGCTTAATCAGAGAATGATCAAAGCTCATGTAGGAACAAAGAAATGAACAAAAGATTTTCTCCTTCATTTCTGTCAAACACAGCTGTATGACACGTTTCCAGCTGTTAGTATCATGATTGCTAGGCAACCTGGGCAGCGCAACGAAGGCTAGATCGTCCCATTTCACAAGCCTCGCACTTCCGGCCTTAGCGGTCTTTGAGTACGCGGCCCTTGTGGACCGTTAAGGCTGCGTACTTTAAGGCTGCAGACCCTGAATTGGGATACAGCCTGTGACAGCCACTTTCCACTGATGAGTCAGCAGGCGATCAGCTGAAGGGCCAGATGCAGCTCTCAGGTTCATGGTTAATGACACGGCTGCCTGATACTCTTCAGATACTGCGAGAAAATCAGAGAATCAAAGGCAAACTTGGAAAGACTGTCAGAAAGCCGGAGACCAAATTTGAAAAATGACAAACGACTCCTTGGAAGCAAAATGTAAAGAAACGAGGACTAGCTTCAGACTGGCAGAACGACGCATTTGTGCCAGTGCTTCAAATCTAAAGAGTAAGAATATTACAGCTCTTGTACTTCACTCATGAGTAGTTCAGTTCAGTTGAGATATATATGCTAGAATACAAAATGCAGTCTGTCATTAATACAACAAACATTTAAAACCAGTCACATGAAATTCAAACCTGACTGAACAAAAATCTATAAAATATTTTTTAATATTGTTGAGCCAACCAGCTACTTGAACAGATGAAGTTACACTCATGTTTGAGGTCAACTTGGACTGAGTTATTTCTGACTGCATACTGTAGTATAGCTGTACGTGTCCCATGTAACAGTGTGAACTGGTTTATTTAAGTACCGAACGCTTTCCAGTTTAAAGTTATTGGTAACAACAAACTGCAGGTAGTGGGTTGTTGTTCAGACACTGATGAAACCAGTGTTGCTGTCAGAGTGAGCTGCTGTGACAAAAACACAGATCTGTGTCTGCATCGTCCTTTTTTCCACAAAGTGTTTGATTTACACTCAGCTGCAGTTGACCTGCAATTATTTAACACAGTTTTAACACACTTGTCCAGCAGAGGGCGGTATACGATACATTTCACTGCCTGGTGATGTGTCCTGTACACATGATGGAAATGTGCTGTATACACGTTTAGTTGAACCTACCAGTCACATGCTGCTTGGACACTCCGACCTCCAGTCGACACCAGAGCTTTGAGTCTGTGAAAGAAGAGAGGAAGAAAAATGAAACGTACGCCTTAAAGAAAGTTCACCACAGCACTCAGAGACTGCCACAAAGGGCTTTTTTTGCTCTTTGTTTATCTTTGAGTTAAGGAACAAGATGATCTTGTTCGCATCCTGAGGAACTTTCTGGCTAAACAACAAAACAGAAATCAGCCACACCTATGTGGACGCACACGAGGGCTCGAAAAGAAAAGAGTATGGAAAAGTTGTTGAGCATACCTAACATCGAGGTTTCTACAAACAGTGAAAAAGGAAGTCTTTGGTATTCTTCAGGTTTTACTTGTTACTCAGTATTTTTTTAATCAGTGGTCCAAACAGCAAACTCTATTTTTGTATTTTATAATAATGATGAAGCTTTTTTATGCAAATGGCACAGTAACTGGTTTAAAAATGTTTATTTTCTGCCAGACAAAAATGGTCCCAGTGCTGCACGATCATATTAAACGCTGTTTTCCAGAGACAACCAATAAGAAACAAATCTGGGCTGAGGGGGCGAGGCGGTAGTTACACTCGCAACAGCAGTAGCACACAACAAGAGCAGGAGGGAGAGGGAAAGAAAGAGAGCCGGGTGCAACAAGAGACAACACCGTCACATTGGAAAGGTACAGTAAAGAAAATGAGTGACACCAAGAAAAGAAGCAAAGTCTGGAGCCATTTCAATCTTATGACAAAACAAAGGCAGAGTGTAGAGTCTGCAAAAAAGGATGTCATATAGAGCCGGCTCCACAAACAACATGCACAGGCACCTGAGAACTGTCCACCTATCAGTGCAATGGGAAGATAAAACACAGTCAGCTGAGTGTGATATTAATATTTCTAAATGACAACCTTTCCCTTAATTAAAGATCTGGGCGTTCTTTTTTCCCCTTTTTTCCATATTTTAATTTATATTTAATTGTGTTGTAGTTTGTAGTGTTTTGTGTTGTTTCACTTTAAATTTGTTTAAAAGGAAAAAGCTGAAAATTTAAATAGTTAAAAGTTGAAATGTAAATAGTTGTTTTTTTGTATTTTATAATTTATTTATTACATTTTATGTGGAGTGAATAAATAAAAGTATATTTACAGTGGCCCCTAGAGACAAAGCACGTACACACTCCAAAACACAACAGAAGTGCTCCAGGATGCTAGAGGCCGTGTTGAGCTTTTGTTACCTGGTGGCTACACAATATATATATATATATATTAATTAATTATCAACAACAATATAAAATTATGCACAAAAGGAATTAGTAATGTAAAAAAACTTGGTTTTCTTTATGTATGTTTATATATAAATATTTATGGGGACCCCTAGAGATGAAACACGTACAAACTCCAAAACACATTTCTAGCGTTAACTGAACTTCCGAAACAGAGCTATATATATATTTAAAAAAAAAATTTATGGGGACATATATATATATGTATATATATATATATATATATATATGTGTATATATATATATATATATATATATATATATATATATATATATATATATATATATATATCTTAGCGGAACAGCTAAGATACTGCGCAGGACCCTCAAGCTCCCAGGCCTCTGGTAGAGGACCCGAGCTTGAAGGATAAACCGCCCGCAGGGGCGTGCTGGGTGTTTTTTATATATATATATATATATATATATATATATATATATATATACACTCAACAAAAATATAAACACAACACCTTTGTTACTGCTCCCATTCCCCATGGGATGGACGTAGAGACCTAAAATTCATTCCAGATACACAATATAACCATCCCTCCCAAACAGTGGTCACAAATCAGTCCAAATGTGTGGTAGTGGGCACATCTGCTATATTGAGATAATCCATCCCACCTCACAGGTGTGCCACATCAGGATGCTGATCTGACATCATGAGTAGTGCACAGGTGTACCTCAGACTGCCCACAACAAAAGGCCACCCTGGAATGTGCAGTTTTTTGTGCTATTGGGGGTCTGGGGACCCAGAACCGGTCAGTATCTGGTGTGACCACTATTTGCCTCATGCAGTGCAACACATCGTCGCATGGAGTCTATCAGAGATATATATATATATATATATATATATATATATATATATATATATATATATATATATATATATATATATATATATATATATATATATATATCCTGTGGGACTTCCAGATACAGACGGACAAAATGGTGGTGGCTAACCAACCGGACATAGTGGTGGTAGACAAACAGAAGAAGACGGCCGTAGTGATCGATGTAGCGGTTCCGAATGACAGCAATATCAGGAAGAAGGAACACGACAAGCTGGAGAAATACCAAGGGCTCAGGGAAGAGCTCGAGAGGATGTGGAGGGTGAAGGTAACGGTGGTCCCCGTGGTAATCGGAGCACTAGGTGCTGTGACTCCCAAGCTAGGCGAGTGGCTCCAGCAGATCCCGGGAACAACATCGGAGATCTCTGTCCAGAAGAGCGCAGTCCTGGGAACAGCTAAGATACTGCGCAGGACCCTCAAGCTCCCAGGCCTCTGGTAGAGGACCCGAGCTTGAAGGATAAACCGCCCGCAGGGGCGTGCTGGGTGTTTTTAAAAAAATATATATATATAGCTCTGTTTCGGAAGTTCAGTTAACGCTAGAAATGTGTTTTGGAGTTTGTACGTGTTTCGTCTCTAGGGGTCCCCATAAATATTTATATATAAACATACATAAAGAAAACCAAGTTTTTTTACATTACTAATTCCTTTTGTGCATAATTTTATATTGTTGTTGATAATTAATTAATTAAAGCAACAAAACAACCTGAAGAGCCGGCTCTCTAAAAAGAGTTGGAAATCCCATCACTACACAGAATCACTTTTGTACTACTTTTGTGAGAATATCACAGAAATGCAGGCCGATGTTTCATCCAAGCATGAAAAAGTGATTTGAAACTTTTGTTTTAAAACATTAAAACAAGGCACGGATGACAGCTATTCAAACAAATACATGTTGGCATAATTGTCTATGTAGTTACACACAGAGCAGACATGGAGAAACACTTTCATCACCTGCTGTTCATGTTGACGGGTGCTGGACAGGTACCAGGGGGCTGACGCCCTGACGACGGGGGAAAGAGACAACGTTGTTCACACCGACTCTGAATCGACACGCAAAGTCAGCCAACACACACAAAATAAAAACTTAGCAAGGCTGAATGTCTTTCTGTAACTGAGACGGGTAACTGTTTATGTCTCTGTCATTATCCTCCCAGCTTTTTCCCACACATATGTGGGCATCACATTCTGGGCTGAACTAAACAAACATGGCTGCAGCTCAGTGGTGACGACCATTTGTTCCTGATGTACTTTTGTATTGGGCACATTTACAAAGAGGGAGCACCTTTTTTCCCTGTCCCATGACCGATAAAATCAGAGTTTATGAATGTTCGAACTGAACATTTTTATAATTCTTTCCGCTCCTGCTGTTGGCTCTAAATGTCAGGGTGTATGCGTGAGTGACTGCATGTTTGTGTCACACCGGGGATGGAGAAAGACCAAATGTGAGTAAAGATGAGACGCCAACACGGATCGCGAGTCAGAGGAAGCGTCAGTTCCTCACCAGCAGCAACATGGAAGATGATACGCAGCGTGTGTAGGATGATATTAGCGTCTTTCACTCAGAGTGTGAACACCACACAGGGCTGACTCCTCTTTACAATAAACTGACACTTAAGAGTTGCTTGTAAAAGTGTTACTCACCGTTGGAGTGATCATCATGGTTGTGTTTCATGTTTTCTGCTTTGTAATTCAGAGAGGGGGAAGGACAGTAGGCTGCAGTAACGGTCTGCATCCTCAGTTTGTGTGCAGGCCACAGTGAGCAGTGAAGATGAAAGAGCCACTTACACAGAGTGAACCGAAATGTGCCCAACCTGGAGCTAAAGCTGCCGAGGAAGCAGAAACGGCAGCGCATCAGATTATTCAAATTACAGTCAGAGAGTGGAATTAGCCACCGCTCGGAGATACGAATCTGAACACGCTAATGTGGTTTTCATCTCCGGGCATTCAGAAGTTTATTCTGTATGCCACGAGCTATTGTTCCTGTGGGACAGGGGTACTGCATACGGCACGGTCCGAAGGTTTGAAAGCACAAAGCTGGTGAGCAAACTAGCCTCCAAATGAATGCTGAGGCTGCTTTTCACCCTCCACAACAAAACTATTCCTGCCAGCTTAATAAAGCAGTAGTTGCATCAGGATCTTTGCGTCGTCTCCTCACCGCAGATATGAAAGATGATGTTTTTCCTGCCCGGTACAAGCAGACCTTACAGTGTCCACTCAGACTTCTGTTCTAAATAACTTCTCACTTGGTTTGCAGACAGACTGCACATGCAGCCTTTACACAAACAACAAAACACGTCATTTGCCATTATTCACCCATTTTATCGGAAAGGACACATAAAGTGTACACCTTACTAAAATAAGTTTGCTCTTTAAATTGCTGCGTTTGATGACTTTGTTGTGGATTGAGAATTTCTTCCAGTCAAAGCGAAGCAGACTGCACTGAGGTTGAGCTGTTGACCTGATCCGAGCTGTTAAACGTAACCGTACGTATCCCAGAACACAAAGCTTTTCATGACGCCCCACGCACAGAGCAGGACAAAGCAGTACTGTTGGGTAGATGCTCTGTGAAGAGGAAGAGACAAACAGCTTCACCACAGCGAGCTCAAAAAGCTGCAGCTGAGACCACAGCAGAGACGCTGGGCTGTTTGGGTTTGACGAAGCTGCTCGTGTCCCACAGGTAAGACCTGCGTATCACTGCACACATGTGAGACGAGCAGCGGTGGCTGAAGACGCACACACACAGTAAAGTGAGCCAGGGCTGGAGACATTACAGACGCTTCACCTGGCTGGCATTCAGTCTGAACACAAACTGTGACTACAGCACATCAGGCTTTCACAGCCCTTACAGCGAAAGCAGAAGCGGATTCTGTGAAACACTCGCGGTGCTGACGTGTTCGACTACACCGTCAAGCCGACACTCTGTCATATCTACGACATAATGAACAGATTCAAGCGTACATGCAGTGCACTCATAAATAATGCTCCATGAGGTAAATGCTGCATATCAGCATTAAAGCACTGAAAAATGTGACCTCGGAAACATGGCATCACAACCATCCTATACAGGCTTTATTAGTCAGAACTGGAAACATGAGACAGTTTCCTGCTTCTTTGTTTGTCATGACAAGAAGGCAGCTCAGTAGGAAAAAAGCTTTTGCATCACAACAGCTTTCAAAAAGACACTAAAGCCATAAAACGCAGACGCTGCACTGGACTCAAGGAAACCACAAACAGCCGACGCAGAGCCGGAGCGTAGAAACGTCCAAGAACACAAGAGAAGAGAGCAAATAAGAGCGACACAGAAAAGAAGCAACGTGAAGGTTTAAACACACACAGAAGGCAACCAGGGAGAGTGGAACCGTCACAGTAACAAGACACAGCTGAACTCAATCTAAGCAATGACACACAGGGAAGTTCAACTAACAGACAACAGGAAACACCGGCAAACTTCCCTGAGCTCTGAGGAACACACTCTACAACTCACTGGATGACAGCACAGATCGATGTGTCCTCAGATCACACGGACGTATTCACCACTGCGAGCTTTTAAACGCGATACTGGTACAACAGCTCGCACAGGTGGCCTTTGACCTCGATACAATTCAGCTTTGTTTTTCTACATCTCCCAGTACTGTAATGGTCCTAAGAAGCTCCACGCCGTGACAGCATGGTTCCTTCTTTGTTTCCACCTTTTAAAATGATGCTGCTGACTGGTGAATGCTAAAGTTTGCAGCTGAGACCAAAGTACCAAAAACATGCATCAGATGAAACTGCTGCAACTGTTTTCAACACATTTAGTAAAAGTAAAAAGCCAGAAATGAACGATTATAATAACATCAGTGACATCAGTCGCTTCTGAGAAAAAGCCTCTTTGTTTATTCTAGTTCGAACGAACGAGCCTCAAAAGAATCAGGAAGGAGAGAACGACAACACCAGCTAAATAAATATATAATAAACTATCTAATCTATGGTCACATCATATATAATACGTAATCTCAGATTGGTGCCGGTCGCACTCTTGAGTTTGGATGACGATCAGAGGAAGTTCTCAGATAAAAAAGGCTCCACGGCTTCTTCTTCACATTAAAAAGTGTAAAACATTCATGTGGGCTGCAAGCACAGCTTGTTTCCATGAATGTACAAACATCCAGGAAGTTAGAAGAAGGGCTCAAATAAGACTTCCTCGGTGTGACTCGAGCTACAGTTGAAAGCATTTCTTTGTAAGTAAAACACGAGTTTATTTAGTCAGATGTGTGAAGAAAATGTGAGTGACAGTGACGGCGTCTGCTCTAAGAGCAGGTGAGTAACGGCTGCGTGTTTGTGGCGAGGACGGCCCCTGGTACGTGTGGGGAAAAGCAAACATGGCGTTCCAACATGGAGACCCGTCTCGATCTGCATCAAACCGCTGTGACGTTTAGAAATCACACGAGCAACATAACTACAGTGCTGTGAAGAAGGGTTTGCCCCATTCTTGTTTATTTTTGCATAACTGTCACACGTTTAGATTTCAGGTGATCAAACACATGTTCATGTGTTGATAATGATAATGTGAGTAAATGCAAAATGCAGCTTTTTAAAAAATCCAGTTAATCACAGTTGATTTAGGACTTAACAAAACGCAGGAGAACTCGGTTTGGATACTTCGAACAAATCACACTTCTTCAAGGAGTGCACATCAGACTGGCCAAAGACAGAAACGTAGCTTCAGAAGATGACTTTGTGAATCTGTTGCTGTGACAATCATTTCAACAATTATTTCAAAGAACCAAAACATTTGCAATAACATGAAGCGGCACCTTAAACTCGCCCCCTCATGATCGCGTCACAGAGCTTAGAGCTTCAGAGTCTGGGTGCACATTTAAAGCAGTGAGGTCAGTTTATAAAGTCAGCAGCCACTCGTTACGGAAACTTATGCGGAGAATTCAAACGAAAAGCTGAGGTAAAAATAGTAAATGGCCTGTATTTGTATAGCGCTTTACACATCCAGTCATCCACCCATTCACACACACATTCACACACTGGTGATGGCAGCTACATTGCAGCCACAGCCACCCTGGGGCGCACTGACAGAGGCGAGGCTGCCGGACACTGGCGCCACCGGGCCCTCTGACCACCACCAGTAGGCAACGGGTGAAGTGTCTTGCCCAAGGACACAACGACCGAGACCGTCCGAGCCGGGGCTCGAACCGGCAAAAAAAGTGACACAGTTTTATATTTAAAGCCATTCAAAGCTGCAGTATTGATTTCTACATGTGAAAGCTCTCTGAGTTTGAACTAGATCAAAGAAACGTTTTCAAATTTGTTTCATAACTAAAAGAAAATAAAAGTGAAACTGTGTCTGGGTTCCCCTCGACAGCCTCCACTTCCTGTTCCTCGTGCTGCCTCTCAGGGTTTCCAGAGCCGTGGGCTGCCGAGTCACACGCGTCCATTAGAGGCGAGCGAGGATTGGAGGAGAAGCCTGGGTAAACACAGTGTGGAGCCTTTTCTGGGAACGAGCTAATGTCAGATTGCATCATGAAAGAAATCAGAGGCAGTGTGTTCAGAGCAGCGATGCTAGCGCAGCCTGGCGTGAGGTTTGCTGATCAAAGGGGGTGAGATCACTTGGGTCTGCCTCGCTAAAGCCTCAAAGGCCAGCTACTCACCACGCCCGCAGACTTCATGATGATGGCGCAAATCTGCTCACACGCTCTCAGCCCCTCTACGCTCATCATTTTAATGCTGAGCAGCACAAAGGCACAGCCGTCAGCTCCATGTCTGACTGACCCATAAACAGCTCGGCTGCTCGCTTTCATTGCAGTTTTACTTTATTACTGGACTCCAAGTGAGGTCCTGCCAAATAACTGCACTTTAAAACTATGAACCAGAAATGATAATAGTGGTGAATATCAAATCAAATTTATTCATATCATTCTCATGTTCCAGAGTTTGGGTGCAGCGATCGATAAAGCTCGCCTCCGTTTTTACGTCTCGTTCTGGGAAAGTCAGAAGCAACTTATCTGCAGACCTGAGGGCTCGACTTGGGTTATTCTTTGGGTTGGGTTAAACGTGCCAGGATTGGGGAGATATGATCAAATTTGCGAGTGCCTGTCAGGAGTCGGGCCGCCGCATTCTGCAGACACGAGAGTACGGCCTGGTTAATACCAAAACAAAGACTATTGCAGCAGTCCAGCCTAGAAGAGATAAATGCATGCATCACTCTCTCAAAGTCGGCAAATGCCAACATGGTCTTGGTTTTTGCAACGACCCTCAGCTGGAAAAAGCTGGTTTTAATTACAGAATGTATTTGTTTGTCAAATGAGAAGGAGCTGTCGAGAAACACTCGATGTTTGAGTCAACATTAAGCGACGAACAGGGGTCAGAGGGGGCGATTAGTATGGTCTCTGTTTTCTGATCATTTATATGCAGAAAATTTAATGCGAACCAAGATTATTGTCATCAAGACAGTCAAGTAAAACTTTAGAGGAGTCTGCAGAATTGTTTCTAAGGGGAAAATAGATTTGAGAATAATCAACGTAACAGTGGAACGGGAGCATATACAGGGAGAAAAGTATTGGGCCAAGGACTGACCCTTGTGGGACCCCACAGGTGAGGGGGTGGATGTGGAAGAAGAGCCTGACAGAAAAACTCCTATCAGTTAGGTCGGATCTGAACCATTTAAGTGCAGTATCCTTAATGTCCACACAGTTTTCCAATACTGATAGCAGAATTCCCTGATCCACTGTATCAAATGCTGCACTTACATCTAAAAGCACTAAAATGACGGGATTACCAGAATCGGTAATCAGTAAAAGATCATTAAGAACTTTTATGAGCACAGTTTCAGTGCTGTGTAGCGCTTTAGACCCAGACTGAAAGGATTCCAACATGGCATTAGTCTCCAGAAAGGCAACTTTGAGACATGCACGATGCATCAAACGTATATGAAACAGACAATATGGCAATAAGAAAATAGTTGGAGGGGAGCGAGCGCTGCACTGCAAAGTCAACATCAATCGGTAGATAACGAAATGTTTTCCGCTGTTTTTTAGGAATTACAGCAACTTTAATACAAAATGCCTCAAAACTGCACAGACTCTGTTTTTAATGACTGTCTGCAGTCTGAAACCAGTGAAATCACCATGCTGAGCTTCCTCTGTTGCTCTGCTATGTCTTTATCACACACGCCCATAGTTGCTGCTTGATTGCGTGGTTGGGTTGAAATCAGGTGACTGCCTTGGAGTATCCCATTTCTTTGCTGTCCAGTTCATTTTGCAGCGCTTGGCTGAATCTGAGCGTGGAGCTCTCTGTTCATCAGCGGTCACATCATTAATAAACAGCCAGACGTGATCAGCATTGCCTCCGCCATCTGACAGGTAATTGGCTATGCTTCAGATCACAAGTCCAATGTGGCCTTTGTGTTGTTGAGTGGAGCCGGTGATGGTAACCCCCATGTTTCCATTCATGAAGGTGTCTCCTGGTTGTAGACTTGCTCTTTAAGAGTGTTTGTGACTTGGATAGACGGTGTTAAGCTATAAGTAATAATAATTTAAGAAATAACTCTTTAATCACACACGTTAGTCATCTTCCACGTTCCTTTGAGTCTTTTGCCGTTGTTGAGCTTGGCCGGTGTTTTCGGGCCCCTCCAAATGTTTTTGCCGCCTCTCTGAGAGCTCGTTTTGTCACTCTGATAAAGTCTCCATCGCTCGTACTGACTCGTAAGCTTTCAGTGAAAAGGTGTAAATATAAATTCAACAGTTTCAGATATTATGTCTGCTTCATTCGTCATATAATAACAATAATGGGGGAAGGGGACAAACTACAGAGATCACCAAAGAAATCTGTAACTGAATGATACTCCAGTATGTTCTTGTTGGGTGGACGTCCATCATAGCAAACCTTAGATTCAATGGTTAGCCAAAACATTTGAAAATTTCACTAGGAAGTCACAGAACTATTAAGAATGCTTGCTATAAGAGAAATATGGGCCCCGTGTATTTCTGGAGCCCTGGCTGTGACCACTTCCTGCATCCCGATGACACACTGACTGCTCCACAGCTGTCCCACCACCACACAGTCCCGAGAAAAGCTCAAAACCCCCTCCACCTGTGAGCATGCAGCAGAGCGAACAACAGATCGTTGGGGGGAAATGTCCCCATGTGATCATTTTCCCAAACAGTGTTGAAAAAGATAAACATGGCCTGCATGCACACAGAGCAGATTATTTTCAGGCTAAAAACACTTCTTCAGCTCTACAAATGTTTGATATTGTAAATAACACATCGAGGCTCAGTCTGGCAGCTTAAAGGCATTTGTTAGGAGGAAAAACCCTCGCTCATTCGCACCCACAGAGATGTGAAAGCAAGTTTTCCAACTGCAAAGAGATCCTCTGTTAACAGCTCACAGAGACAGGAAGAGAAACAGACAGGCAGAGAGCAACACGCCCACGCAGCGCTGCGCCGACCTGCAGCTCGTGCAGCACGTAAGGCTTCGCTGAACACAGCATGCCCCAAACAGGTGAATGTAATTAATAGCAAGTTAAACAGAAAGACTGATGACATCACAACGATAATAATTCGTGCGACGCAAAAAGCTTGAGACTAAAAGCCAAAGGAAGTGGGTTCTGGTTTGTCAGGCTGATGGAAAAAAGACCCTTTTGTAATAAATATGTGGTCAATAGTGTGATTGTTTGCAACAGTACAAACACACACACACACACCTGCAGATTCCTGTTAACTAGCTGGTTTACGTGCACTCGCTTCAGATTCTTGTTTTTTGCCTGATTCGTCTTCAACTCTGAGCTTGTTGCATGAGTTTAGCTGAGACGCCGAGCTAAACTTAAGATAAGATAAGATAAGATAACCTTTATTAGTCCCACACGTGGGAAATTTGTTTTGTCACAGCAGGAAGTGGACAGTGCAAAAGTTATGAGGCAAAAATTAGAATACAATAAGAATAAATACAGTACACAACTGTACAGAATAGAATAAAATAAAATACTATATACAGTAGAATAAAATAAAATAAATATACAATAAGATAAAAATAGAATACAAATACAAATACTATATACAACTGAGTAAAAATACAACGATGACAGAAAGGATTATTGCACTTAGTGTTATTGCACATGTATGGATGTGTGTGCTTGATCAGTTAAAGTCTTTATTATGGAGTCTGACAGCAGTGGGGAGGAAAGACCTGCGAAATCTCTCCGTCCCACACCGTGGGTGCCGCAGTCTCCCACTGAAGGAGCTGCTCAGTGCTGTCACAGTCTGCTGCATGGGGTGGGAGATGTTGTCCATCAGGGATGACAGCTTAGCCGCCGTTCTCCTGTCACTCACCACCTCCACTGGGTCCAGAGGGCATCCTAGAACAGAGCTGGCCCTTCGGATCACCCTGTTAACCTAATAATCTCTGTGAAATGGAGTGTGTGTTATAGTGTGTGTCACTGAAACACCATCTATGCCACTTCTAAAGAAAAGGAACATTAGCACAGCTTCAGTCGTGGTTAACTCTGAAAAATAAATAAAATACAATCGGCTGTAGAAAAGGCAGCCTCTAATTTATCAAGCAAGAAAAATGTCTCCAGCTTTCTTCTGTTTCATATTCAATGAATTTTATAGAACAAGTTGTAAGTTAAACTTCTTTATAAATACAAATAAAAAGCTTTAAGATTTCCATTTTTTATGTGCAGCTTCTTGCTTTGCAAACACCCAGAGTAATATCACATATGAAAGCGCACGTTTATATATCAGAGTGACTAAAAGTGACTATTTATGTGGGCAAATATAACTGCAGCGTTTCCCTGAAATTAATATCAGGTTAGCTTTGTTGTTTGCTAAATCAAAACTGTCTCCCTTTAATTTTCACAAACAGATAATAATAAAAATAATGATGATAATAAGAAATAAAAGTTACTTTCTGTCGAGAAAAGTATAAGAACACTGGCTTTTGAAATCAAATGTATGAATCTGGTTCTAATGTAAAGAATTAAAATAGAAATGTCAGTGAGGTATTTTCAGCTTTGAAGTTTCTCTTGTTCTGTTTGAACTGCACTTTTACTGATGCGCCTAAAAAGGCCACTATGTTTGACATGTTTGACATTTTACTAGCATAAATAATTCATCCACTAATGTACGAGACATTTGTTCCATCGATTATTCAGGCAGACAGACAACCTGCAGCTCTACTGCCATCACGGAGCACCATGAGTCAGTGTTCAGTGGGAGGAATACCCCCGACTGCACAGACTCGCCGTAATGCTCTGTGTCAACTACGGCCTTAAAAACAAAACAGCTTAGAAAACGTGTGTGTGTGAAATATGTGAGGTTATGCTGGAGACCAAAATGTGAATAAAACCATCAGACCAAGCTAGCTCCTGTTATCATAGGACACTTAAATGTGTAGCTAACAGTCGATGTGTGTGAATGATTAGTATGGATTTAAACGCGTTTCCATGGATCAGTGTAATCCCAAGTCTCTGGACGATGGAAAGATTGTCATGTAAATAATAAAAATGCTGCTTTGTGACTGAACCACTTTCAACAATATTGAGCAGCAGGATGTTCCTGACTCTACACACGTCTGCTGGTATTAATATTTCCATACCACGCTGGAAAAAATGTACTGGTGCATATTAATTTGCTATTCATTTTCCCACTTCTGTGCTGACATGCGCTTGTTTTGCTAAAGGGGGTTTTGTGAATACAGCTTTGGTTAAATGATCCCCACCGTGTTTAATGTGTTTCTGTGAAGGCGTTCATCTGCTTCACAGCGTCTTCACGCCTGATGTAGCGCATCTTTTCTGACAGCACCGATAAAGACAGCAGAGGCAGCAGTGCAGCATGTGCACGAGGCGCGCTGCCGCGCACGGCACAAATGTCACCAGGCTGCACGCCGCTGCAGGTTGAAATTCTGCTCTGAGCCTCAGCAAAGCTTCAGGCAGCCACAGGCACCGTCTTTGTACAGCAGCTGTTAGACGGCACACTCGCTCGCACACTTTAACGTCTACCACTGTACATTTGAGAGTATTGCTGCTTTTATCCTGGACAAACCCAGCAGGTCAGCTGTTGTGGGGGCAGGCAGGAGGACGGCTGTGGGCAAGGAGGAGTCACTGACCTTCAGCCTAACCCGGTGTTTTGGAGGAAAAAAAGAAAAGCAAATAAGAGCTTTAAGAAAAAAGGTAAAAAAAAGATTTGAATGAACACCAGCTGGGCTGATTCTGTTGGTGTCATATAAAACTACAAGTATCCTGATAGCAGAGGGTTAACCCAGTGATAGCTTGGACCTCACACGGTAACTAAATGATCTATTTTTCTGTCTTAGAATGAGAAACTATGAATCACATTTTAGTAATTATAAAACCAAAGACAAAGATGTGTGAGAACAAACCCGTGCAGCAAGGCGGCGTGGCGTTTTAGCTTCACGCTAAACCAGGGCTGATTTTTTAAATCATCTGTGCTGTTCGTCTGCTTTCACTCTTCCCCCATAAAGGTGTCATTTAACAACAACTCCTGTACGCTTTGACACCTGAGTCTGCATCAAAAAAGATGCAGTTTGAACACCATTAAAACGGTTTCTCTGCACAGGCAGAGAGCACCTGTCCCCACAGTGTGGATGCCCCACAGAGACCCTCCTTGTGTTGTCTGACAACTGCTGAGCCTTAATTTGTTTCGCCTGCTTCCACTGACTAATGCAGCTCTGATGCATGTTCCCCTACATGCCAGCGAACGCTATGACAGAGCCGTTCCTCTGCCTTCGTGTTCACAGTGACGCTTTATTGATTCTCTTTCGTTTTTAGCTGGAAACTTCCAGCCACATGAACAGGCTTCACTGCAATAATTAAACTCTGTGTTGGTCTCACGCAATTTATCATCCATCCACAACATACATCCACCACAAGTGAGCCCACCCATGTGAAAGGAAACACACATGCATACAGACACACACACACCACCCACTCGCAGCGAGCCTCATTCAACTGAGCCGTCCTGTTACTGTGGGAAATCCCATGGCTCTGTGTCCTCTGGCTGCATGCATCCTCACACTTCCTGTTTACAAATCTGACAATACACACATTTTCAGAGACCCACATGCAAGCGACCACACACAATTACTGCAGATGCATGACCGTGGCAGCGAGGGGTACATACACATGAGGGGAAACAGATACACGAGGCCGGTCGCCGCAGTGACCGCAAAGGTAAAACCACACGGCCTTTTGACCTTAAAGCTTGCAGCTGCAGCGGTAAGCACTTTGATCTGTCAGATTAAAGCCCCCAGCTCGAGGACCATTTATGTGGCCCTACACTAAACTGATACTAGCATCTTTGAATTTCACCTTAAAGGGTGAAGGATTTAAAGCACCACCTTTGAATAAGGCACAGTTTTACAGGGTGGAGGTTTCAGTCATTAAAACGGTAAGCAGACCGTGTCCAGGGTCTCTCACCCAGAGCCCCCTCCTCCCCACGCTGAGGCTAAGACCTTGTCTTTGGCCTCACCGTACACTGGAAGGATTCATGCTTATTAATTCACATAATCTCCAGCAGTCCTGGGCTGCAGATATTGCTTTGGCCGTTCTTCTCCTCCAGCTTGGTGCGATTAGCGCTTTACATTCGTGAGCTCATTGGTAGCAGCCTTTTCAGTAACATCAGACGAATGGCCCTATCGAAAGCTGATTTTATAATCTGACGAAACAACACATTTTATAGTTTGGTTTGTTTCGTAGAACTAGTGCTGCGCGTCAACATGCAGTTGTAACATGTTCCAGGTGACCTGTGTGCAGCTGTTCATGTCACAAAGCTCTGGTCCTGCTTTTGTTCTACAAACACAAAAAGGCTAAAATGTAAAAGTTGTGAGACTCTCTCCACGACAGCCCGCACCGCGTCCGTCAGCTCGGTTTATGTTGTTTTCTTTCTCCATCTAATGTTTCCCTTCCACATCTCATACAGCTGGAAAAGGTCATTTGAGCATGTTTATATATGTTAACTTTTCACTAAACTGCGTCCCTGCTTCAAAAACCAGCAGAGTGCGTGTTTAGCACGTCTGTGCAGTGGTGACTTGCTGGTTTTTCCAGGGTAGCGCTGAGCTAAGTGTGCGTTTGTTCTCACAGACTGTGTTGCTATAATGAGCCAGCATTGTGCTGCGTGTAGCGGACGGGGATACAAACTTCCGTCCTCACAACAATAGAACTGAGAATTGTTTTTCTGTGTTACTGTACATTGTTCCAGGGAGTCTCCAGCCACACAAAAGCTCACAAAGTGTTTACTCGAGCACAGTGCAAACCATCAGAAACCATGTGCAGCTTTAAATATGTACTTCTTTATTTTTGCCACAGCTCTGTTTGATTGGCAGCTTTACAACTACATGAAAACACACTCGCACACTACAAACAAATCTTTATGAACAAATGAAACTACGAGTGCATTCAGATTCGTCTGTGCAGGACAGAAATGTTTATCACGTTACATGACGAGACACACACAGGCCATCTAAGCCACACAAGAACATGCAGGAAAATTGTTGCACATGCTTGTATCGTAGCTAGCTAACTACAGGGTTAGCCAGCTACGATACACACTAGGGGTGGGGGAAAAATCGATACTGTGTAGTATCGTGATATTTTGTATCGATGCAGGGACAGCAGAAATCGATATTTTGTTACAAAAAAAGGTTTTTGTGCTCTGACTTCAGAGCATGTTGATCCTTTTTCTGAGCAACAATCCTGACACTGTCAAATGTGTTTAACTTGTTTTTGGCAGCAATAAACATGACAGTTTACTTATTTTAATTTAAGACATGTTTTATTTTAATTAAGTTTAAAACTTTTTTATTTAATGTAAAATTATATTTTATTTTAATTTACTTTCAAATTCTTCAGTTGCTGAAGGGGCTGCATAGTTTTCATATTGCATAGTTCAGAATAGCTATAATTGTACCAGATGGTTGCATTCAGTTAAGTTGGACTAGACTGTAATACAAACCGTTCAGTTTGTCAACGATAAAACTGAAATGAGAGAAAGACTGAGTGTGAGACTTTGATATTAGATAAAATGAATATTGATAAAGTTTACCTTTATGTACAGAATCTGAATATCGCAAAATATTTAAAAAATTGCAATAATATCGTATCACACACACACACACACACACACACACACACACACACACACACACACACACACACACACACACACACACACAGACACACACACAGGTTAGGGCTACAGTTTGTAACAGCTAACAGAAGATAAAACAGGATGAAATCATTTCTGGTTTTTGACATCATGATTAATTTGAATAACTACTTTATGTGTTTATCAGTAAAAGTGGAGATATTCTCAACAACAACCCTGTGAGTGAAACTAAACCAGTAGCAGAGGTGGGTAGTAACGAGTTACATTTACTCCGTTACATTTACTTGAGGAAGTTTTTGCAAAAAATGTACTTTTAAAGTACCTTTTTTGCACGATACTCGTTACTTTTACTTGAGTACATCTGTGAAGAAGACACGGTACTTTTACTCCGCTACATTTGCAAAATTCGACTTGTTACTTTAAAAAAGAATAAATTTAACACATTAGATAACATGCCGCCAGTGGAGTTTTCTGTAACGTTTTTACCAATCAGATGTGGCCATGCAGTCACATGACCAGTTTGAAACTGTGGCGGACAGAGCGGTCCAAGCGTTTCAAAGTAGCGACACACGGAAAGAAGAAAACATGGCAGAGCCAGTCGTCTGCGCCACAGCTGAAGAGGATGAACAGCCTTGGCCTCACATACAAAGGATGTTCAGTTTAAACAGTCTGCATTAAGCTGGGCAAACACTGCGATTTCTTTCAGTCACGTTATTCAGCTCCTGCTCAAACTGTACAATTAAATCTCAGGGGTTAGAAGTTCATAGGTCACGATGCAGGTCTCACACTATACGGCCTGATGCTCTGATGCGACCTGAGTGCTCACACTGTGCGTCCATAACATGAAGCTTATCATACAAAATCTGTCCCTCGCTCTCCCTCTCTGTCTTTCACTCACACAGACACACACCGTCAACTTTGCTAAATTACTAATGACAAACATTGACCAGGCAGCTGTGATTGAGCAGCATCCAGCTCTTTTCATGGTTGTTGTAGTCGTGAAAATTTTGTAAATGGTAAATGGACTGATTCTTATACAGCGCTTTTCTACTCTCCCGGAGTACTCAAAGCGCTCTATACAACATGCCTCATTCACCCATTCGCACACACTCATACAAGCACTTCCAAACACAAGTGCAAGCTAAACTACATTCACACACATTCATACTCCGATGAACGCATCAGAGGGCAACTTAGGGTTAGTATCTTGCCCAAGGATATTTGGCATGCAGACTGGGGAAGCCAAGAATCGAACCACCAACCATCCGATCAGTAGCTGATCTGCTCTACCACCTGAGCCGCAGCCACCCCAGGTGGCTTTGTGAGGCCACATTGAAAAGCCTCGGATACGGAAGCATAGAGCTGCTACCGAGGCAAAAGAAAATTAGAGCTATATCACGTTATAACATGAAAAGTATATTATTATAGTATATTATTGTTCTAACAAAAGTTTATTGTTCTAACACTATACCTTTCACATTTGAACAATATAATATCAGGTTATTACAATATACAGAATTATCACGTTCGTACAATATAAATATTATAGAGGCTACATCGCAGCTCCAGTCGTGCTTCCATCACCGTCTTTCGTCTTTTCCCAGAGTAACAGCCAAACAGGAGGATCCATTGGCGAGCACTGCTTAGCCTTGCACGCGTTCTTATTTTAAACTTAATCTGGAATTCATTGCAAACTGTTTGTGCGGGACATGAATGACAGGATTTTGTTTTTCTACAAAAACCATCTCCAGTGTGATTGAATCTTCTTGCCAAACATCTGCAGCTTGGCAGTGTATACAGCACTATAATGACCAGAGCTAATTCTTTTGAAAACCTTACATCTTTCCACAGGTTTCAACTTCATCAGACATCACCTAGACTCAGAGCTGGATGAGGCCAGCACAAACAGCAGCCTAACCGACTAAGATGATGGATCCATGGGGTCAGGAAAGCCAGAAGCAGGGCTGGAGAGGTACCTTTCATGTCCATTCACTGGAGGTGTGGATCTATTGCATGGCGTTCCTCACATCAAGAAGCTGTCGATCAAAGTCAATACAGCTCTTCCTGCATCAGGAGCTTGTGAAGGAATCTTAGTCATGCAGGACTCCTGTTCACTGCTGAACAGTTGAGAGCAAACTGCTGCTGAAGCTGAACCATCACCTCACTGAGTGAAGAAATGGCACATTTTTGCTAAATATGCAGAAACAGATGCACACCCATACAACTTATGGTAAACTGAGCTGCCTTGTATGAACATATGCTGAAGATGCCTCGTTCTGTTTTCTCTGAGGCTGCTGTGCCATTTGGAGCAAAGATGAATATAAAGTTTACAGCATATCTTTTCACTGGAAATAGTTTGCACTGTTTATATGTTTATATTATTTACTGCAGGTGTTGGTGAAAAAAGCTTTATGTTGTGAAAAACTGAAATCTGGAAATTAGAATTGCTGTGCCTCATTTTGTAGTAATTGTGCACTCTTGTGTCGCTGTATGGCCTACAGGTGTTGGAACTATATTCAGAGAGGCTGAGCGTCGGCTCTGCTCTACGGTGATGCGAGCTGTGCTGTCTGCAGAGCCAACACCGCTTCCCCCCGCAGTGATAAGGGAGACTCGGCCTGCGTGTTATTAACGGTGAAAACGAACTCTGGGGAAAACGATGAGCATCTTTCTCCAAGAACTTGTTTTCTGTGCTGTTTGTCATCCACACTCATTAATCCTAAGCGGCCCGTGCTGGAGAGAGACAGAGCTGTTGGAGCCGCCCAGAGCGCTTGTTCACTCATTGATTTGACTCCAAATATGCACCCATTCATACACTGATAAATGAGTTCACACACAGATGCTAACGGAAAGAAAAATCGGACTCATATTTCACTGTTCAAAGCCGGGCATTGAGCTAACAGGAAGTCACGTTACGGGTCGTAATCACAGGCTCACTTTGACCTTCTGTGAGCGTATTTACGACACAACAGGATCGCAATGAAAACAAACTCAATTTATGCTCATTCTCAAAGCTTTGATTAAACTTTTCTTGTCCAGTTCGGGGCAGAAGAACAGCCCACCTTTTACTTCTTTTATGTTTAGTCGTATTTAGAGTCGTGTGTAGTTCACGTGCACACCTAAGGAGGGACAAGCACATTTCAAATGGTGCATTAAAACAACACTGTTTACATGTGACAAATAAATAAGAGAAGAACCCAAAAACTGAACTACACCCAGAAGATGAGATATGACCTAACATTAGACCTGCAGCAGCGTGGGGCTGTGCCGCTTCTCTGCACGAGTTAGTTGCGAGGCTGCGGCGTGCTCTCCTCAGCGGCTTCGTCTCCTCAGCGGCTCCGTCTCCTCAGCTCTTTGCTCGGGTGCATTTGGCTGCGTTGTGCCGACAAAGCTAAGTGCTGGTAAAAACTAATGACGATTTTCAAAATGAAGACGAGACCCTGCTTTGGTCTGAAATTATCACAAGTACAATTGACGTTTACTGCGCGTAACACCAAAAACTTATTACATCCAGGCCTGTGATTAAATGTCTCATCAAATCTATTTTCTTCTCCAGTCATTTCAATCCAGTCGTCCAGGAGGATTAGTGGAGCTCAGCAGGGGGAGAACAGAGCAGGAAGCTGCTCCAACACTGGCAGCTTCCTGCCGGTTCTCAGCGCCGAGAACGCGCCGGGCAGACGGCAGGCACTGGAGGACGCAGGCTGCTGGAGCCTCTCCAGACGCTGCTTGGCAAAGCTACTGCGGGCGCAGATGGCTCGGTCGTCAGCGAGCACACAACAACACAAACATGTAAAAGCCGCTGACAGCAGATGACACACGAGCGCACGCACGCAGCAGCGCACGGGCCCCGCAGACTGAAATGTGTGCACGAACACTCGCGCGCACACAGCGTCCACATCAAATTGGGCATGAGATTAAATGCTACATCAAATCTACTTTAATTCCTGATCCCTTCAACCCTGTAGTGGCCCGCTTTACGGGACCAAAATAAAAACAGCAACTGTGTTCACAGATCAGTTTTGCGTGCTTGTGTTTGTGCGTGGCGGTCACGAGAGAGGCTCTCTGGCCGAGGCAGAAGCACCACGGCCGACAGCGCTTCCGCCGTACCCTCCCTACCTGCGCTGCAAATGAAAGCACAAAGTAGCAAAAGCACACTCTGGCGTGGGTTATGGATTTTGAGCATACAGTCCAAAGCTGAGAAAGAGATGCGCTGCAGAGCGTGGAGGGGAGGCTCGTGAGCAACGAGGCCAGATACAGCTCCTGAAAGATGCTGCTGTCAGCTATCAAAGCTGTGAAAGAGGTCGCTTATCCTCCCCAAGAAACACAAGTATTTTTTAAAATGCATCACAGGTCAGAACTGAGAGAGAAATAGCACGTCAAACCAGCCAACAAAAGTCCGACTCAGCCTGGATGCTGTGAAGATTTTCTGTGCCTGCCTGAAGGCCCAAACCTCTGCATGCAACAGCTCAGGTTGATCCTTTGGTTGCCATCTAGAGGAAGTACAAAGTTCACCACTGCTGACTGTGCAAACACATGATTATTGGTTGCCTCCAATGGTTTTTCATCCGCTCTCAGTGGTGTGCGACAGAGACGAGTCTGTTATGGGCTTATCCGTGCAGGTCCTGAGCCACGAGAGTCCACTGCCACCTGGCCTCTCGTTCACCCTGACAACACTCATGTGGTCTGCAGGAACAGAGAGCTGTCCTGGGTGACACGCCTCACAGTCAAATAACAAGAACCTCCGGTTTGGTCCCTGACCCCAGCCTAGTGTCTTTTGCCCACTCGTTTGGTTCCCACTCTTATACTCATGGTTCACAGAAAACCCACTGCTTGTTCTTTTTAGTCCAATAAATGTCACCGATTATTGTGACTGATACCTGAGAAGGACGACCACAAGACAGATTTCTGAAATTTATGAAAATGTAAAGTAGTGCATCGCCCATCCTACCACACATCACTGCGGCTCGCAGTGCTGGAGTTTATTTCACTGCTGTTTGTTTTTACGGCTGCACAATGTGCAGGAAATATTGTTTTATAGAACAACTCCTTTTCTTAAATGAAACGAAAATAACGAGCTTCTTGAAGTTAAAACAGCTCGACAGAAGTCGTCCTGCAGCTCTCCGTCTGCTGCAGGTTCTGGTTTAAAACTGACCTCAGCACAGCTGAATGAGCTGGTCAGCAAGAAAAAACACCAGCGTCTCACTTCTTCTTTCAAAGTAAGAGCAAATGGATTATTTAGAAGAAAGCTGATCATGGATATCCTTATTATTTAAAGAGAGAAAGGCACGTATAGTTGTGTGGCCTCTAACATGTTTGGGTAACTCGACATGTGGGAATCACTGCTCTGCCTTATTTAACTGTAAAAGAATAAATGTTGAATGAGTCAAACAGGCAATGAGTCATTGATCCATCTGAGGTTCACACTTGGTTTGGAACATAGTGAGATTCTGCTATTACTAAGCACACCAGAGTATTGCCTTCAGAGGTGTGAAACTAGCACACAGGAGAAAACCTTAGCAGTATTGTTTTTGGTCATCAGTCAGCTGGAGGGAAACCCGAGCTGCATGTACACAAACCCACACTGTAGAGCTCTTTCAGATCATCAGACGGTGCGTTTTCAATTTGGGGTAATCCCACCAGTTTTAGCTCGGCACTGAAAATCTAAAGTGAAGGTCACGGCAGCACTGAAATATGAGATCATCCACGTAGACGGTCATTTG
Source organism: Rhamphochromis longiceps (assembly GCF_057381845.1). Lineage (NCBI taxonomy): Eukaryota > Metazoa > Chordata > Actinopteri > Cichliformes > Cichlidae > Rhamphochromis > Rhamphochromis longiceps. The sequence continues at coordinate 819,257 of NC_140570.1, read as the reverse complement.
GTTCAACAAGCTCAACAATCATTCTGCTAGCAACTCATTATGTCTCTGTGCTAATGAACACCACAGCTATAATACTGACATGCTTCAGCATGCCGTAAAAACAGTGTGAAGCTGCAGTTGCATCATGAACGTATTCTAACAACATTGAGCTGCGAATACCAGCCGCCGGACCCAGTTTGAATATTGACAAGATAAGTGTTAAAGCCACAGGTTACCAGATACAATCATGAACGCAGAAGAAATGCAGATTGCAGCGTCACAAAGACACCACAGTCATATTTACACCTCATGGTTTAAAATCAAACTGAACTGTTATCCGCCTGCTCTGATGGACGGGCTTGTTTTACCAGTGCACACAAAGCACGTGTCAGAGCGGCCTCGCTGTTCGTCTGACTGCAAACGTGTGCACGTACATAATAACACCACATACATTATTTGGTCCGATTCTTTTCTTTGTTTTCCATAAAACAGACAGCCCATCCATCTGCAGTTCATTTTCTGCCCTTACAGCCAAGACGGCGGCCACTGTCTCGATCACGGAGCTCAGCAGGATAAGAAACAAACTCCAGAGTGAGACCACGTGAGTGTGTTGCACAACTTTCTTGCGTACACTTGTTTTCACAAACTTCCTCTTGCTAAAAAGTCTAATGATGAGGAGGGAATAATCAGCTCTGAGCTAACATTTGTGACTCCTTGTGTCCTTTTGCCTGTTTCAAAACCTTTGACCCGATCCACCCAAGAAGTCTGAAGGAGACTGAATCAGTGGGCGGAGCTTGTCACCACTACGGACCATCGTGAAAAGCATCATTGTCAGAGGCTCTTATGCTATGCTGTCATCAGTGATGACCCCGAGAATTTCATTTTGGGACGGACAGAACTGGGACAGAACTGGGACAGGGTTAGGGCATTAACCAATGTCAGAGCAAGCACACTGAACAGCAGCACTGCGGTAATGATACCGTTGCATGTAGTCACTCTTCACATGTTTGTGAAAACATTGATGTGACAGTGGCTGAGGACAGCAAACATTCTTGTTCTGATGAAGCCAAACTTTATTTTATGTTTGCACGATTGATTTATTATTGATTGATAGGATTTATTTCAGTTCTCAGTTTGTCCAGTTTACTTGGTTTGAACTCACTTTACTTACCTGTGTTCCAGGAACCAAGTGCTGCCTCACTTCCTGTCTTTATAGCTTCCTGTTTAGTGCTGATATCACAGGAAGGGAGCAGGTAAAGTGGGGGGCGGGGATAATTTAATAAAGTCAGTTTTATTGGGAGTTATATGTTATATTGTTGCAAACTGTAATGGCTACACCATAGACGTGTGTGTTCACTGCTGGTACAAAGTCACATCATAAGTGTATGATCACGACTGTGTGTTTAGTCTTGCCTGTTGAATAGTCCACAGGAGAACATGGTGCTCGGAGATGCTGGAGGACCAGTTCAGCGCAGCCGAGTGCACGTGACATGCACTTTGGTTTAAGTTCAGTTTATTTGCACCAAGTTAACTTTTTGTCAGTATTTTGGGTCTCCTGATGTTCTTCAGCCACTTTCATTTTGGGTGTTTCAGGAAATGACATTGCGAGCCAGGACACATGCAGGAAACCTGCGGCGCTCCTAGCGCCAGCCCTCAGCAGTGCTAACTGTTACACTGCTGTAGGGTCTCGCCTGTGTCCGAGGCCACATTAACACAGAGCTTCTGCTTTTACCGCTCGAAGCAGTGCATTCTTACTGTGGAGCTGGCCATTTGTTTGGAGCTCATTTGAAATGCAAAGCACCCCCCTCCCTTCCTCCCTTCCTCCCCCCGGCAGCTGCACTACCTCGAATTTCATAAATCCACAGTGAGATATCCGAGCGGAGACAATGGCCCCATAATCTGATAGTGCTGTCTGCTTCCCTGCTTCCGGACAGAGCTTCAAATGAAGCTTGATATGATGACTGAGCAGGAGTGCTACTTGTGCACAGTGATGCACCTCTCCTATTTCAGGAAGGAGGCTAATGTCATTTATGTGACCTTGTTAGACGCTCCTCCGCGTAATGATGACATGTCAGGTAGATATCTTTTGGATTTTGTGTTTTTATCTTTAAGTACTCCAGAAAAGATGGAGACAAAGGGAACCTTCATATTCATGTGCACTTCAAAGAGAATGACTCAATAATTCATGAGCGTTACCGACTTCACAGCACTTTGTGGTTCTCTGCAGCGGCTGTGTGCAGCGGGCTAGGACTGGACAATGTGCAGGCGTTTTTTCTTTCCTTCTTTTAAAAGAGCAAATGTGCGACGCTTGAACTGAGATACACAGAAAACACATTTCCTCTGCTGACAGCTGGTGTGAAGCAACAGAAACACATCAGCAGCATCGAGCAAAGACACGGGTTTGGAGCCTAGGACGCACACATTTGTGCACTGCAGTCCTCAGAAAGACAACGCAATTTTATGACCAGTAGAGCAAATGTAAAAAACCACATTATCTTCACAGGAAGTGAGTAGGCGTCCATCTGACAGAACATAAGAACTCAAGTTCTTCTTTGTAGGCTGATGGCAGATGCACGCCAAGCCACAGTTATATAGGTTACATCCCCTACGTGCACGAGAAAAACCAGAGTCAGTCTTAATGTACTACACAAAAACCTGACACACGTGTCCACTGTCTTATTCTTCTCCAACAAAACATGTTAATTCCTATGAGGAAAAATGCTAAAGAGTAAGTCACAGTGTGTGGGTTAAATATTATGGACATGTCAGTGCAGCTTTAAAAGCCTCACGTTCTCTCACCTCTTATCAAACATCTTTCATTAATTAATTAATGATTTCACTATGCTGATTCCATCATCTTAATAACAGAGCACAGAAATTTCCACTACTAAAGTTCTCTGCTGTTCATGTTATTGGACCTAGGGTTCATAAAAAATACATTTTTACATTCATTTTCATCAGCGAACAACAGAGGCATGAATGCAACAAAGACACACACTTACAGCAAAGTCAATCTGAACTACTGATGAACCGAGGGTAAAAAAACGACACGTTAACTTTCAGTCGTCTCAACGAAAAGAAACGTTAGATTCCAGTTTTAGTTACGTGTGAGATTTAATGTCTTACACGACAGCGACACAGGCGAGTGTGTGTGGCTCGCTTAGGTCACAACATGATGACTAAACTCTATTTAGATTTTTTCTATATAAAAAATATATTTTCACTCCCCCGAAGACGTGTTTGCCTCCAAAAAAAGAAAATCACTTATTTACTCAAGGATGAAACGCACAAAGTCTGCACAGACTTTACTTTGTATGAATGCACACTAGCAGAGAGACGACGACGAAGTGTCAGTTGATGCTAATGGCAGGATAGATTTCTTTTTGTTATTATTAGTACAGGGATATGTTTAACATGATGTTATAGGTTATGACGAGTTGTTTTTCTTTACGTTTCTGTCATTTATGATCGATGACAGATTTACATTTACTGTCACAGCCTCCTTAAAATTAGACACAAGCCAGCAGCGAGGGACCTCGCTGACATTAATGATAGTGCTGTGCTTTTAAATATCACGAGAAAGTGAACTAATAAAAAAACAAATGCGATAACTGCATTTTTTAATTTAGCTGGCATGGAAATATCAAAGTACCTTTTGAATGAAGTGATGAAATTATGTTGGAATAATGAGTTGACTGTGTCGGGATATTGTGATTACATTTTATAATAATGACAGACTTATTAAATCAAAAATAACTTCACATTCACACAAAGTAGTCGTGATGACTTTCGTGCTGATTTCTGTCAGCTGCTAAAGCAAATGTTTAGGAGGACACTGAGATCGATGTCCAGTACTACAATACAAACTGTAACCTCCTCTCTACTGCGCAGGAGGGCTGCCACAAACGATTATTTTGATAGTCGACTAATCAGATCCATTGGACGTAAAACGTACAGCTTATTGCACCAGCAGCATCTGCTCTTATATAACTATCATTAGCTTACAGCTTTAAGTGTTTAAGGTCTGTGCTAACTAAAAATAAAGACAAGATGATAGTTTATTACATTTTAATGACATTTGCAGATTGTTTCGGTGAAGTTTAATAAACTCCTTGCTATCTAAAATATAACAGGACACCGGAGTAAATTCTCGAGCATCTCACACTTCTGATAATCAGCTGTCTGCTTGATGTTTATTCAGCTGTGTAAAAACTTTAATCTCAGCCAAACAGATTTACTCAGGAACAAATAAAATACTGAAAAAAGCCAAACAACAACATTTTTAAGTTATCTAAGTGACTCATATATCATGTTTAACCTGAGTAGCGAAAGACGGCGGTGGGTTTGAAAACGATTTGCCGGTGTTGTGCCAAATAGTGATTGGTCGTATTTAAACTGCTATAAATAACTTGTCGGGCTATAATATGTGAAACATATGTCAAATGGATCCTTCATGGATAACATAAAGTCATCTTGGGCCACAAACAACATTTGTGTAACAAGGTAGAAGTCGCAATCAGTTTTTGGCAGTGACTTTTATATTACTTTTATTTATGCAATTCTCATCAACATTAAAAGTCTTTTGTAAGAGTAAGTTGGCCAAAAGAACAGCAGAAATGGCAAACTAATTACAATAGTTCTGTAAACATATTTTAAGTGGGGATAAAGGACCGAATTTGTTATAATGTAAGTACAGTAACACAGAGTTATAAAGATACTTGAAAAACTGATCTTTTAATTCAATTTATAACCCCTTTGTAAACCCTGTTCACCGAAGTCTATTTACCAACACATGTAAAGATTTTACTCATAAAAAATACACAGACACATTGGAAATCACTTTTTGGCACAACACCGGGAGTCCGCTGTTCTCACGGGCTCTAGCTAGCCTCGCCCCCGGCTAGCTATCGAGCTAGTGGGTAACAGACGTCTCCGAAAACGTCGGAGCGCTTTTGAAAATATGCGGTGTCCTGATAAACTGAGCAGATATTTGAGGTTTACACAGCTACATTCTCCCTGAAAATATGTTAAACGTTTATTTTGTGACCCAGAAAGAATAATAAGAGTAATATTAAAACTAACTAGCTGCCGCCATTGTTGGAAACTGCGCTGGGCCGCGCTATGAATTATGGGACGCTATTTCTTCTTCTTCGGGGTTTAATGGCAGCTGGCATCCTTGTACATGCAGTGCTGCCATCTTCTGTTTCAGTCCGTTATTACACTCTTAAATCCTGCTACTCATTCCTGCGTCTTTTGGGATCTTACAAAGCTTCAAACGACACGTCGACTATTAAATCAGTCGTGATGATTTTGATAGTCGACACAATCGTGACTAGTCGACTAATCGTGGCAGCCCTACTGCGCAGCCACAGCAGATGGATTGAATCTCAACAAAACCGAGATGAGGGATCAGCAGGCGACCATATAAAGGCGAAGGAGTCACAGGCTGATATCACTGGGCTGTGATAGTGGGTTCTACACCAGCGCTGGCTTGCCTGCAGGGCCTGTCATTGTTTTCTGTGTCCATTCATCAAACCACAGCACACTTCCTCTGACACACACATGATGTGTGACATGTGCCTGGATGAAACCCTCTCAGAGCTGGAGCACTGTGAGATTTGCTTCGTAATGTAGATTAAGATGATTTCTGCTGTTTGGAGCAGCTCGGCTGTCAGAGGTCACCGTTTGGAAAATCTTAAACAGGAAGTAAGGTGTGTTAATGAAAACACACGGCCATGATTCATGGAGTATTCAAAGTGATGATCATGTGACACGGGAAAGAACCAGTCAGCTGACAGTTACTGCTTCATCGTGTACGTGTAAGTCCTGAAAAAGTACGAGCTACGTTATTTAACTGACAAGGAAACAAACAGGAAAGCAAACATTTGCTGCCTTTGTTGGTTTAAAGTATGAAGATTAATTCAGTTTCAGTCACTGTTACACAGTTTCTGCTTTTCCAGACATCACAAACCTCTAACCTCCCCGACACTAAACTGCAAATGTTTGTAGATGTGGAACGAAACAATGACAAGAAACGTCATGGAGAATATTCTTTCTGTTTTCTAACATTTTAAAAGATAAAACAATGAACAGATTACAATAGAAATCAGTTGCTGCCCTTGATACGGTGTTATATGTAGGCGTACGGTGCTTTTTCAGACCACGGCCCATTCAGCATTCTTTGTTTCCTCAGAGGGAAGTAAGCACTAACAACAACACATCAGATAAACGGTGATGAAACTACTGGCACGCCATTAGCACCGGCGTCTTCTAATATCAGCATCAATATTAACCTAGAATTTGAAAACGAGTGCATCCATAATTGTGTTGTAGTCAGTACAATGCTCCGATGGTCGCCATCGTTTCCTTATGCCCAGACTACAGCACTGGCTCTCCTCTGAGCCCTCCAGCTCAGCTCCAACCACTTTTAGTCTGATTTTGATAACTGTCTTGGTTTTCTGACCACACAATCATTATTTTGGGCTGCATCAGGCAGCTGTTTCTAAAACGTTGTCAGAAACCAGCTGTACAATAACTGCCCAGCTGTAGGACACCCGCCCTGTAAGCCGGCAGACGTACAAATTCACTAGAAATGGAACAAAGCCTGCGAGCGCTACATGCTTCTGTCTCCTCACGTCACAAACCAAACACAGTGCCCTAATGCGGAGGCCTGCGCCCGCGGTGAACTTCCACCTTTTCCTCTGACGTGTCGTTGCCGCTTTTAGGGCAAATGGAAAACATGGACAAGGCTTCCACGTCTGAAGAACGAACCATTAACTACTTAAACCCACATTTTTCCTCAAGGCTGGCAGGGCCGACTCCTCCAGCAGCGTAAAGCTTTGCTTGTACAAACAGCTTGACTAGACTAGTTAGCAGTTTCAAGTTTCATTGATGCATCACGATCTTCACGTAGTTCAAAAGTGTCTGTTAGTGTGAAACGGGATAATAACCTGACAGGCCGCTACAGTATGAGCGTGCAGCGCACTTTGGTTTCACGGGCAGATCCACCTCGCACTCTTCATATCTGGTTTCAAAAAAGCTGAGACGGCGATGGTAAAAACACTCAGATCGATGCTTCAAAACCGGAACGTCACAAATCAAACAGTGACTACATCCACCTTCAGTTTATCAGGCACATCAGAGCTACTGACAGGAGGCATCGTTTAAGCCCAGGTCTGCTGTATGTGTGACATATATACTGACTGTGTGCCCACACCACTGACACAGAGGCTGTTCAGTCAGTAAAGCTTTAGGACCTCACAGTTTGACAAATCACTCGAGTTTCCTGGTCGGTTTATTTAATTCTTATTTATATTCTATCAGCGGAAATCCACTCAAATATTTGTGTGTTTGCTCAGCTCAAACATGTGGTGTCTTATTGTGTTTCCTTTAATCACGATCTGCTTTTTTAGAGCTCTGGAACTAAAACCTGCTGCTTTTATGTTTGTAAATATGTGAGGTGACAGTAAATCCTCGCAGCCTCTCTCAGGGTCTGAGTGCGGAGGGCTGCTTTCGTGGTGGTGATGTACAGCATACAGTAGGGTTGTGTTTACAGTGAGTGCCTGCAGCCGACTGGACAGATGTGAACCCGTCGATCTGGCCAAGTCAAAGACAGTCCCTCCATTCAGTAAAGGCCCAGGACACAGGGTGATCCATGAGACCCCCTCCGCACGCGCTCACACACACACACACACACACACACACACACACACACACACACACACACACACACACACACGACTCCTGACTCCTGACTCCAGTTTTGTGAACAGTTGACATGAAACATGACGTGACCATAGAAAACCTCAGAAATAATTCAACTTCTAATGTCGTCACTTTGTGTCACTACATCCCAGCACAGCTGAGAGCCAAGATTTAAACACCACCCAGTCATCCTTCCTGCTAACCTCTGTTCATTATGATTCACTCACCCACGCTCAGTGGACATTATATTTATGTAAACCCGTCCGTCCGCCCGCTCACCGTCACGGTGCTCACGGCTCTGTGGACCGCCCGCTGTGACTCTCGTGTAATCCTCCAGCGGACACACAAACATGTACCCGCGCGCACGCACATACACGGACTACTTACGCCCTTGGTTTGGGGAAGCCCATGGACAGCAGCACGTCCAGGCTGGAGCTGCATTTCATCGAGCCCGCTCGGTTCTGCCGGAGCCTCCGAGGGAGGATTTTGCTGTAGAGGTCTTCCTTAGCAGCCATGTTCAACCGGCCTCAGCCCACTGCAGTCTGACTCAGTCCAGCACTTCACCTCCGGCTAGTCCACGAGCTTCAGCTGGGTCCGCATGAGTGAAGAGATCACGGCAACTGCACGGCAGAGAGCGCAGCGCTGCGCGGCCAGGCAGAGCCCGCTACTCCGCCCACTGGAGGAAGCAGCACAGCGCAGCTCACGCACCGACACCGGCGGCTTTACTATAGCGTGAAACAGACACGAGCCGCTGTGAAAGCTGCCTTTATTGTGTGTAAAAATACACTTGGATTATACACAATTACGTGATCGTATGTAGGACAGCAGTGCGTCATGTGTCCACTGCTGCCCATTAAAGCAGAACAGCAGCGGGGCCGTCTGTGCTGGGCGGCACCGACAGGCTCCAGACACCGTTTCCTATAAAATGATTGTTTTGCACTGAAAACAACTCGGACACATTTTAATACCAGACACTAACTGTTGGTTCTTTCATCAGTATCACTTTATTTCCCCTCATTATCATGAACACTTGGCGGTATTACAGTCGGACCTGCTGGAGCTCTGGTCACAGACTGTGAGGAACAAACATGGATATGTTAGGGCTTTGGAAATTATTTTTATTGCACTTCTGGCACATTTTGAATTCTATGAAACACAAAATTATTAAAATGCATAAATGCCATCTAAGCTTTGTTCTCCACTGTAGTGATTTTAGTCTTTGAAACGACACCGGAGCTCTTTCAGACACGTGCACTGTGCCACGGCCGTGAATTGGCCCCAACTGAGCCGACGTGTGGAGACGTGTGAGGTTAGTGTTGGCCACCGACAGCGCTGGCAGATGGGTTATATGGTGAGATGACACAGAACACACAGCCTGCCTCCTGGAAAGCTCGCCTCATCTCCACCTAGCGGGCCAAACACAGACTGCATCAGAGGGAGAGAGAGGGCTCCACATACACAACTTCAACAGGCCCCAGCGACACGAGTGACCTAAGATGCTCCTCAGTAGGGATGGGTATTGATAAGATTTTCACGATTCCGATTCCATTTTCGATTCTGTTTAACGATTCGATTCTCTTATTGATTCTTTTAAAAAAAAAGGAGAACACTGAGGTCGATTAGCTTAGAACTTTGTTTTATATCTTCTCTTTGAACAAGATAGAAATTTAGTAACATGGCCTTACAAACCCAACAGTGAGATCTTAAGAGATCCAGCCTACGGCTCTTCAATGGGGTGTCACAGGGTCCCCAGGAAAAAAAATTGTAAATGTAAAATAATAAAATAAATATTCTTCTGTAGCAATAACAAAGTATAACATAAATTATTCTGTAGCAATTACACAAGAATATCCAGTAATGTCCCTGCCTACAATTAAACACATTCACTTACTGAAAATCATCTGCTGTGGCAAATGGGTGCAAGCCTTTGACCACAAACTGAGTCACTGCTCGGTGACGTTCGTCTATCCTGGCCTGAAAGGAGACGCTACCGGCAGACTGCAGCGAGAGCTGCCAGCATCTGAGCCAGACTCTGTCTCATCATGGTCACTAAATGCACAGTAATGGCAGGTTTTGTAATAAGGCAGATCGCGCTAACATAATATGCACTGTTAGTTGATTGTTTACCTGCCGCATTAACGGGAGAGGACATGCAAACGTTACCGCTGCTGCTGGTTGAGATTCACGAGTCCGGAGCGAATTAAAAACACGACATTCATTTAAGGTCATCGCGTGTTTTGTGAGCAAATGCTTTTGCATATTCGTAGTGTTTCCTCCCTTAAACATCTACTTTGCAAGTATTGCAAGTTGCCCTGTCGTCATCCGTTCTCGTAAAGTGTAACCAAGCTTTTGAGCGTTTGAGCCGCGTACGCGCCGTGTTTCCTGCCAGGTAAATGACGCTCCGCAACGTGATGACGTCATTCGGGGCGACTGGAATCGATAAGGGAATCGTTTGCAAAAATGGCAAACGATTCCAAGGAACTGAAACAGTGGGAACCGGTTCTCAACAAGAACGGGTTTTCGATACCCATCCCTACTCCTCAGTCTCCCACCAGAGGAGGAGGCTGGGGGCCGGGCGAGAAACATACAGTCACTGTACAAATGACGTGTTACATTTGGGATTTTCCAAAAACCCATAACTAGTTGGGTGTACACACACTGCCATGCAGGGTAACAATCCCCCCAAACCCTGCTGTTCATTAACAACTGATCGAATAAGCTATCACAGAAACCAGACAGTATAATTTGTTGTCATTTTATAATTAGTCCTGTTGCTGTCTGTTTGTATAGGTCTTTCTTGCTGCTGTTACGTCCAAATTTCCCCTTGTGGGACACTTAAAGGATTATTTTATTGTATTCTAGACTGGTCACTGGTCACCATGTGGAATGAAAGGATGGAAATGAAAATCACCCGTCTGCAGACTGAATAAAGAAACTCTGAAAATCACAGTGAAAAAACGATGCTGAGACCAGTTTGTTTTACTGAAATGCAGCAACTCCGAATGACGCGCAGCAGTTTGTGTGACCTCCGTGTGCTTGTCTGCACGCTTGACCCTGGAGGAGCTCCTCCCACATCTGGGATCTCTGGGTTGTCGTCTTAGGGAAAATACTGGTTTGCTGCCAGTGTCTCAGCCTTCCAGTAGATGCACTGATAAATCTTATGGTGTTTTTCAGAAACACTGACTTCCGACCTTGAGGTCAAGGTCACTGGCAGAAGCCGATATGATCAGAGAGCACAAACATGCTGCGGCTGTGTTACTCAGTGACAGACTCACACTCATGTCTGCAGTTTATTTTGTTAAACACAACGACAGCAGCACTGCTGCCACGTGTGCACAGAGAGCACCAGTGCGTGTGTTTGTTCAATGAAAGGCTTCAGTTACAGTGCAATACAATATTTGAAATGTAAACAAACTAACAGTACAGAAATCTGTGTTTGTTTTCTTGTTTGTTTGTTTTGAGCTCAGCTCATTTAGTGTGAGAGCCCTGCTGTAGATGGATAGTTTCTAAATATTTGGAAAAATCCCTCCATAGTTTTGGTGGAGTCGCCTCAGCAGTCACAGAGCTCCACATGTGCAACAAGAACGACATGTAGCTCTGGATT